>NC_132839.1:55094655-55397685 GCF_048164855.1 Canis lupus baileyi | reverse complement strand
TAAAGGCCTATCTTCCTCATGTATAAAATGGGGATGATAGCACCTATCTTGTATTAAATGAGACCATTTGTGTCATGTCTTCAGCATGATGCCTGGCACGTAGAAACCACTTAGTAAATAGGAGCTGTTGCCGGTCTGGGAGCTCCCTGGGAGCACCTGTCACAGACTCACCTTCATATCCCCCACTGTGCCCAGCATATAGTGCATGTATTTTCAAAGAAGGGAGGGGCATTTCCTAGAGATGGTCCAACGCCAGCCCCAGTCAACCTCCCGGGCCCTCCCTGTGCACAAAACCACCAGCACCTGGGGACCTCAGATATAGGGACCAGGAGCTTCGGCTAGCTGAGTCTGAAGGGAGGTGGTGTTACCCTGGAGCTGTTGGTCATGCAGACCAACTAGCGAACCTCAGAGGAAGCAGTACATACCTAGCCCGGGGGGGTGGGGCTTCACAAGTGAGGTCTGGGGCAGAGCTGGGGGTGAAGGAGTGAAAACGCTGACACTGGGCTAGATCCTTCCACGATTTCCTTGACTGTCATGACCACTCTGAAGTTGGGGCTGTCACTCTGAGATAATCGGTGCCCTGACCCTTCCCAGGCTCTTCTTCAGAGAGAAAAGTGCTGGGGTAGCCTGCCTAAGCTAAGAGCCTGCCCCTGCCTACCTCCGTGGATGCCTAGCATTCAGGAACAATGGGACACCCCTATCATTTGGCCCCTCTGCCCAGGTCAATTCTTCCATCTGTTCCCCTTCAGGACAGGAGGATGCTGATGCAAATGCTGCAGAAGGGAGGCTGGTAATGAGGAAGAGATGCCCACGTGACTTAGACTGTGCCCATCCAGGGAAGGTGCTGAATGGGACCCTGGCAGTGGCCCCATCTGGAAGTAAAACCTGAGCTCAAATGTCTGTTACTATGTTACTCTGATTTCGGTTGTGTCGCCAGGAATATTCCCGATGCAGACACAAATTATGTCCCTGCTGTATTTCTTGCTTCCCTGTTGAAGTTGTGAATAAAACCCTTGCTCTTAAGTAGAATGTCTGGTCCTCTCCTTCCTGCCACGTTTGAGGGCATGGGAGGGAAGGGGCACTGAAGGACAGGATGTCCAGTGAGATGGGGCTGGCTCCAAAAAGCCAAGACAACTTCATGACACCAGCCTACCCAGGACTCCTGTTCAGTCGCTCATTCAGCAAGCAGGTACCCAGCACCTGTGGTATGCACCAGGTCCTGTGCCAGGCGCTGCGCTCTTACTCTCACCCCTGCCACGTACTGCGTACTGGCCTGTGTGAGGAAGCTGCCTCCACTACATGATGGGGTTTTGCTCACCCCATTCCGTTTCATCCCCACGCCACGCTTTGAGGGGAGTTCCCCAAGCCTACAAGGGAGTGAGCCGAGCTAAGTAAGATTCAGACCTCACTGCTTTCTCTCTTCTCTGGCCCTGGGTAGATTTGCCACATTTAGCAAATAAAAATACAGGACACATTTAATTCTCATTTCATAGAACAATTTTTTCATGTGAGATATCCTAAGTATTGCATGGACATATTTGTACAAAAAAATTCATTAGTTTATCTAGAATTCGAATTTAACCCAGCATCAGTGGCCTTGACCCACTGATCTGCAAATACTCGGTCGCGAAACGGGCGCGTATTCGGTTCCTGATGAGGCCCCGCCCAGAACTGAAAGCCAGGGAACCCCTGGTTTTACGTCACTGCCCCACCCGGAGATTTCGCCAGGAGAATCCCAGACCCGGCCCGGCGGGGGCACTGCGCGCTGACGGTGGCGCACAGGCTTGCGCGCCCCCCGCCAGAGTCGGCCGCTCCCACTCCTCGCGAGAGGACCGTGCCTAGCGTTCTCGGCGGCGGAAGTGAGGTACCGGAAGCGGCGTTGCCATGGAGGCCGCGGAGGACTGGCTGGTGGAATCCTTGCGCTTGTAAATCCTATGGACCTGCGGCTTGGGCCTGGGGCTGGCCGCGCGGGCAGATGGGCGCGGGGTGGAGCGCTCACGGGGTCCCCGTGTGGGCTGGGCCAGCTTGGCCATGGGGGGGGCCGACACCGAGGACTCCGCCTGGAGGTGGGCTCGGGCATCTGGGAAGCGGCACCGCCCGGGGTGCGGTGCTAGTAAGAGCGGCGCTCCTCAAGGATAATAATCACCCTAGTGACCCTTTTTCGCCAGCTTGAGTGAAACCCTGAGCAGATCGTTCCAGTGGTTCCTCACATCAACCTTGGGAAGTCCGGGTCCTCTAGGAGTTCATTTTACCGATGAGGACCGAGGTCCCGGGATACAGGGACCAGCGTGGTCCCAGTCACACAGGGGCTAACAGGTGCAACAAGACCGGCTCCCCGGTCTGCCTTGCTCCGGAGCCTGGGCCCCCACCCACCGAACCATGCTGCCATTCCAGAGTTTTAACAGCTCTAGAGTGCTGTGCACCGTGTGACATTGTGTCTTTATCATGCAGGTACCAAGATTTCCATGCATTCGACCTTTCAGGAGCCACTCGGGTCCTTGAGTGGATTGGTGACAAAGGTGATCTGCCCTGCCTGGCCCTGAAGGAGATGGAATCTCACTCCTCAGGCTGGACCTCTTATTGCTAGCTCAGCCAGGAGAGACCCAGCCCACACTTCTGGGAGTCTGAGGCCTCCTTCTTGGACTTGGAGCAATTCCCCCGCCCCCCCCCCCCCATCAACGCTTACATTCCTCTTAGTAAGATCTAGATCCCTTCCATTCCTCCATACAAAGATGCATACCAATGGAAGAGAAATTTATTGTTGCTTTGGAGGATCTGGTGAAATTTCTAGACCCAGCCATGGTCCAGGATCTTTCTAGCAGTTTGTCACAGCTACTTCTGCCTCTTTTTTCCAGGAGTCTTTGTTGCTGAGTATGAAAACCTGAAAAAAAATGAGATTCTTCATCTGATATTACCTCTGAGACTTTCTGTAAAAGAAAACCAGGTAACCTGAAATATAGTCACTGAGTGTATATGTCTTTTACTCCTTTATTAAACCTTTAGAGAGTTCCTCTTGTCTACTATGTATTGTCCTGTATACTAGAAGGGGGGACTAGCACTGCTCCTGCCCTGCTTGTCTTACCAGGGAGGCAGAGATGCACAGAGATAAATACTACAGAATGTCTGAGATTTACAGAGGGCTCCTAGAGAAAGAAGTCAATTTTACTTTATCAAAAAATACAGGGATCCCTGGGTGGCGCAGCGGTTTGGCGCCTGCCTTTGGCCCAGGGCGCAATCCTGGAGACCCGGGATCGAATCCCACGTCGGGCTCCCGGTGCATGGAGCCTCCTTCTCCCTCTGCCTATGTCTCTGCCTCTCTCTCTCTCTCTCTCTCTCTCTCTCTGTGACTATCATAAATAAATAAGAATTAAAAAATAAAATCTTTAAAAAAAAATACATTTAGGGAGTCATTAGGGTTTAGAGGGTGGCTGAAGCCCTTAGAATGGTAAAGATCACCTAGAATGACAGTGTCATGTATAAGGAATAAAAGCAAATGTCTAAAGATGAAATCTAGGGACTACATTGAAGAAATGGTTAGAGGAAAGTGAACCCACAACAAATACTAAGAAGGAATCGTCTTTGAAGTAGAAATATCAGAAAAGATCAGTGTTTCAGAAGCTGAGAGAAGAGCATATGTGAAGAAGAAAAGAGCTGGTAGCTGCGTGCTGTTGCTGTAAAATTGCCCAGACTCATCTGAGGACAGCCTGGCCTTTGTTCTGGGGAAATTTCCCGCCCAGTGTTCTTGATCTCTGGCTTGCACCAGGCTTGATCCAAGAGCTCGCTCACCCAGACTGAGCCTTGAGGAGAGACCTTAATTTACCACCTACCTCACCGCTGGCTTTTTCTCTTTTTTCTTATGGCAACCTTCTTTCCCTCTGCTTCCAGTTCCTCATGTGGCAAGAGTGGAGTCCAGTGGCTAAGAGCATATACTTTGGACAGACTGGGGTTCAGATTCACAGCATAATCCCTGTGTGACCTTAGAAAAGTCGCTGAAGTTGCCTGTGCTTTCGTTTTGTTACTTTTGAATAAGGGTAATTACAGTACCTACGTGACAGGGTAATTCAGTGTGGTAAAGTAGATATGGTACTAAACATAGTGCCTGATGCAGTGAGCACTGGATAATTGGTGGTTGTTACCTTTTTTTTTTTTTTTTTTTTTAGAAGAACCCACCTGACTTCCAGTGGGAGGTGGGGGATGGGTTAGTTGACTGATACATTCCAGCTACCTTGTATGAAACTGTGAAGCTTCTGTAACTCTAATAAGAGTATAACACTCCTGCTCTAATGAACGGGCCCAGGTACAGGTTAGGAGAAGGGTTTTGGATGTGCAGGAAAGAAGGGAAGCTGTCTGTGTAGGCAGCTGAGACCAGTTTTTCCAAGTAGCAGCACCCTCAGGCATGCAGGGAGAGCAATGCAGCTGGTGGGCTTCCATGGCTTCCTTCCAGGTTGAGATCTGGCATCTTACCTAAAGCTCATCTGGAATGTTCCTTTGGAAAGCAGGCTCTCTGATTAGCCCCCTTCCTCTCTGATTAACCCCCTCCTCTCTGCTTTGTATTTTAGGGCTTATTCCCAGAAAGAGATTTTAAGGTATGCCATGGAGGATTTTCAGACACGTCTGTCTTTGATCTGAAGCATGTGCCAGACACCAGGTATGGTCAACTCCGTGACCCAGACCTTTCATTCAGGATGGAGTGTCTGGAAATGTCAGGGGTATCCTGCCTCTTTATCACCACCTCTACCCCTGCCCTCCTCAGCACACAGGCATACACACACACCCAGATTTGGAATATTAAAAAAACCATGGTTCAGTAGCTCGATGGTCCCTCAGACCACAGACTTTTGGACTAATGTAACCCACAGATCGTTGGAGTTGTTCCAAGGAATATAGAGTAAAAGGATGCCCTGAGTGTCTCAACTGGTGGTAGGTAGTTGGGACTAACAACCCCAGTTTGCAGAGGCTGAGAGTCTCCGGGTTAGGGTTGTGTGTTCAGTGCTCCATGCTGGTGTCCTCTCTAGGATACATCATGCCATGTGGAAGCTCTGGGTCTATTCCTCAAGTGGAGTGAGCCTGCTCCTCATTGTTAAATGAGGGTGACTGGTCTTGAGGATCTCTTCTGCAGTAAGCTTCCCGGATATGAGGAATGTAGGGATCCCAAGCTGAGTAGGCTGGGAAGGGAAAAGACTGGAGTGTGTGTGTGTGGCGGGGGGACCTGTATGTGGGTGAGCTCCTCACTCTCTGGACTGATATTTCCTATCTGTTGAATAGGTTGCTGGTAACCACTGGTCTTCCGGGTTCTTACCTGCATGTGTGGCAGATCACAGAGGACAGTGGTGAGTGAATTTGACTTGGTAGGGCTGGGTTGTAGGAAAGCCTGATACCCATACACCCCTGCCCCCTAATTTAAGCCACTTAAGAAGTAGTCTCAGAGCCAGGTGGGAATTAAAATGCAGTATCTACATTAATGTGGGCAAAGATGAATTAGCAACCACAGCATTGCATACAACTCCCGAATGGAGCTTCCTGTAGCTTGCTTCAGGAATTCAGTTTACCTGCCCAGTTGTAGGCAGAGCACCCCCAGACAGGGGTAGAGGCAAGGGCAGAGCTAGGGTCACTCAGGTGAGCTCACCTCTGGGAGGAGGAGGTGGCAGCGGTGGCAAGGAGGTCACTTCTCTTTGTTAGCCATGCTAGTCTCAGGGATGAGAAACAATGAGGGAACATGTCTCCCTCTTCATGAAGTCAGTCCCTAATAGGGCATCAGAAAAGGAGCAGGAAACGTAAATCCTGTTCCTTCCTAGAAGGGAAGAAGTTGGCTCATGCGGAATAGTATTTCCCTCCTGCAGTGGGTTTGTGGGTTCCCCTGTGAGGCACACACCGAGAGTGGGCAGCCCTGATGCAGCCCCGTCCATCCCTCCTGTTAGAACCTTGTTGGCCAGAATGGAAGTGTGCCTCCGAAGTACAGGCAGCCACTATTGGAACTGCCCTTCTGCCCCTGGGCCCCGCACCACCTCACTTGGATGCTTCCCAGAAACTGGCTGGCAGCTGGTGGCTTCTCCTCCAGCTTCACTGGCACAGAAAGGCAGTTCTTGTGCTCATTTGCTTTTCGAGATTACTGACTTAAAGGGCTTTCCTTTGTTTTTTCTTTGTCAGCTGTCTAATACTCTAGAGTCTAGTTTGCCTCATTTACTTGGTCATTACAATTGTTTGTTTTTTTATAATGTTATTGAACTTCACACATTTTAAATGTACAATCCAGTGACTTCTAGTACATTTAACAAGTTTTGTGACGAGCACTGTAAGTCAAGTTTTAGAACATTGTCATAACCCCAGTAAGACCTGTCGTGCCATTTATTGTTAATCACCATGCCCACACCTTGCCCTAACCAACCACTACTATCTGTCTCTGTAATAGATTTACCTTTTCCGAACATTTCATATCAATGGAATCATACAATATGTGGTCTCTTGTATGTGGGTTCTTTCGCTTAGCACAATGCTTTGAGGTCCGCTACATCATACCATGATACGGCATCTAGTACCCCAGGCGCATGGTTAGGACAAAAGGCAGTGGTAGAGTGTGCGTCAGTAGTTCCTTGTTGTGGATGAAAGGTATTCATTCCACTGCATTTGGCTGTCCCTTCACCAGTTGATGGATCTGATTTTTGGCTATTATCATTTACAAGTCTCAGTGTGAACATATGTTTTCATTTCTTTGGATAGACTTAGGAGTGAAATTCCTAGGTCATATGGTAAATTGATGTTGATTTTTTTTTTTTTTTTTAGGAAACTTCCAAACTGTTTTCCAGAATGGCTTAACTATTTACATTCCCACCAACAATGTATGAGGGTTTCTATTTTCCCGTGTCCTCATCAACATTTGTTAAAGCATCCTAATGAGCATGAAATTGTTTCTCATTCTGCCTTTCACTTACATCTTTTTAACAACTAAGAATATTGAGCATCTTTTCATGTGCTTATTAGCCATTCCTGTATCTTCTTTGGTGAAATGCCTCTGCAGATCTTCGTGAGAGAGTTTTGTTGTTTCCTTCCCACCTCCAGCAGGCTGAGACAGCAAGCATGCCATCCGGGGCCCTTTGATGTTTTGGTTTCACTGTACTTTTAATAGATATTTGTTCAGATTAATCAATAATCTGTATAAGGTAATAGTAATATTAAGAAACATATTACACTCCAGGCACTATACTGAGTACTTTCCATGCCTGATCTCATTAAATTCTCAGGAATCTGAGAACAGGCTGTCCCAGAGATGCTAAGTTGTTGAAAGACACAAAGACAGTAGCATGACCTAGACTTAGGTCTGGTCTGACTTCAGGGTATGCACAGAACCACATCTGGTGGTAACTATATTTAGATAATAATAATTGATCTCACTACAGGTGTAGGGGCTCCAAAAAAAATGTGGTAGGGTATTTACTGAGCAGCAGCATGATCTGTACCTCTATTTTGCTTAGAGCTGGTTCCTGGAAGCAGATCTGTCAGAGAACATTTATGGGCTCCCCAGGTGGCTCAGTTAGTAGAGTGTGTGGCTCTTGATCTTGGGGTTGTGAATTCAAGCCCCATGTTGGGTGTGGAGCCTACTTTAAAAAAAGAAAGAAATGTTTTTGATAATTATTATTACTGTGATTTGTAGCGGCAGCTAACATCATTCAGTCAAATACTGTATACTTCTGATGTGTCAGGCAATGGGCAAGATTCTGGGGATTATAGTAGCCAGCAAAAACATGGATGCTCCTTTTTTCTCAGTGCTTATATTTGATCACATATTTTGCCCATTTTTTGATTGACTTTTTTGTCTTTATCCAGTTGTAAGGGTCCTCTGTACCTTCTAGATTTGTTCTATATGTGTTTTTGTTTTAATTTTACTTTATTTAAATTCAATTAACTAACATATATTATAAGTTTCAGAGATAGAGTTCAGTTCAGTGATTCATCAGTTGCATATAACACCCAGCGCTCATTACACTGTGTGCCTTTTTTTTTTTTTTTTTTTTTTTAAGATTTTATTTATGGGACGCCTAGGTGGCTCAGGGGTTGAGCGTCTGCCTTTGGCTCAGGGTGTGATCCCGGGGTCCTGAGATCGAGTCCCACATGGAGCCTGCTTTTCCCCCTGCCTGTGTCTCTGCCTCTCTCTCTCATGAATAATAAATAAAATCCTAGAAGGAAGGAAGGAAGGGACCGAGGGAGGGAGGGAGGGAGGAAGGAAGGAAGGAGGGAGGGAGGGAAGGAAGGAGAATTTTATTTATTCATTTGAGAAACAAGAGAGAGCACAAGTATGGGGAAAGGCAGAGAGAGAGGGAGAAGCAAACTCCCCACTGAGCAGGGAGTCGGGGGCTCCATCTCAGGACCCTAGGATCATGACCCAAGCTGATTACAGATGCAGATGCTTGATTACCTGACTGAGCCACTCAGGTGCCCCAGTAGTGTCTTTTAAAGCATAAAAAAGTCCTACATTTTGGTGAAGTCCAGTTCTTCAGTGTTTTAAGGACTGTATTTTGGTGTCATATTTAAGAAATCTTTGTCTACCCCACAGTTTTTCCCTATGCTTTATTTTTCCCCTAAATTTTTATTGTTTTAGTGCCAGCACTTAAGCCTACGATCTCTTTAGAGTTACCTTTGTGTACAGTGTGAAATAAGGGTCTAAGTTCACCTTTTTGTATGTAAGCATCCAGTTGTCTCAGCACCATTTGTCAAAAAGCCTAACCTCTCTCCAGTGATTGGCCTTGTGCCTTTGTTGAAAGATGGTTGCTTAACCATAAATATAAGGATTTATTTATGGACTCTGAATTCTGCTCCACTGATCTTTGTGTCTGTCCTTATACCAGTAACTTGTAATTGTTTTTTATCTTTGCCTAAAAATAAGCCGCATGGGACAGCAGTCGTTTAAAAACAAGAGGGAAAGGAGTCTTGCTAACCATTTGGAGGCACCTGGAGCTGCCTTTTGTCCTGACGGGGCCTGGGCTACCAGGTGCCATACAGAACCTATAGCCCCAGCCCCAGGGAAGCTGATGGCCCAAAGGGACTTGTTTTGACACTCCCATGGGAAGAAGAAATCAGAGTTCTCCTAGATACTAGTGCAGAATATTCCAGAGCCTGGGGAAGGTTGCAGCTGTTTTCCTAGAAATCGAAAAAGCATAGTGTTATCTAAGGTGAATTTTCCAATGTCCAGGTTTTGACCACAGCCTTGATGTCTCAAAAACCTGATTTTGTTAGCACATCCTAAATGAATTGTTTCTAGAGACAGATGTACTCACCAGACTCCCAAGACTGCTGCAGAAACCAGAATGCAGTTTCCTTAGTTCATAAATGAAAGAAGAGGTATTCCTGCAGGTAGAATATTCCAGGTCCTGATTCTTTCCCTGTAGAAGACCTTACTTAATCAAAGCTTGATAAACAAAACTATAGGGCAACCCCGGTGGCTCAGTGGTGTAGTCCTGCCTTCAGCCCAGGGTGTGATCCTGGAGACTAGGGATTGAGTCCCATGTCAGCCTCCCTGCATGGAGGCCGCTTCTCCCTCTGCCTGTGTTTCTGCCTTCTCTCTCTCTCTCTCTGTGTCTCATGAATTAAAAAAAAAAAAAAAAAAAAGTCTTTAACAAAACTATAACAAGAGGAATCAGCTCAAAGATTTCCAAATTGTGGAAGTGGTGTTTGGCACAAAGTATCCAACTTATGAAAGCATTGCTGCCTGGGCCCTCATGCCATCCAGGGCCCTGGAGTGGTGTCTCAGGCCTCTTCTCTCATCACTGGGGCCATGGAAACCTTTGAGTTGGATGAATACATATCTAATGGCTTCAGCTGAATGTCACCTGCTTTATCCACTTTGAAGTTCAGTGTTCAGTCTGGTGTGGCTCCCTCTTCCCTGGACAGGCCCCCAGTATTTTCTTTGCCTCTGTGGCTGAACAGCCCCTCTCAGGAACACCACCATCCTCTAGATGTGTTCATAAATTTGCTCACTACTGCAGGTGTGGGTGCCATTCTGACCCCTTAAGCAGTGTGCCTGCCTCTGCTCTGACCTGTTCTGTGTCAGGTGAATCCTCAGACACGACCTTCCATTCTGGCCACATTCATGGAGGTGCCTCATCGTGTCTTTTGTTATCCTACTGGTTCCTCTTTTCTCTTTGGGGCTGGTTTTTTGTGGCTTCTCTGGAGGAGGGCATTTTCCACTGACCAGAGAGGGAAGGTGGAGGAAACCTGCGTTTCTTTCCTATTTTAATTACAGAGTACCTCTCCAGTCTGAAATTTTCCACTGCAAATAGGTCTTTGAAGGCTTTCTCCTGGCTGCCTTCTTTCTCCCGTCAGAGGACAGATCACATCTGAGGCCCCATTACCCTGGTTCAGGGCACTAGGTCCTAGCTGTTCCAGGTTCCTCAGAGTGTGCGCAAAGGGAAGTGGCCCAGGAGATGCAGGGAAGCTGTGCCAGGGTGAGTTTGAGTCACAGCCTCATCGGCACTCCCTGGAGACAAAGCCTGGTCCTGAGGCTGAACTGTCCTGCCTGCGCCAAACCTCTAGTTCAGCAGGTCTAGATCAGGGGCACTGAAGGTCCATGGGCCTTAGGAGCAGCACCCAAGGGCCGTTTGCATTCCCGCCCAGCCATGGCCCCCATGCCTTCTTTGGATGGGAACGATCTCAAGGGGATTCGCTGCCTTATGCTTGCTTGGCAGGCCATGCTAGTATTCCTTCTCGTCCATTCCTTCCTCATTCTGACTTCTGCCTACACTTTGGAATTTAAAAAATAGATGTCCGTTTTCCTCAGAGAACATGGAGACCCAGTAATGCACTTCTCTTGGAGTGAGAAAATGTAAAATGGAAATAATGTGTCTCCTACAAAGTAGTTTGTACAGCAGACTCCTTGCTCTGAGCTATGTTCAGAGAAGCCTCCAATGTAGATGCAGAGGCGAGGACCAAGCAGGCTAAGACACACACTGAAACGATCCACCTTGACGCCTGCATGTCTTTCCTCCATTTGGTGCAACAACGACATGGACCCTCTTGCCCATTCACGTTTGGAGACGTTGGCATGGTGACCTTTACCTGCTAGGCATCTGCAGATTGCTTGAACATGTTTTTGAAGAAATACTGTTTGTTCATGAACTCTGCCTGTGACTTTCACTTGAGGTGTGACATCCTCAGGGTGCTCTTTGTTTTTTTTTTCTATCTTCATTTGTTCTTTGTGAAACTATAAAAAAGCCAAAGTGCTTTTGGGGTTTTGAGATGGCTGCTATGATTCATTATCTCCCGTTTGCAAAACTGTTTGTAAGACAAATGATAAAGGAATTAAACTGCTTCTGACAGTTTCAGAGACATGAATGTAATCCAGAGCATTTATGTCTCATATCCTCTCTTGCCAACTGTCAGGCACCTTTTTTCCTTGACCTTCTGAATGTATAAGGGAAGACGCTGGCTGGCCTTCACCTTTTACTGTTTTTTTTTTTTTCTTTAAAGATCTTATTTATTTATTCATAAGAGACACAGAGAATGAGAGGCAGAGACACAGGCAGAGGGAGAAGCAGGCTCCGTGCAGGGAGCCCAACACGGGACTCGATCCTGGGTCTCCATGATCACACCCTAGGCCAAAGGCGGTGCTAAACCACTGAGCCACCTGGGCTGCCCACTTGTTCTGTTTCAAACCTTCATCAGTATCCTGGGTTTTAGCCTCTTGTGCTTTCCTCCAGATGTCATTCAGGCTGTCAGCACCATTGCTGTGCAGGAGAAGGAGGACAGTCTGTGGCCTAGGGTGGCCATCTTCTCTTCGACAACACCCGGAGTCCTCCATGGGGTGAGGCTCAGCAGTCTCAGGGTCGTGGATTTAGAATCCCAGAAGACCACATACACCTCAGGTACGTTCATCCATTGTGGCTTCTCCTGCTAACTCCCATCTGCCAGTGCTCTGCCGTGTTAAGAACTAAGTTCAGCTGCATGGGCCCAGTGCTAGGGAAGCTAGATGGATGCGAGGCAGGCCCTGGGGCCCCGTTCTGGGGCTAGAGGAGGCAGTCCCAGGGACCAGTACCAACCCAGCTGGGTAGAGCATGCCAAAGTGCCTGGGGCTGGAGGGAGACTTCCAGAGGAAGAAACGGGCGACTGGCCAGACTCCTGCGACTCCAGCAGCTTTTGTCTGTCACCATCTGTCTTCCAGGGGTCAGTGACAGCGAGGAGCTGAGTAGCCTGCAGGTCCTGGACACAAACACCTTTGCCTTCTGCTGTGCCTCAGGCCGGCTGGGGCTCGTCGACATCCGCCAGAAGTGGGCGCCGTCAGAGAATGTCAGCAACGGCCGTGGCGGCCCTGGCACTGCTAGAGGGAGATGGTGTGCTGAAGTTGGGGGCAAGGTCCGGAGCCCTGGGCCCAGCGTTGCCATCCTTGGCTCAAACGGGCAGCTCTGTCTTCTTGACCCCCGGGATCTCTGCCATCCTGTGAGCTCCGTCCAGTGCCTGGTGTCTGCACCTAGCCCTGACCCAGAGCTGCTGCGAGTGACATGGGCTCCAGGCCTGGACAACTGCTTGGCCATTTCAGGTACTGCTGAGCGGTATTTTGTGTCTGTTACCTGGAGGACTGTGTGGTGTTCAGGAAGGAACCAGCAGCCCCATAATAAATCTGGCCCCAGAAGTGACAGTTGCTCACAGAGAAGCTCCAGATCAGCTTTCCAGGTTCTTCCATGACAGGCCCTTCCCCGTTCTGGCTGCTAAACTTTCACATTAGTAGCAGGCCGTTCCTCCCTGAGCAGGAATTTGGTGCTAAGGTTGGTGAAAAGTCTACAGAGAGGGAGGCGCTAGGACGGTCAGGGGGCTGTGCCAGGAAGAGGTGAGAGGATCACAGAAGTGTTTCTCAGTCTACTTGCTTTCCGAATTATAGCAGGCTGCTGGGTCAGCAAGCCCCTGGGTCTGGCCTGGCAGTTTCTAGCTGAGTAACGGTATCTATCTAATCAGGAGGGTAGCTGAAAGTCAATGGGAAGGACCCAGGTCCAGGATTGGCCTTGGGCCTTGCACATAATAGATGAACGACAGAAATACACCATCACATGCCCTGTGAAGTCATCAACTGCTGACACTGAGGACAGAGGTTACATGGCGTTCAGCTGGCCTTTGGCTTTTTTTTTTTTTTTTTTTTTAGTAATCTCCATCCAATGTAGGGCTCAAATTTGTGACCCTATGATCAAGAGTCAGATGCTCTACTGACTGAACCAGCCAGGCACCCCTGGCCTTAAGCATTTTGTTATTATTTGATTTTTCATCCTATAGCCTGTTTTGATACCAGAGAGCAAACTTTAAAAATTATTTCTGGGGCACCTGGCTGGCTCAGTCAGAATGTGGACTCTGGCCCATGTTGGGCAATAGAGGTAACTTAAAAAATGAACAAACAATAAAAACTACTTTACAGATTCAGAAGCAATCCTCTCTTTTCTTGTGTTTCTTAGGTTTTGATGGGATGGTCCAGGTCTATGATACCACATCTTGGGATGGAATGGGGAGCCAAGTAGAACCTCTCTTCACTCACAGAGGTCACATTTTCCTGGAAGGCAATCAGACAGACACGACTCCACTGGTCACTACCCATACCTGGCACCCCCACAAGCCAAGGACTTTGTTATCAGCAGCAAGCGATGCCTCTCTGCACGTGTGGGACTGGGTAGACATGCATGCGTCCAGCTGACTCCAGCGTCTTTCTGCCCAGGCCTCTAAGAAGAGGAGGAGCTGCTGTATAGCCAATGTGCTGATTTAGGACTCCAGTGACTGTAGGTCCCTGTTGCCAGCCCGGTGGCCTTGGGCAAGTTAGCCAGCTTCTCCTGCCCCCAGTTTCTTCATTTGTAAAATGATAATAGTAGTAGCTTCCTCTCAGGGATGTTGGGAAAGTTAGAAGTGATGTATTAAAAAATAGGATGCATGACACTATAAATATTTAGTAGCTACCACTCAATCCAAGAGTAGAATATAGAGCGATGTTTTATCCCTGTCTGTTTACAATATCATAGAATCAAAAAAAGGCAACAAATGTAAACATGTTTTGTGAGCTTTTTTACAAAACTCAAACTATCTAAGGGCTAACAAACATGAAAAAAAAGTCAACCCCAGTAGCAATGAAGGAAATAGCAATTAAAACAAGATTATGCCTTTTTTACCTACCAACTTGCCAAATTGTAAAGCATTATTGCTTTGGACACCTGATAAAGGTGACAACCCAGTTCAGGAGGCACAAAGCAACAGCACATGGTTCCTGCTCCCAGCTGTACATGGGACCAATGTTCAGTGGAACCATAATTCATATATCCAGTCTCCTGTTATGTGATGGTTAAAGTTTTCTGATCTTTGGCTGTTACAAATAGTATGAATAATGTTTGTACTCAGGAACAAAAGCCTGTAGGATAAATTTATAAAATTAAAATTGCTAAGGTAGAGGATATGTGCATTTTTAGGTCCTTATTATAAGTACTGCCAATGTGCCCTCCATGGAGACTGTGCCATTTATGATGGCAGCAGTGATGGGGTCTGTCCCTCTTTCCTCACCAGCCAAGTCTCCCTACTGGCTTTTTACCTTTGCCAGTCTGATAGGTGAAAAATCATTACTTGTAGTTTTAGTCTTCTTATATGTGTGAAATTGAGACTCCAGGGGAACAGGCCCAAGGGATGCTCCTGGCCCATAGCAAATATTAAAGTGTACCTGTATCCCTGTTACATACCATCTCTCACTATCACACTTGTTAAGGAATTTTCAGCAGGTTTGCTTTTGAAATTATTTGATTACTAGTCAGTTTGGGCTCTGAGTTTTTTTTTTTGTTTTTTTTTTAATATTTTATTTTTTTATGATCGACAGACAGGGAGGGAGAGAGAGAGAGAGAGAGGCAGAGACACAGGCAGAGGGAGAAGCAGGCTCCATGCACCGGAGCCCGACGTGGGATTCGATCCCGGGTCTCCAGGATCGCGCCCTGGGCCAAAGGCAGGCGCTAAACCGCTGCGCCACCCAGGGATCCCGGGCTCTGAGTTTTTAAAAAAAATAGCTCTATTGAGATATAATTCACACACCATGCAGTTCACCCACTGAAAGTGTACGATTTGGTGGTTTGGGTATATTGTTAATTTTTTAAAGATTGTGGTAAAATATATGTAAAAATTTGCCAGTCCTTTTCATTTTAAAGTATACAATTAATAGAATTAAGCACATTCACAATGTTGTACAACCGTCACCACTTCTAAAACTTTCTTGTCACCCCAAACAAGCTCGTGGCCATCATGTGTCCTGGTTTTCTGTCGGTGAGCATACTTGTATTCTCAGGTCAGCTGCCCTAACAGCACCACAGACACTCACTGCTCACAGTTCTGGAGGCTGGAAGTCCAAGAGCCGGGTGCCAGCACATTTCCTCCTGAGGCCTCTGGCCCTGGCTGGTGGGAGCCCCCATCTCTGTGTGCTCACCGGGCCTCCCTGTGTCCTTGCAGAAAGAGCTCTGGCCTCTGTCCTCTTATAAGGACACCAGTCCTTTCAGATTGGGGCCTCACCCTCACGACCTCACTTAACCTCATTTACCTCTTAAAGACTGTATCTCCAAATACTGTCACCTTGGGAGTTAATTAGTTAGTTAGTTTGTTAGTTAGTTAGTTGAAACCTAAGAATCTGGGGGAGCGGGCGGCAGTACACAATTCAATTCATAGCACTTAGGAAGTATCTTGAAGTGAGAAAAACCTAAGACATTTTCAAATGAAATGATTTTATTTAACAGTGAAATTGAGAGAATGTTACATATTGGAGAAATTTAACTTAAAATATTCAGTTTCAATATGTGATCATTTTTACCATCTTCTGAAATCATCTTCTGTCATGCCCATCACCACACACACACACACACACACACACACACACCACCACCACCACCTGGGAGAGCTGGTCCTGTAGACCTCGGCTCTGTTGGTGACATCACTCTGACAGTTTGAAATTGGCCATGATGGACATACTTACCCCACAGAAATTGGCAAACACTGCAGCACACCACTGGCTAAGCTATATTATTTCACCAAATGAAAGAAGAAACGAGTCATTTAGAAAATGGAATTGATGCACCAATTCAAAATCTGCCTTGCTAGAAAATAGCATAAAAATCCACATCACTCAGGGTCCAGCCTGAAAAACTGAACCGACACCTAGTAATTCAGTTTCAGGAATTTAGTTATGAGTCTGAAAGAGAATGCAAGGGAAGGTGGGGCCCTGAGGGAGGAGCAGCAGCAGGAAGTTACAGAGAGGGATCCAGGAGTGGGGTGGGGGAGTGACTGGAGCTGAACCCTGGGCGTCCCAGGGGCAATGGAACACAGTAATGCTGCTGGCCTGGCCTGGGGCTGTGACCTTGGGGCAGGAGCTAGGACTGCAGAGGAGACAGCCGGAGACTGCAGGAGTCCCAGAGAAGCTCCCTGGCTCCTCTCCTGCCCTCCAGTGTCCTGTGTGTGCCGGGACCAGAGTGTGTGTGTGTGGGGGGGGGGGGGTGGCTTGCCAGCAGGGGCCCTGAAAGGCAGGTGCAGTGAGCAGGAGGCAGCACCTGCAGTACACAGCAGAGAGGCGGAACCCAAATCCACTACATCTAAGTCCCTATGAATTAAGCAAGAAAAAGAAAAAAAAGAGAACAAAGGTTATAAGAGAACAGTGTGTAACAATTATATGTTAATTTGAAAATCTCAAGACAGTTTTCTTAAAAACAATGTAAACTATTTTTTAGTAGAAAATCTGAATTATCCAATACTCAAGAAAGTAGCACCAAAGGGATGTTGGGGGTAGGGTAATTTTGTGTGTACATTTTTTCAAACTTTTGAGGCAAATTCCCATGTCAGAGACATTTTCTTTCTTTTTTAAAAAGATTTGAGAGAGCAGGGGGAGAGGGAGCAGCCAACTCCCCACTGAGCACAGAGCCCTATGGCCATGACCCTGAGATCAGGACCAGAACTTAACCAACTAATCCACCCAGGTGCCCCAACTAAAGACATTTTCATTTAAAAAATCTGGGAAGGGGCACCTGGGTGGCTCAGCAGTTGAGCATCTGCCTTCAGCTCATGTCCTGATCCCAGGGTCTCTGGATGGAGTCCCACATTGGGCTCCCCTCAGGGAGCCTGCTTCTCCCTCTGCCTATGTCTCTACCTCTCTCTGTGTGTCTCTCATGAATAAATAAAATCTTAAAAAATATATATCTGGGGAACTACCCAATTCCTATAATCATAATACCAAAATGTGGCCCAGAAACTGTGGGTGCTCCCAGACACACACAGACACACTCACTCAAGCTGTTATTAATACAAGACAGTGGCCCTCAACACTGTGTACCCCAACATGCCTTCTGTAAACACCCCTTTAGTATCCTGAAGTAAAATTTTACAGGGAAAATTGCTTACTTACAATTTTAAAACCAGTATAAATACAAAATAATGTATTTCAATACATAAATGTTCATACTTCTGCATAGCAATGTAATCAGATGCTTGGCTGGCTCAGTCGGAGCATGCACCTCTTGATCTTGGGGTCGTGAGTTCCAGCCCCATGTTGGGGGAGAGTTTACTGAAATAAACTAAAAACAAAACAAAACTCCTTGAAAAGTTCTGAACAAAAGAAAGTACTTTTTTCCTTAGTTTTATATCATAGTAGAGTTTCTGGGAAATTCAGGTACATTAAAACTGTGCGAAACTGTCCTTATATAGATATAAAAAAGTTCCCTTCCATTAGTGGTTCTCAAACTTTCACATGTGTCAGAATCGCCTAGAGGACTGGTTGAAACAGATTGCTGGGGGCAGCCCGGGTTGCTCAGCAGTTAGCGCCACCTTCAGCCCAGGGCCTGATCCTGGAGACCCGGGTTTGAGTCCCACGTCAGGCTCCCTGCACAGAGCCTGCTTCTTCCTCTGCCTGTGTGTGTGTGTCTCATAAATAAATAAATTAAATCTTAAAAAAAAAAAAAAATGCCTGCCCCTTCACTATCTCCAAATCTCACCCCAAACGACTCCTGTGGCTCGCTCTACCTGAAAACAGACAGGGAAATGAATTCTGGGGAATGTGGTCTTGTGCCCAAGATTACATATCCCAGAAACCACCAAGGAGCCAACACCGATGCAAACACACGAGGGTTTATTTACAAGCTTGAGCTTGGGTCCAAGTATACCCGACACAGCCACAGCGGAGCAGGGACTTGGTCCCCGAGGTGGGTTCCAGCTTAGTTTTACGGGCTGGTGTAGGGGATCTTCAGAAGAGGTGGAGGAATTCCTCAAGTTCTATTTACATTCTGATGTGGGGCTTTCAAGGGCATTGAGCTCTGTTCTCATTCTGATACGGGGCTTAACTGAAGTAAGGTAAAGTTCAGCTCTTATTCACAGGGGCCTGAGATGGCTGTACTTGTGCTAATGCTGAACTTAAGGTAGAACGGCCTTAATTTTCTCGGCCTCCACAGTGGTTGCACCTGGCCGAGTCACCACGTGATAAAGCCACCTCACGTTTGAGGATGCGGCTCGAGAATTTGCATTTTGAGTAAGTTCCCAGGTGATGCTCATGCTGCGAGGATGTGAACCACTCCGACAGTCCCTGCCCTCCACACACCAGCAGCTCGTGGGTTGTGTGGGACAGTCTCAGTCATTATGCCTGTGTGGCCTCTGCCACCATGTGCCAGTTGTGCTTCCAAATTGTGGGACAGCTACAAATCCTCCCCTCCAGTTTCCAGAAGGCTCCTTTGGGAACCTATGCAGTCCCCAGGGAGGAACAGCTGGGACTCTCTCAGCTACTCTAGGACGAAGCCCTGGAGCATCCAGCCCTAGGGGGGCCTGAAGACCATCAGCGGTTCACATTGAAGTCGGCATGGGATCCACTCCAGTTCAGCTTGGGGCACAGACAGTGGAGACTCGGTAGCAAGGGAGGGAGAGAGCCTTCAGGAGCTGTTTTAGCTTCACAGAAATTCAAAATACAAGAGAAAGGCTCAACAGCAATGTGGAGAGATTAAAAGGAGGAAGCAAGAAACAACAGACGGCAGAAAAGCCAAGGTGAGCATTCGGTTTGGGGCGGCTGTTGCTCGTGTGTGCTCAGAGGGTGTGTTCTAGAACAGAAGGTGTCATGATAAAGAAGGAAATCGCCAGGCGGAGCAGGAGGCATGTCCAGGCACGTCAGAGGAGCAAGGGATGTCTCAAAGGCCGTCCTTGGAGGCTCAGCCCCGGCCGCTCGCTGGGAACTGCCTGCGGCTCCCGGACCCTTCTGGAAGGGAGGTTCGCCAGCCCCACAGCCGGCGGGCTCAGGGACCGACCTGTGCCCGGGCCAGATCCGCTGCGGTGGCGGGGCACGCTGCGCTCGTGAGTGCGAACTACCTAACGGGGCCTGGGGGGGCGGGGGGCGGCCCCACCGGTGCGAGGTTGGGGTTCTGGGGAGCCGGAGCCCGCGTCTGCGGAAGGAGCCGCGCTCCGAGCCTGGAGCCCGCGCCGGGAGGGAAGCACAGGCGGCCAGGAGACCCGCAGCCAAGGACTCAGACCCGGGCGCAGGAAGGAAGCGCCAACAGCGCCGCCCTGGTGACCGCTGCGGGTCCAGTCGGGGTCCAGTGGGCGTCCAGTCGGGGTCCAGTAAGGGTCCAGTAAGGGTCCAGTCGGGGTCCAGTTGGGGTCCAGTGGGAGTCCAGTCGGGGTCCAGTAAGGGTCCAGTCGGGGTCCAGTGGGAGTCCAGTCGGGGTCCAGTCGGGGTCCAGTAAGGGTCCAGTAAGGGTCCAGTCGGGGTCCAGTCAGGGTCCAGTGGGCGTCCAGTCGGGGTCCAGTAAGGGTCCAGTAAGGGTCCAGTTGGGGTCCAGTGGGAGTCCAGTCGGGGTCCAGTAAGGGTCCAGTAAGGGTCCAGTCGGGGTCCAGTGGGAGTCCAGTGGGAGTCCAGTCGGGGTCCAGTCGGGGTCCAGTAAGGGTCCAGTCGGAGTCCAGTCGGGGTCCAGTAAGGGTCCAGTCAGGGTCCAGTCGGAGTCCAGTCGGGGTCCAGTCAGGGTCCAGTCGGGGTCCAGTCGGAGTCCAGTCAGGGTCCAGTCGGAGTCCAGTCGGGGTCCAGTAAGGGTCCAGTCAGGGTCCAGTCGGAGTCCAGCCGGGGTCCAGTAAGGGTCCAGTCAGGGTCCAGTCGGGGTCCAGTCAGGGTCCAGTCGGGGTCCAGTCGGAGTCCAGTCGGGGTCCAGTCAGGGTCCAGTCGGGGTCCAGTCGGAGTCCAGTAAGGGTCCAGTCAGGGTCCAGTCGGAGTCCAGTAAGGGTCCAGTCAGGGTCCAGTCGGGGTCCAGTAAGGGTCCAGTCAGGGTCCAGTCGGGGTCCAGTCAGGGTCCAGTCGGAGTCCAGTAAGGGTCCAGTCAGGGTCCAGTCGGGGTCCAGTCAGGGTCCAGTCGGAGTCCAGTAAGGGTCCAGTCAGGGTCCAGTCGGGGTCCAGTCAGGGTCCAGTCGGAGTCCAGTAAGGGTCCAGTCGGAGTCCAGTAAGGGTCCAGTCGGGGTCCAGTAAGGGTCCAGTCGGGGTCCAGTGGGCGTCCAGTCGGGGTCCAGTAAGGGTCCAGTCGGGGTCCAGTGGGAGTCCAGTAAGGGTCCAGTCAGGGCCGAGGGAGGGAGCGGGCGTCCCCCAGCGGTTGCTGTGTGCGAAGCAGCACGCTGGCCGCCGGGGTGGGCGGCGCGGGCATCCACAGGCCTGGCCCTGCTGGTGGGGCATCGAAGGACCGCTGAGAGGGAAGGGGTCGTGAGAGCGAGAGCCAGAGACCAGCTGTGATCAGGAAAGGGGGTATGGGAGTTGCACCCTTCCCTCCAGCTAAGGAGACGGTGGGCTGTTCCAGGCTGAAGGAACAGCATGGGAGAGGACGAAGTGAGAAGAGGCACAGCCCCAGCCTGGGGAGCGAGGTAAGCTGGAAACACGACTGAGAGAACAGGCTGTGGCCGGTCGGTAAGGGCCCTGAGTGCCGTGCCGCGTCCCCGACGGCTCCAGAGAGAGCAGGTAAGGGAGGTGGCTGTTGCGCTTATCTGGGCGAGGGCAGGTACTCCTCCTCCAGGCGGGAGGAGCAAGGACATCTGACAGGCGCCCACATCTGTGGCCTCTGGATCTGCTCTCATTTATCGCTTTGGCTACATTCTGTCTAGGAAGTATCACCAGTCAGTGAAGTGGTTTGGATTTTCTCTGCCTGGTGCTACCCCCTTGGGCGTGGGCAGAACCAGTGCCAGGAAGTAAGGCAGGCACAAAGGACAAATCTATGATTTCGCTTACACGAGGGACCTGAACTAGGCCAGTTCACTGAGAAAGTAGAAGAGTGGTTGCCAGGGGCTGGGGTGAGAGTCCATGGGGAGTTCACATCAGTTTGGGACAATGAAAAAGCTTTGGTGTTGGATGGTGGGATAATTGCACAGAAATGCAAACGTACTGGGGCACCTAGGTGGTTGATCCTTTGGCTCAGGGCGTGATCCCAGGGTCCTGGGATCAAGTCCCACATCCGGTTCCTCACTGGAAGCCTACTTCTCCCTCTGCCTATGTCTCCGCCTCTCTGTGTCTCTCATGAATAGATGAATAAACCTTAAAAAAAAAAAAATTAAACAAGGGCTGCGCTGTGTTCTCTGGCCAGGGCCTCACAACACTAGGGACAGACCCTGGGGCTGCAGCGAGGGTGATGGGTCTGGATGATGGCAATGTGTTTGGGGTATCAGACTTCGGAACCAGGAGTGACAGTTCAACCACCTCTCTGTTTTGCAGATGAGAACGCGGAGCACAGAGAGGTGCTGTGGCCTGGATGCAGGGGCACCCACGACCCAGGGCAAAGGGGACCAGCTGTCCAGAGCAGCTGCAAAAGGTAGGCTTCTGCTGCACATTAGCATCTCACAGGCCTGAGAAAGACACTGTCCTTGCCTACTGGGCTGTGGCAGGGACTCTCAGGAGTCATTCTGAGCACACACAATCATTCCCTTGTGTGCAGACTTCACAGCCCAGCCCCCACAGCCGCCGTGGCTCCCAAGAGTGCACAGCTTGGGGCTGAGAATAGGGTGATCAAGGTCCCCCACCCCGTGGTGGAATCAGAAAGATTGGGGGGCCCCAGGTGCAGCTCTGCACGTGCCCCACGTGCCCCACACCTGCAGCAGCTGTGATGGTTATAGGACACTGCAGTGAAGGGCTCCGCAAGGGCCTGCCTCCCTCAGTAGGCAATGAGCGGAACTGCTCTCCTTTCACCCTGCCTTCCTGACTGGAGGGCTAACAGAACTGCGAAGACTCTGGAAGATGGAGTCTGGAGAGACCTGAAGGGAGGGTCGTGTTCTCTGCTGGGGGAGCAGAGCTAGCAAAGCCAGTGTGTATGGCGGGGGGGGGGCTTCTGGGCTGAGGGGAGGCCTGGATCACGTGCAGGTCAGCAGGTGTGCCCCACCCATGTGGCTGGCACAGCCTTGGGGGACCTCAGGCTCACAAAGCCTCTGGCCTGGGGCTGATTCTATGACAACTTGACAAAAGCAGCTCACCCTTCGACCATTCCACAAATAGGATGCAGTTGGAATTCATTTATCTAATGGGTGAATATACTTGCATCAGCTTCAGCTAGCAGAATTGGCTTCTGAAACCCAACTCCCATTTCTTGCTATCTGTAAATGAGAATAAGAGCCAGTGGTTTTGCTATGAGCTGCTTCTGTTAAAATTTTGCAACACATAATTAGATTGACTGTGTCATCTCCTGCAACTGTTATGATAGAGATGAATTTCATGCATTCCCACTTAGAACTTTCTTTATTATTTTCATCTTGAGGGATTTCCAAGGAAACAGCTTCCAAAAGCCACTTTGCTTGCCTGGTTCAAAAACTCTGAAGCCGTGATTGTGAGTCTGAGTTGAGCTAAAAATAAAAGCCCCCAGAGCTTTGCTCATGCCAAGGACCATGGTGGACAAATGGGTAAATCAAAACACTCCTGAGCAATGTAACAGATGACTAGCTTCAAATCAAAATCCAGACCATGTAAGAAGTACATACTGCATTTGGTTCCCTGGGAAGCCTCTCCATGTGATAGTCGCCTAGTGTTAACACCCTGCTCTAGTCTTCCGCAGAGAACTGAAAGTAGTGCCTTTACATGTCCTATTGCATCAAGGATTGTACAATCCGTATGAAAGATCTACAATCTCCAGCTCAGTCTTCCCACTGCTTTGCTAAGGGGAAAATACATGTGAGATGAAATTGTGTGGATATTATATTTGAATCTCCTTGTTCCATTCTAAAGAAGTATGATGGCAAAGGTTTCCAAAAGGGAATCTGGTTACCTCCAAAGTCTTTTTATAAAGCACAGCCACATTGGTTTTAGTATGATGAATTTCCACCCAAGAAAAAACTTTCTCATTCAAAAGAGTAAATGATTTAAAATAACACGTCAGATTTATTTCCTGGCCTTACAAAAACATTCTGAACTCAAATTTCTGGGATCTTTTTGAAAACCATCTCCAAAAATAGGGTCTTTGAAGTCTCCTCGATGGTAACAAATTGACATCCTTTGAAGGGAATTTATTTTCAGAAAGCAGATACTGGGCAGAGCCAAGTCTCGTGGATAAGAGAGGCAACTGGGCTAGGTAACAAACTGTTGGTTCCTTTTTTTTTTTTTTTTTTTTTAATTTTATTTATTTATGATAGGCACACAGTGAGAGAGAGAGAGAGGCAGAGACACAGGCAGATGGAGAAGCAGGCTCCATGCACCGGGAGCCTGACGTGGGATTCGATCCTGGGTCTCCAGGATCGCGCCCTGGGCCAAAGGCAGGCGCTAAACCGCTGCGCCACCCAGGGATCCCCAAACTGTTGGTTCTAACAGTGTTTACTAAGCCCTTCTTATGTGCGGGGGACTACTCTGTGCTGGAAAAACATAGAGAGGGGCCTTCTGAGGTGGTTTGAAGACAAATCTCAAAGGAAAACTCAATGTCTTCAATATGGCGACAACAAATACAGTCCACAGCCCATCAGAATGACTGCCTGACAGGTAACACTTATTGGAATAAGTTCTTTTATGTTCATTTAAAAAGACTCATTACTTGATCACATTTTATAAATCTAATTATATGAAATTGTCATATGAATAGATAGTGCTCTGTTTTATAATTGGTGGGATTCTGGAAAGTTGTGGGAAAATACTTTCAAGTTAAATGCACAAAGGAAACTTTTTTATTTTTTAAGCAGGCTCCATATCTAGCATGAGACACAACGTGGAGCTTGAACTCCCAGGCACAAGATAGAGAAGAGATCTCAGGAGTCAGACGCTTAACCGACTGAGCCACCCAAAGATAACTATTTTAAGAGGGAGAAACTGTATTCAACTTATTTCCGAGCACCATTTGCTCTGTGTGTCAGAGTGTGCCCCCAGGAATTGTGCTCTGGTCTCACAGAGATACCCCAATCTCCAGGAACCTGTGGACCAGGACACGGCCTCCCCTGGAGGAGCTAGTGTACTTGTCAGAGGCCAGTGGTAGAGAGGCAGATCCTCCAGCTGGGAGTCCTCTTAATGCCATGGTTCCTAGTTATTGCTCTGGATATATTTACAAACAGAAAAGACTTTCTCCACTACACCATCCTGTTTGTGATCTCCTCAACCCAGTGTTGTATCTTAGGACACAGCAGGACCTGTAAGGCTCTGCAGCAGCCCTGCTGGCAGTCTGGAGTAATTCTACCCTGCAAAAAGTCTGTTTAGGTTGAATCATGAAATTGCTGGTTTTGGAGATCAAAACAGCAATCTCCTATGATTCGACCTAATATGTTGAGAGGAAGGGTAAGTCATGATGTAGAAAGCCAACCTCCAGCGATGATCTCCTCTCCTTTGCCCTCCTCCAATGTGATAAGAGTGCTTTCCTTTCCAGTCACTCCATATAAATCCTAAGAAAATGAATGCGGAGAATGGAGGCAGTTCCCAGGCCCCCATCTTCCTATAGGGAGGATCATAGAAGATCTTTAAAAGTATAGGGAGTTAAGTAATCCCAGTTCAGCTGCCCAGTGCTGAGAAGAGACAGCTCAGCACGTGCTGCTCTGTGCCCGAGCCAGCCAGCCACAGTGCCAGCCACACAGCAGGGCGGAGGCTCCCATCCTTGGAGGAGGGTCTCGGGGACAGGACTCCCACCCCCAGCTTACCAAGCCTGGAAGTTAAGGCATAGGATCATAGTGGACACATACTGTAATGGTGACCTGGTCAAATTCAGAACCAGTCTCTGAATTCTCTGCAAATGAGCTTCCATTACAACAGTGTGTAGAAGAAAGCCCTGAGTAGTATTTCATAAGCCAAGTGAGTTTTTAGAGAGAGAAACAAAATAACATCTACTGGGCTGGGATCTAAATTCTTTCTCTCCATTTCGAGTGGGTGTCGTGATAGATAATCAGGACAGTACAAACCATTTTTGGAATGGATTCTGCAGTGTTCTTAGGCTTGCTGTTTTAAAGATGCTCCTACTACATTTTGAGTCTCTGCCATGTGGGTCCTCCGATGTGCACTGAAATGTGAGCTGTTGTTGAATTGCCTTCCACATTCAGCACACTCATAGGGTTTCTCTCCGGTGTGGATTCTCTGGTGGATGATGAGACTGGAGCTCTGATTGAAGCTTTTCCCACACTCCCCGCATCTATAGGGTCTCTCTCCAGTGTGAATTCGCCGGTGGGTAATGAGGTTTGAGCGGTCGCTGAAACTTTTCCTGCACTCGAGACATTCGTAGGGTTTCTCTCCTGTGTGGATCCTCTGATGGCTGGTGAGCGTGGAACTCTTGCTAAACCTTTTCCCACACTCAGGGCACTGGTAGGGTTTTTCAGCAGTATGTGTTCGCTGGTGTGCACTGAAGTGTGAGTGTGAGATACTGGTGAAACTTTTTCCACACTCAGTGCACGTATGGGGCTTCTCCCCTGTGTGGACTCTCTGGTGCAGAGTAAGGCTTGAGCTCTGGTTGAAGCTCTTCCAGCACTCTCCACATTTGTAGGGCTTCTCTCCAGTGTGGACTCTCTGGTGTGCTGGGAGGTTGGAAGGATCACTGAAGCCTTTTCCACATTCAGGGCATTTGTAGGGCTTCTCCCTAATGTGGATTCTCTGGTGGCAAACCAGATGTGAGTTTCGGCCACAGCTTTTCCCACAATGGCCATACTTGGAAGGTTTCTTTTCCCCAGTATGGGCTAATCTGTGGACAGCGAAGTGTGAGCTCTGGCTGACATGCCTTCCATATGCGCAGCACAGACAGGCCTTCCTTCCTATGTAGGTTCCCTGAGGATCTAGGAGTTTACCTACATCTCTTTCTGGAGGGAAGAGTGCTTTTTGTCTGTCTTCTGAGGGTGTTTCCCACTGCTTTTCCACTCCACATTCGCCTGCCCAGTTTTTCCTCCAATCAGGGGCCTGGGAAGCATCTATTTGGGGTCTCTCTAACTGTGCTCCCTGTAGCTCTGCTTCCACTGAGATGTCCTGGCTTGAATTCTCCTTGTCCTCTGTCCTCATGTCACGATCTGAAAGAATGAGATGAAACCGTAAATGTGACCTGCTTTCTGAGCTCAGAAGAATGCAAACAATGTGCAGGAGGCCCCTTCTGGACACTGAGAATTTCTTGATGGTGACAGAAAACTGTCAGCTTTCCATTAAGGAACACAGAAATGGGAATCTGGCTGAACCACAGGTCAGACAGCCAACTTGCAGGCCTTCCTCCCTCCCCCAGCTTCAAACAAGAAGGCTGTGTGGAGAAAGGCTGAAGGAAGGGAGGTGGGCATGGTCTAGACCCATTTCTTCCTCTCCCTACTCCTAAGAGCCTCTGCCCCCGAGCGTGGCTCCTCACTTCTCCTCCCACCCACCTTGGCTGGCAATCAGTACTAAAAAGGTACCTTTCTCTTCTTGATGCTGCCTTCCGGGTGGAGGGACAAGCCTGAGAATAACTCTGGCCCCTCCCCACCCCCTTCCTTCTCAAGTAGGAGGAAGGATTCCTTCCATTAACAAGGAGCTGGGCACACATGGCTCAGAAGCCCAGCAGTGAAGGCTCCATGCCCGCAGGGCAACGCTGTGGGCAATGCTATGGTTGTCTGGGGTTCAGTGTGAGGAAGCCCACTGTGGCTACCCATCAAGCCACATTGTCCTGTGGCTCTACTCGTTAGAAAGCTGCCATTCTGATCTCAACAGGTTACTCTTATGTTTCTTGGTGGGTCCAGAATCTGAGTGGGGGAAGAACAGTACTATATTGGATCCTCTCACATTACAGCAAAATGACTGAGCCCCATCAAGGAGGGAAGCTCATCTGAACCATGAGAAATTCACCCCTCTAATAATCGGAGGTTGACTGCAGTTTATTTTATTTTATTTTATTTTTTTGACTGCAGTTTAATTGGGGGTTGCCAAGGCTCACTTTTTCTATTAACCTGGTTATACGATAGTTAATCATAAAATTCAGATTGAGGGGCATCTGGGTGGCTCAGTGGTTGAACCTCTGCCTTTGGCTCAGGTCATGATCCCGGGGTCCTGGGATCGAGTCCCGCATCGAGCTCCCTGCATCAAGCCTACTTCTCCCTCTGCCTATGTCTCTGCCTCTTTCTCCGTGTCTCTCATAAATAAATAAATAAAATATTTGAAAAAAAAATTCAGATTGAAACTTAAGTGGGAGGGGTGCCTGGCTGGCTCAGTTGGTAGAGCATATGACTGACTCTTCATCTTGGGGTCATGAGTTCAAGCCCCATGTTGGGGGTAGAATTTACTTAAAAAGAGGGCCTTAAAAAAAAGAAATTTGAAAGGGAAATCATAAACACTGATAATTTATTTATATCTGTAAGCCAAGGTCAATAAAGAGAGCTGGCTTTCCTGGTGCCACCTGCTTTCCTGTTCTTCTGCCACCACCTGCTGTTTCAGCACCTCAGAGTAAAAAACCGGGAAGGCCAAGCGAGCAGGTGCTCTCCCAGCCTTCACTCGGTGCTGCTTTGTCCATGTTCAGAATTCCGGGTCAGACTTCCTTATAGGTGCCATCCTAGCTTTCATTCATTTCCCATTTGCACAGGAAGTTCTCCGAAAGTCCTGGAGATCAGCATTCAGAGGCTCTTTACTTCCCTCCCACTTTAGACCCCCTCTGGCTGGGGAACTGGGAGTCCTGCTCAAGGACAAGCAAGAAAGGACATGGGAGTTCTTACGTAGTCTGCTTTCTGTTCCCATATCTGGAAGTGGTAGGGGAGATGAGAATGGAAGTACCTCCCAGGGGATCCCTGGGTGGCTCAGCAGTTTAGCACCACCTTCAGCCCAGGGCATGATCCTGGAGTCCTGGGATCAAGTGCCGTGTCAGGCTCCTTGCATGGAGACTGCTTCTCCCTCTGCCTGTGTCTCTGCCTCTCTCTCTGTGTCTCTGTGTCTCTCATGAATAAATAAATAAAATCTTAAAAAAAAAAAAAAAAAAAAAAAAGGAAGTACCTCCCAGAAAATCTAGTTTTTGTAAGAAAATGTTTAGTTAATGAGTCAGGAAACTTGCCCCTATCAGTGAGGAGTACAGGGCAAGGTGTTCATGTATTTAACAATAATTACAAGGCTCATGATAATGACAACATCTGCTGAGTGCTAGCCCTGTGCCAGGGTCCTAGTAATGGCCCAGTGAGGTAGAAACTGTCACTATGTCCATTTTACAGATGAGAAGATGGAGGCTTAGGGTATGTAACCAGTTTATCCAAGAACAGACAAGTCTTAAGCTGGCAGGCTATTGTCTATAATATGCACAGAGTTCACATGGATAGGGTACTTTGGATGGAAATGAACAACTGGAACGTTAAGTCACCCCCACCTCTCTTTCCTCCTATAACTGTTACTAAATATTGTTTCTATAATGCTGTTTCTCAAAGAAGACAGGGAGACCCATTTGCTATAGAGCAGAGCAAGACCCTCAAAGTTGTCTTGTGAGTCACCTCGTACCATAGCTTCAGCAGAGGGCTGATTCTAGCAATATCTGAGGACAAGCAGTCAACAACGTCCCTTAAGGAAATAACAGTTCTCCTGACAAGCCCATTCCAGAGGCACAGACAGTGACCATCTCTCCTGCTTCCGGTCCCAAATGATTCCCTTTCCCACTGCTCTGAGGGGCACTGTAGGAAGGAGTGCTTACCACTGGGACTTCCCTTCCAGGCCTGAGGGCCAAGGCTCCTGGGCTCCTCCTGGGGTTCCTCGGCCAGTTCACTACCATCCCATGTCACATCCTCCAGCGTGGCCTTCTGGTTCTCTTCAGAGTCCCCCCTGTTCCACAACAGGCCTCCCGCCACCTCTAGGGCATCAACGGTGCCAGTGAGGGTCCAGGGGCTCATCAGGGCATCCATCTCCTGATAGAAGGGGCAGGTGGCTGGAGCACGGCTGCTCCTGGCTTTTCGGTAGTGGGTCTGGAGGTTTTTGAACCGGTAGCGACACTGTTCCAGGGTCCGCAGGAAGCCGTGCTCCCGCAGCCGCGCAGCTACCAGCCGGTACACCTGGCGGTTCCGATGGCAGGTGCGCAGCTTCTCATGGATGTAGGGCTCCCCAAGAATCCCCAGGAAGGTTTTCGTTTCCTCATAGCCCCAGTGCACCCCTGGAGGAAAGGAAGAGAGGAAAGCTAAGATGCCGCAGCTGTTTGTGTCCTGAGGCCAGCAGAAACACCTGCCGCCTGCCTCAGCCTCAGTGACTTCCTTGTCCTCTGTGACAGGACCTGATCCAACAATATGCACACATTTATTTTTATGCTTATAAATATTATTCTTACATAAGGGTTTTTCCTTTTTCTCAATGGCACACAGGAACAAAGGGCTGTCCCACTTGTTTGTAAAAATAGCCTTCCCAGCCCTTTCCAGATGGTGCAGAACCCCCTGGCCCCATGGCATCTCTGAAATAACTGGTTGGTGGGGTTCTTTCCATACCCTGCTGACAGCCAGGGTCCTCCCATCTTGCTCACGACGAGGGCTTACCAGTGGGACCATGAAGCAGGGTGGGGATTCCAGGGCTTCCAGACACTTCTTCAACACTTAGCTCGTACCCCTCAGAATCCTCTGTGATGGCTCCTGAATGCCCTTCTAAAGATGCTGCTGTGTGGCCCGTGTTCTGCCCCGGCTCCTCTGACTCGCGTTCCAGCACAGCCTCAGCCAGCACCGCCTCCTCCTCTCCCCAGTAACCCTCCTGCAGCTCTTCCTGCTCCACATCAGGGTCGCTCTGGCTAAGCAGAGCCCCTGCCACATCTGGAATGGGGATGGCAGCCTGTGGGCACATCAGGGCATCCATCTCCTGATAGAAGGGGCAAGTGCCTGGAGTGCGGCTGCTCCTGGCTTTGCGATAGTGGGTCTGGAGGTTTTTGAACCGGTAGCGACACCGTTCCAGGGTCCGTAGGAAGCCGCGCTCCCGCAGCCGCGCAGCCACCAGCCGGTACACCTGGCGATTCCGATGGCAGGTGCGCAGCTTCTCATGGATTCAGGACTCACTGAGAATTTCCAAAAAGATCTTGGTCTCCTCATAGCCCCAGTGCACCCCTGCCACCTTCTCATCCTCCAGGCCCTGCCACTCCAGCTCCTCCCAGGTCTTGGGTTTTCTCAGGATGGGCAAGTAGCTGGGCTTGACTCTTCTCCCACTCGCTGGAGAGTCTCTGGTGCCCTCCTCTCCGAGACCCTGATGATCTGGGCTCTGTGGGTTTTCCTCCTCCCTGTGGCAGTTGACCCTAGGTCGTGGGTTGGCAAATCTATTTGCAGGAAGACAAAGAGAAGACACAATGGTTTGCTAAATCTAATCCCAACCACTTTATATGCCAGGGAAGGGAGATACTATTAATTTTTTTTTTTTTTTGAAGTCTCAGGGGATTCTTGGGAAGCCTTGGTGAAAGGACTGTGAGGGAAGAAAAGAAAAAATCCAGGCCCAGATCTAGAACTATACACACATGTTCATCTGTCCTGTAACAAAATTTAGCCTCCCACCAGAGGCTTTACTGACCGTCTTCCTAAGATGAGCTTCGGTACAATATCCTCTCTGGGCTCTAGAAACTCATCCTCGATAGCACTGACTTTGGTATTAGATTATAGGTCTCTTTTTAAGCAGGATTGAGGGACTTGAAAATTTTGGCCCAAAAAGGTCTGGAGTAGTAACTACTATGGGAACTCACCAGCTAACTTCTGTACAGGAACACGACACCCTTACCCAGTACAGCCCCATTTGCAGATCTCTCCCAACTTCTTTCCAGGTGGTTCCTCCATCCAGGTTCTGGCTTCTTCCGTGCCTCCTGAAAGACATACACAGCCACATCACCGAGTGTCAGCAACTCCTAAGAAAACACAACACCCTACTCAAAATATGCTGCCTTGGGACAAAACACCTCTTACACTGCCTTCATCAGAGGGCAGGTGACAAAAAAGATTGAGAAGAAACTAAAACATGAGTTTTCTTTGGCTTTTACATGCCATAAGGCATGGGGAGCCTGGGTGGCTCAGTCAGTTAAGTGTCCGACTCTTGATTTTGGCTCAGGTCATGATCTCGGGATCTGGGGATCAAGCCCCACGTTTGGCTCTGGGTTCAGTGAGGGGTCTGCTTGGGATTCTCTCCCTCTCTTCCTGCCTCTCTCCCTACTCATTCACTCTCCCTCTAAAAAAATAAATAAATAAATCTTTTTTAAAAAGGCAATAAGGGGCAGGGGAAGGGAACAGAGGGAGAGGAATAAAGCAAGAAAGCAGCTAACATTTAGTGAACACTTATGCAGTGTGCTGGAAATTTTTCACACTTGCTCAAAATTCTACAGTCAGTATGCAGTGGAGCTGGGACTTGAACTCAGGGCTGTCTGACTCTGAAGCTGTCGTCCCTGGTCCCTGGCTACACCTACACCCGTAGTCCTGCATACCATACAGGCAAGATTCCGATATGGAAATAACTATTCCCCTTAAGGCAATCAAGCAAATCAGCATAATCTTACAATCTCAGGAGCAAGGAAAAGAATGACTTTAATACAATTCCTCACTACCTCAACTGTGGTGCTGCCTTACGTAAAGAGGCACAGAATTTTAGGCAACAGTTGTTTGGGTAACATTTTTCTGGCAGATGAAATCTATAATGTTACTGGGCCTCCCTGATGGCTAAATTTGCCTTGGCATTTCTGATAAGCAAGAGAGTTGGTTGCAAAAGCCCCCCTGCATGAGTAGTAAAATGTGTCCTGAGTAAGAGAAAAAGTCTAGCTCACCTGGGAGGTGCTCAGGATCCCCTGGTCACCACCACTCTCCTCCAGAGAAAGACCCAGAGCCCGAGGATCTGTTTGGAGACAACGTTTCTTGACTCCTTCTGGGGACTAGCCTGACTTAGCTCTGAAATAGAAGAGTCTTCCCCTGTCTGTTTGTATCACTTTGTCCCAGAAAGAAGGTTGGTAAAAAAAAACAAAATGGGGATCCCTGGGGATCCCTGGGTGGCGCAGCGGTTTGGCAACTGCCTTTGGCCCAGGGCGCGATCCTGGAGACCCGGGATCGAATCCCACGTCGGGCTCCCGGTGCATGGAGCCTGCTTCTCCCTCTGCCTGTGTCTCTGCCTCTCTCTCTCTCTGTATGACTATCATAAATAAATAAATTAATTAATTTAAAAAAATGGACTTTTCCCTTCCATCCAGGTTACTGACTGTCCTAGTTTTATGATTTTCTTCTTCAGTTTTGATAACACATTTGAATTGTCTGAATTGGGGCAGCCCGGGTGGCTCAGTGGTTTAGCACCGCCTTCAGCCCAGGGCCTGATCCTGGAGACCCGGGATCAAGTCCCAGGTCAGGTTCCCCGCATGGAACCTGCTTCTCCCTCTGCCTGTGTCTCTGCCTCTCTCTCTCTCTCTCTGTCTCTTGTGAATAAATAAATAAAATCTTTAAAAAAAATTTTTTTAAATGAATTGTCTGAATTGGTCTAGGGACACATGTACCTGTTCTGAGAATTACTGTGCTGTAGTTTAACCCTACCTTGTGCTTTTCCCAGCAATCAGGCCTAAAATCTGTGCCCACACCTAACCTACTGGGACCAGTAGCCTGCCACTCACATAAGGAAAAGTGCCACAGACTCCCCTATGTAAGTTTACAAAACATGCCAACCAAGGCTCATCTTCCCTTTGAAGGTGTCTATTGAGAATCCCCCAGATTCATGTGGCCAGCCTCATTTCACATGCCCCATCTTCCAAGTGGAAAGAAATCCCACTCCCTCCACTCAGAAGGGACTTTCACACCCTCTCCACAGAAGGGTCCTTCCTCCTCCCCAAACTGCTGCCTCTTACCGTTCTTGTGGAAGGATCGGAGTTCTACTTTTGGGTTGTGATTCAACTGTTCTTCTGGTTCTGGCTGTGAGTTTCTCACCATCACCTGTAACAGACACATGGATTCTGTCTGCACTTGCTTCAGATAGATGCTTAGGGAACCTGGCGCTGATCCCAAGGGTCCCAACTCCTCTGAGTGTACCTTCTGTCCCTGTTCAAGGACCAGAAGTGGTCAAAATTCCATAGGTACTAAAGCTTAATCATCCCAAGACACAAAGAAACAAAGAAGAAATCAGTCTTATGCAAATCACTGCAGGGCAGTAAGAAGTGTGAATGTGTGGAAGACTAACAGAGAAGGTCTGGGACCCAGGCTCTCTCCTGGAGCCACACCTGTCAATCCCCAGCAAAATGCAGCCAACCAAAAATACAGCTGTTTTTCAGTAGGACCCAAAGGTCCAGTGTTATCAGGGAAGACCAGTGAAGCCTCTTGCTTCCAGCTGGCTGCTGATGAATGACAGCTATTGTATAAAACAACAACAATCAGCTTTTTGGTCCATCTGTGTGTTCCTCCTCAACCAGAGTGGTGTTCAAGGCACCTTAAGCACCACTCATACTTAATGGCAGGGACCAACACTCAGAACAACCTATGTAATGGATTCCCTGGAGTCAGTCTGAGCTTGGAAGGAAAGCTGGGCTCCCAGACTCAGGGAATAAGCAAACAGCACCTGACACAAACAGCAGAGCTCTATGCGTCACCCATACCGCTGGCAAACCAAGGGAGTGCAGTCTCTCACATTCCCCTATTTTATTTTATTTTATTTTATTTTATTTTTTTAATTTTTTTTATTTATTTATGATAGTCACAGGGAGAGAGAGAAAGGCAGAGACACAGGCAGAGGGAGAAGCAGGCTCCATGCACCGGGAGCCCGACGTGGGATTCGATCCCGGGTCTCCAGGATCGCGCCATGGGCCAAAGGCAGGTGCCAAACCGCTGCGCCACCCAGGGATCCCACATTCCCCTATTTTAACCACTCAGAACAAGTTTCCTGTTTCTCACCTGGAGCCCATATCGTCCAGGTCCTTTCTGCAAGTCTTCCACCAGGGCCACGGCCGCCTCTCCACTCTCTGGATGCTTCTGTCTAACCCAGATCTGGATCTCCTGAGGAAGGACAGTCAGGAACTGTTCCAGCACCAGCAACTCCAGGATCTGGTCTTTTGTACACTCCTCTGGTCTCAGCCACTGACGACAGAGCTTCCGGAGTTGGATAAGGGCCTCCCGGGGTCCTGATGCTTCCTGATAGCAGAAATGCCAGAAACGCTGGCAGGAGGTCTCTGGTCCACGGTCACTCTCCTGAAGGGAAATCTCCTGCTCCCAATGGGAATCATCTTCCAGCTTCACTATTCGAAGGTCTTCTTGCACTTGAGGAGTTTGGATTTGTTGGCCCACGGACACAGCCATAGTTCAGCTCAGAGAAGAACCTTGCAACTGGGTTCTGATGCTCAAACTTCTTCCTTTAGCACACTGGGACACTACGTTGAGATAGGAGTCACCGAGTTAACTTGAAATTCTAGAGCCAGAGATACATTACGGAGTGAAGGCAAGTGACCATCACAAGTTAGCCCAGAAAGACAGAGGTGAAGGAAAGAGCCCTCCTGTTCTCCCCTTCCCAAGTCCTGGTGCCTGTGGAGTCTGGCCCTCTGTCGCTGGGGTGGGGATGGAGATGTGTGGGGCAGCACCTCCCAAAGTCTGAGAGGAGGGTCAAGGGCTAGCAATCTGGTTGGAAAGTAGGGGAGCCTGACACTGTTTGCATAGCAATTTACTTGAGGCCAAGAAAGCTGTCAATTATCCATACTTATGAATGAGGAAGGGCTGGAGGAGATATCCTGGGGACAATAGCTGCCCACCCTCCCAAGCCACTGGTCTTCAGGAGTGAACAGGACAAGGACGAGCAGGTGCACAAGGTAGCAGCACCTTGGAGAGCAGCGCCCGGGTGGAGCGGGCTCTAGGCTTCAGGCGCATAGGATCCAACCTCTAAACTAACCACATCTCTGGAGGGGGGCTCGGCACCGGGCCCCCCACTCAGGCCTCCCCAGTCCTGCAAGAACTCTCCCCAAACAGGGACATCTACCCTGGCTCAACTTCAAAAGCACGGATAATAAAGACACAGATTCATATTCAGAGCTGGCAGGAAAGTTAAGAGATACTTCGGCTGGTCAATCACAGCCCAGGGACTGCATTCCTTGGAGACCCCCAGGGACTCGCCCAAGGTCACAGAGCTGATGTTTGGCAGGGAAGACGCGGGGCTCCCTGACCGTGGGCTGAGGGGCTGGCCCGCAGAGCGTGACTTACACTGGAAGGTGGCTCCGCGGGCGACCTTCCCTGGAAGACTTACGGGGTCCACGCGGGCCCTGCGGACTGGGTGGCCTCGGCGCCTACGGGGCCAGGGTCCTCCCCGCGGGGTCCGGTGGGCGGCGCGAAGGACGGCGGTGCCAGCACGAGGGGCGCATCCTGCCCGGGACCCTCACGGGGCCTGGGCCCGAGGCGGCGGGACCCAGGGTATCGGTCCGGCCACGCCGCCCCCCACCCCCGCCGGCGAGGGCGGCCAGCGTCCCCGCTGAGACCTGCGCGCGCCTCCGGAGGCTCCGCGAGTACGGGCGGCCGGGGCCCGCCGCACCAGCTCCGCGGCTACGCAATGTCCCCACACGACCCGGACCCCCAAGCCCAGACCCGGAGTCCGGGTATTCGGACGTCCACTAAACACCGGAAGCGGAAACGCAAGCCCCAGAAGGACTCGGTGTTGTCGGACTCCATTTCCCATAGGCCTCCGCCAGTGCCCGCAGATTGACAGCGGCGTTAGCCAATAAGCTGCGGGGGTGGCCTAGGCGTCTATGTGTTTCAGACGAATCGTTAATGATGGGTGGGACCTCACGGCACGCGGGATTTGGGAGTTCAGAGCCACGGGTAGGACCGTCCTAGGTGGAGGACGTGTGAACATCCTCCTTTCCCGCACTCTCGGGGGCGCTGAGACAGAGAAGGACCCTTGCAGGCAGGAAGTCTGCGAGTGTGAAGCCAGGACTCCAATTCAGAGTTGTTTTTTTTTTTTTTTTTTTTTTTTTTGCTACTTAAGAAAGTACTTTTCTGGCATGTCCCCTATGAAATGCTTTACGTGTACATACACCACACACCACCCCCAGTTCCTGAGTGCACAGTCCTGGGAGATTCAGGATGAATCCTACTGACGCTTACTCATTCAAGAATCAGTCATGGAACATCCACTTTGGCCCAAAGGAAACACTCCCGCCTCCTCTAAGGAATGCAGTCCAGCAGAGGATGCATTTTTATTTTAAGTTTATTTATTTGTTTTTAGTAATCTCTGTGCCCAACGTGGAGCTGGAACTTAACCACGGTGAGATCAAGGGTCGCGTGCTCCAGCGACTGAGCCAGACAGGGGCCCCTAGGGGATGCATTTTTTTAAATGCTGCCCAGAACCACTCATATATCTCCAATGCAGTGTGGTAAGTGCTGAAAGGTGACTTCGCACTTAGTGGCTGGAAAGAAATACCAGAGAGCAACTGGGTGAGCCCAAGAGGTAAGAAGGTGCAGTTACAGGGGAAGGGGGCAGGAAACTGTACTTTATTAAGCATCTACATTGCATATTTTATCTGGTTTGGATCTGACAAGGAATCCTGCATAGATCTCCCTATATAACAAATGAAAGATCCAAAATTCAACTGGAGGTGCGTGAAGCTATGATTCTGCCCACACAATTGGCAACCTGAGGTGGGGGAGGAGATGCACAAGGGAAGGGCCAGGTGACAAGAGGGGCTTTCCAGAAAGTCCTAAGTTGTGAGTTCCCACCAAATCACCAGAGCAGCTTTGCTTTTACGTATTTTCTGCTATTAAAAAAAAAAAGAAAATTGAAAATCACTGATCCAAGCCCATGCCCTATATTACCTTTTTTTTTTTTTTTTTTTTTTTTTTTTTTTTTTTTTTTTATGATAGTCACAGAGAGAGAGAGAGGCAGGGACATAGGCAGAGGGAGAAGCAGGCTCCATGCACCGGGAGCCCCATGTGGGATTCGATCCCGGGTCTCCAGGATCGTGCCCTGGGCCAAAGGCAGGTGCTAAACTGCTGCGCCACCCAGGGATCCCCCTATATTACCTTAACTCATTTCCTGAGCAAGTGGAACTTTCACTGTAAGCAAAATCAAGCATGGAGAGGGTGGTCCCAACCTCAGGTCATATCACCTTCACCATCAACACCACATTAGTATTTCAAGGGAAAAATGCATACATGTCCTCAAGCGGTGAGTCACACCCCTTAAAGAACAGGACTAAAGGACCCCCTCCCCCAAGGTCTATTTAGATAAGATACTTTCCTTCTTGCAGCCTCCTGGTTCCTCAGAGGACAGTTGTCCTCAAAAACCTAGACAGGTCCATTTGTTGGTGAAAGCAGGCTCCATCTAGATCAGAGTTGTCAGTATTACCAGAGAGAATAGCATTTCAATGTTCGTGGCCTTACAGAGTGACTTACCTCTTCCCAGCAGCCTTCCAGAATGAGAAAGGCAAGTATCACCAGCGGTTTGGCAGATGTGGAAAATGAGGCCTCCAGAAGTGATTTGCCCTCCTCATACTGCTAGTCAGCCACACAAGTGTGTCTGGAACCAGGTCTGCCAGGCTCCCAACACTCCACCCACTGCACGGCAAGTATCAGAGGGGGTGGGAGACGCACAGGGCCTAAGAGCTCTGAAGGGCGTCACTGTGTGGGACAGCTGGAAGAGGCAAGCAGAGGTCACTAGTCAGTTTAAGCAAGTTTGGTTTCTAGATCTTTGGAATGTATTTAGAAAAACATTGCACGGAGGTGTTGATAAGCAGTGCCTCAGCAGACAAGGATCTCCAGATGAAGGAGATAAGCTTATCCTCCAGAAATTTGATGGATCACAGCCACATATAATGAGTAGAGGCTACTGTTCCTTGGGCACACTGGAACATCCATTTAACTCCAGTTTAACCAGTGATACTAACATATCTGAACAAGAGGACGTGTTCATAGGGCAACCTGGAAGGAGGAGTTATCAAGGGGATCTTGGGTACTGAGTAGACGGCGCTGGGGGTGAGGGGGGCATGAAGATAAGCTGGATTTGATAAGCTGCCTCCTGAGGGTGGCTGGTGTCTGCTTGTCCCTCACATGATCCCTTCCTTTCCTTCCATGCTGCTCAAGCACTGTCTGATCATAAAGCCACTCATTTCAGTCACTCAAGACCAGGAACAAGGGGTGCTCTGAAGGTGGCTTGCGATAGGAGATCCCCTACTATGAATTCATAACTGGGGATCATTAACACGAGCCTACCACCCAGGATTCCATCATCTCTGGGTGTACTCTCCAGGCTCCAGGTGTACATCTCCAGGCTCTGCACCAGAAAGGCTGGGGACCAGAAATCTGTGGTGATTTTGCCAGAATGTACCACCTCTGAGGCCTCCTGGCAGGTACCCCTGCCTCTGGTACCAACAGTGTAAACAGGCAACAGAGATGTCATGCCTGCCGGGGCCTGGGAGTGGTCAGGGGCCTGGGCAGGGTTTCCTGGGACCCAGACTCCACATCCCGCAGCAGTTCTACAGCTGCCTGGGGCCTGTGAAGGGTGGAAAGTTCTCAGGGTTAGGACACTGAGAAGAGCCAGCAGGAGCGGGGAACCCCAGGGGCCAGAGGGCCCTAGAGCCACAGCCTCTGCCGATGCCAGAGGCTTGAGCCCAGTTGCAAAGGCAAATGGAATTCACCATCCACCCTTACTCTACCCCAGGCTAGGAAACCCTCCAGCTCAAAACCTGACCATCCTTCATGCAGTTCTATGTCTATTCCCTCTGGGATTGGGGCTATTTTATCAAGTCAAGAGGATGGGAAAAGGAAGGACCCTACTCCTATGTCCAGAAATTTGGAATAGCTTCATAGGGCCCTGCAGCAGGGAGGTTTGAAAGACTCCAGTGCTGCCTGTGAGGGCCCCCGCAGAGCTCTCTGTTAGGAGACAGGACCCCAAGGTAGGGGGTAAAGGGCTGGGAAGAGCACCACTGGCCACATGGTCACGTGCAAGGAAAGGCCAATTACATCTGTGGATCTTCTTTTTTTTCTTTTTTTTTTTTTTAAAGAAGACTATTTTTTTTTTAAAGATTTATTTATTTATTCAGTCAGAGAGAGCGAGAGAGAGGCAGAGACACAGGCAGAGGGAGAAGCAGGCTCCATGCAGGAAACCCGATGTGGGACTCCATCCCAGGTCTCCAGGATCACACCCCGGGCTGCAGGCGGCGCTAAACCGCTGCGCCACCAGGGCTGCCCACATCTGTGGATCTTCTTGATGCCAGCCCCAGAGAAGACTCATAGGCAGCATATCAGTTATCTTTCAGTGTTTTGTTGTTCTCTCCATTCTTCCCATAGATATTTCTCAGGGCTGTAGTAGCAGAACAGGCATTGGGCAACGTACTTACTGGGCCTCTCTGCCCTAAAGTGGGGATAGTGACCTACCTCACTTACCTCCCTGCCTCGTTGTCCAGATTAAGTGGGGCATATGTGGAGAGCTTAGCACAGAGCCTGTGCATGGTAACCGCTCAGTAAATCGTTACTATAAACTATTAGGGCTTTTTCGTAAACTATAAACACAACCCAAAGGGAAAGAAAATTCCATGAAAAAGAAAAAGAAGCCTCATTATGACCTGCCTCCAATTGTAAAATCTCTAATAAAAATGAGGGTGTGTGGTTAATGGCACAAGTGTCTAGAGCCAGGTCTGTCCAGTGCACACACTCCCTCCACTACACCAAGCTTGAGAATGGGGGCAGGGGACAGGGGGCCAAAGTACTGCCTGGGAGGGGACCTGAAGGGGACTTCTGGGATTTAGCAAAGTTGTTTCTTTCTTTTTCTTTCTTTCTTTCTTTCTTTCTTTCTTTCTTTCTTTCTTTCTTTCTTTCTTTCTTTCTTTCTTTCTTTCTTTTTTTTTGGCAAAGTTGTTTCTTGATCTGAGTGCTGGCCACACAGGTGTGTTCAGTTTGTAAAAGTGCAAGGAGCTTACACTTCCATGGGCTTATCTGTATGTTGTATTTTTTAAAAAAGATCAAAACAAAGGGAGCTGTCTCAGGATATAGTCATATGACTACACTGGGACCAAAGAGTAAGATACAGTCTCCAAGTTGCATTGCCTGTCCAGACAGAGGAGAAACAGATTGTGTATTAGACTTGGCTACAGTAAGAAGATGCCTAGTTTTCCACTGCGTTTTGATATCTGTGATATTTCAAATATGAGTTGTTTCATTAGGATACTGGTTAGTTGGGTTTTTTTTTTAAGATTTTATTTTTTTAAGTAATCGCTACACCCAACATGGGGCTTGAACTTAAAACCCCAAGATCAAGAGTCACATGCTCTAGCTACTGAACCAGCCAGGCACCCTGGATAGTTGGTTTTTATGTCTTCAGCTGTGATTTCATGTACCAATTCCAATAAATCATAATTTAGGTGAGAGACACTGAGGTTTAAGTTAATTTACATTTGGGGCACTTGGGTGGCTAGTCAAGCATCTGCCTTCAACTCAGGTCATGATCCTGGGGTCCTGGGATCGAGCCCCATGTTGGGCTCCCTGCTTAGCAGGGAGTCTGCTTCTCCCACTCCCTCTGCCGTACTGTTCATGCTCTGTCTCTCCCTCTCGTGCTCTATCTCAAATAAATAAATACAATCTTTTAAAAAAAACTAATTTATATTTATCTTCTTACCAAAGGAAAGTGTGGGAAACTGAGTCTATTTTCCAACTCAGAGTTTTGGGCTCCACCTGCCTCTTCATTTCTGTATATCCCCATGAAGAGAACTCAGCTGGCAAAAATAAACTGAGTTCCTGTCACATACCAGGCCCTGAGCCGGGTGCTGGAGACAGAGTTTAGGACCTCTGTCTAGAAGGCAGAGGAGGGGCAGAATCATCTCACAGACTCTAAAGTCAGGGAACGAGCCAGTGCAGGAGGCAGGGTCAGGTCTGCGAAAGAAGAGCAGGGAAGGCCTCCTGGAGGAGGGGGTACCCAGGCTGGGTGTTCTGAGATGTACAGATATGCCCTAGGCAGACCGAGCATTTCAGAAAAGGGGGGACAGCATGAGGACAAGGCGAGGCCCCCTGGAACACATTCACGGGGAGCGGCCAGGGGGACAAGGATAGTCTGTGGATTGGGGTGCAGTGAAGAGGTTGCACGGGGGCCATCCAAGGAACGTAGGGATGGGGAGCCCCAGAGGGTTTAAGATGGGTAGTGCCAGGCTCAGTTGTGTTGGAGAACGCTCATGCCAGCAACGACCTGAAGGGTGAAGTGGAAAGAGCTTGGGTGCTATTGTAGGTACAAGGGTCTGACTGTGCTCCGTGTGGGGGTGGGGGTGAGGTGGGAGCTGGCAGGTAGAATTGGATTCCTGAATGGCCCTCAGGGTGGCGAGGGAGGAAGGAGTCGTGGGGGACTCCCAGGTGTGGGGTTGATGAGGCCAGGCCTGGCAGTACTGTTGATAGACACCAGGGAGGCCGCAGGGAGGGGGCTCCTGAACATAGAGAGTCTGAGGCTGTAGGACCCACTGCAGTTTTTGTACTATTTATTATAAAATTTTTAAAAGATTTATTATTTAGAGAGAGTGCACGAGGAGGAGGGAGCAGATCCCGACCTGAGCCTAAATCCAGAGTTGATGTATAACTGGCTAAGCCACCCAGGTGTTCATTATAAATTTTTCAACTGTCCCAAGGCTGTTCCCATGAACTTAGAACCAACCGGCGACAGAACATCAGTCCCTAAATGCATGTACATCTAGGGGAAATGTCTTGTTACAGACATAGGTGTAACTGAATTGAGAGCAAAGGCTGGCAGGAGATCTGCCAAGAGGACTGGGGCTTCCTGAGGTCTTTTCAGGAAGGCCATGCCCTTCCGTTCCAGGCCAAGCCACGCGAAGGCCTGTGTATGCTGAGCCCTCCCTGCCCCCACATACCTGTTCCAGGGGCAAGCAGAACAGGAAGCAGAGGACTCTTGGCCTTTCTATGACCACGGTCGGTCATTTCCCAACCTGGGTCCAGCCTGATCTTGTGTCCCTTTTTTTTCTAAGATGTTTTGTGTGCCTATCAACTAGAGAGGAGTAAAAAAAATAGAAAGTTTTGCTAAGCTTAATGTCACCTCTTTTCTTAAGTGGAGACTTAGGGGAAGAGAGAGCCAGTATCTTCTACAACCCAAACACCAGAACCTAGTATCAGCTAGGAAACCACCCTATCCATTCTCCCTTGGACAGTTCTCGTAGCTTCCCAGACAGATGGGATTACTTCTGTGAAAACTTCATGAAGCCAGGTAATGGAATTTCTCATTCATCACCCTTCCCTAGTACCTAACACAGTGATGGTACCTAAGTCCTTAATGTTTGCAAGGAAATGAAGGAATGGGATTGATGATGGGGATTTCACAGCCTACGTGGTTTGGTTTAACAACCGTCACTCCTGGGATGCCTGGGTGACTCAGTGGTTGGGCGTCTGCTTTTGGCTCAGGTCGTGATCCTGGGGTCCTGGGATCGAGTCCCACATCGGTTCCCCATGGGGAGCCTGCTTCTCTCCCTCTGCCCATGTCTCTGCCTTTCTCTGTGTCTCTCATGAATAAATAAATTGAAAAAAAAAAAACCCTGTCACTGCCAAGTTTAGAAATGTCCTCCTTGTGTCTAATCTAGCTGATTGATTCTGGAAAGAGAGGATTCCCAACGACCTCCTTAGAAGACCGCCTGGCTCCTTGACCAAAGCTGCCACTCCAAGTCCTGCCTGACAGACTGAATGAACTGTTGGCAAAAGGCAGTGGGCAGGTGTGTGCACTAGTCAAGCACACAAGTCTCGGTTCACCCAAAGGTGTGTTTTTTGAAACCACTGATTTTTACTCCCTGAAGGTCTTGAACCACTTTCGGCCTAGGGCAGAAGGTGAGTGGGTAGGAAGTGAGGTGTGGGTTTGCTAATAGTCAAGTTCACATTAAAAGGCAGACACAGGAAAAGAATGGGACTCTATTTTATTAGGAAACATTGAGCATTCTATAAGAACCAAGGCCCATTGTGAGCATAGGCTCCATGCACTGGAGGAGATGGTTTCATATTTCCCAGAAACACCTGATCTGCTCTCCTCTTCCTTATAACAAACCCCTTGCCCTGCTATCACCCCCTGGTCTTTATGGTTTCAAGGACCCAAGAACAAAGCCCTGGTAGCATCCCAAGATCGACACCTTCAGGACAACAACTGATTCAAGCCCAGATCTCTCCAGAGGACAGATGATGTGTCCTCAAAATCAACACTTCCTTAAAAATATATACGTATATAAAACCTATCAGACAAATTCCAGCTTTGCACATACAAAAAACAAAAACAAAAACAGAAGAACAGAGGAATGACAAGTGCATAGAGATGATTCAGGGGCTATGTATCCATGAGGGTGAAGACACAAGCCCACCCTAAGAGAGCAAGACTGTTTCACCCTCGAAGAGACAGAAACCACTGTCCGCCAGGGGTAGGTGGCTGGGGGCTCCCAATTTCACACTCAAAAAACAGAACCCCACTAAAACTAGTGCATTCCCCTGGCAGCCGACTTACCACAGGATGGTAAGCAGAGACACAAGCAAACGTGTCAACCTCCTCAGTTTATACCCTCACTGGTGGGTCCTGCTCCACTCTTACCAATGGAAAAGCTCCTGGGACATTGGTTCTAGGCCACACTCCCTCGTGCCTACATGTTCCTGACACTTTCTATGGATAGAAAAAGGCTTTACCTTCATATGGATGGCTCAGAATTGGAAAAGCCCATCCACCGTGACCTGAAATTGAAGCCCAGGACAACTCCAGGAAGAGGTTCTTCTGACCCAACCCTCTGGCATGCCAGCAACTTGGGGTGAAGGCACCTTAACCTAACCAAGTGGCAGCAGGATAACCAGACCACACCTACCGGTTTCCAGTATTTCTGAGCCTGTGGCCCGTGTGTGTGGCCCACACACTCACCTTCCTCTACCAAAGAGGAAACAGACACAGAGGATCAGGAGAGAGGAAGTCCATCGTGGGTCGTGCAATGAAACAGGAAAAAGACACAACTTCTGACCATCCCTTCCTGTGCTCTGTTCTGGGGGTTTGACTCTGAACACAAAGATGGCAACATGGTAGAGATGAGGATGAGCAAGGGTGAGATTCTGGCAGAAGTCCCCAAAGACCACTTAGGAGGAATGGCTCTCCTAAAGGGATGCCAGTATTGGGGGGCAGCCCTCATTATGCCTCTCTGCCAGCTCAGTACCCTTTCTCTTTCATGTGAGTCCTCTGGTGGGTAATGAAGTTGGAGCTATTGCTGAAGCCCTTGCCACACTCGGGGCACTTGTAGGGCTTTTCCCCCGTGTGGATACGCTGGTGGATGATGAGAACAGAATTCCAGCTGAAGCCCTTCCCGCACTCGGGGCACCGGTATGGCTTGTCCCCCAAGTGGGCACGCTGGTGCATGACCAAGATGGAGCCCCGGCTAAAGCTCTTGCCGCACATGAGACACTCATAGGGCTTCTCACCCGTGTGGGTGCGCTGGTGCACCACGAGCTGGGAGCGCTGGCTGAAGCTCTTGCCACACTCCCCACACTGGTAGGGCTTCTCGCCGGTGTGCACTCGCTGGTGCTTGACGAGGTTGGAGCTCCAGCTGAAGCTCTCCCCGCAAGTCAGGCACTCATACGGCTTTTCACCAGTGTGCGCCCCCTGGTGGGCGATCAAGCTGGAGCTCTGGCTGAAGCTCTTGCCGCACTCGCCGCACTTATAGGGCTTCTCCACCAGATGCGTCCTCCTGTGCGTGGCCAGGTTGGAGCTGCGGCTGAAGCTCTTGCCGCACTCCGCACACTGGTAGGGCTTCTCCCCGGTGTGTGTCCTCCGGTGCGTGATGAGTGCTGAGCTCTGGCTGAACCTCTGCCTGCAGTCAGGGCACTCGTATGGCTTCTCCCCTGTGTGGATCCTCTGGTGCCGTATCAGATTGGAGTTGTAGCTGAAGCTCTCACCACACTCCTTACACTCATACGGCTTCTCACCCGTGTGGATGCCCTGGTGCGTGTTAAGGCTGGACCGGTTGCCAAAACTCTTCCCACACTCAGGGCATGAGTAGGGCTTCTCCCCTGTGTGGGTTCGCTGGTGAGCAATGAGGTTGGGGCTCCTGCTGAAACTCTTGCCGCACTCGGCGCACTGAAAAGGCTTTTCTCCTGTGTGGATCCGCTGGTGGGTGATGAGGTTTGCACTCCGGCTAAAGCTTTTCCCACAGTCCCTGCATTTGTAGGGTTTCTCTCCTGTGTGGGTGGTTTGGTGTCTACTGAAGTTGGAGCCGTCACTGAAGCTTTTCCCACATTCGTTGCATTTGTAGTATTTCTCTCCTGTGTGGGTCCGCTCGTGTGTGATCAGGTGGGACTTCCGGCTGAAGGTTTTCCCACACTGGGGGCACTCATAGGGCTTCTCACCCAGGTAGGTGCCCTGAAGGCCGATGAGCTGCCCGACCTCCCTGCCCTGGGTGGGGACCTCCCGGGCATCCTCACATGGGGCCTTTGCCTGGGGCTCCCTGGAGCCACAGTCTCTCTCACGGTCACTTTCCCAGTCGCACTGCGGGATGCCTTCCCCTTCGGGCATTTCTGAGAACATCTCCCGTGACTCTGCATCCTCAAATAGATCTTGATTAGAATTCTCCCCATTGTCACTCTGGATCTCGAAATCTGAAACAGTAAAAAAGGACGTACAATTTATATGGAATTTCCTATAATGATGAGAAAAAGAAAGGAAACCAAGGAAATATTTAAAACATTAAACTTCTAATGAAAATAAAGAGGTAGGACACCTGGGTGGCTCAGTGGTTAAGTGTCTGCCTTCAGCTCAGGGTGTGATTCTGGAGTCCTGGAATTGAGTCCTAGGATTGAGTCCCTGCAGGGAGCCTGCTTCTCCCTCTGCCTCTCTCTCTCTCTCTGTGTTTCTCATGAATAAATAAATAAAATCTTAAAAAAAAAAAAAAGGCTAAAGAATCCTCCAACTTTTCAAACCAGGTTGATTTCCTTCTACATGATTATCTACTTGTCAGACCTCCTACCCATGTGGCAATCACCCAGAATTTCTAAGTCTTAAAGATTTGGGTTCTAGGTCTGTATCTGTTTCTTGGTTGGGAAATGAAGTCAGGTGGGAATGGGAACATCCTAATCAATAGAAGGCAACAGGGTACACAATGACCCCTAATTCTCACTGTTGTGCCTGGTGTGTAACAGGTACGCAATTACATTTAGTGAATGAATGAATGGATTTTTCACTGGACCACAGAAATTTCCCTAAAGCTCAGTCTCCTTTCAAAAAGAGCTTATATAGTAACCTCATGCATTATGATATGTCTGGTATTTATAATCTTATTAGATTATAATAGGTAAGACACAGACAAGATGACAGGGCCCCTGCAACAAGGACTCTAGGGTCTATACAGATGACCGGAAACAAGTACACAGTTAAAAGAGCCCTAAAATGTATCTGCAGTAGGAGCTTACGGATGGACCTCCCATTGGTAGTACAAAAATATATACCATCCAGAAATTTGTCAAACATTCAGGTGAAAGGAATCATGAGGACGGACTGCTGACAACAAATGCATCCTCTTCCTTCACTGAGAGACTCTGAAGTCTATCCCAGGATTGAGCCAGAGCAGTGGAGAGCCATGAACCTGGACCTCACTGCAGAACTGAGTGGTATGTTGATTTAACGGCTCTGGCCAACAGTCAGGAACAGTCTGATAAGTGTCATTAGAAATTAATGACTGTCAGGAATGTTAATGCTGCCAGGAAGTTGTTGGTGACACTATTTATGCCACACAATGTCCTCTTATGAACGAGAAGGAAATTTCCCTCTAACTGAAATTCCCAAGAGAACTGCTCTTCTGGGCAACTGATGTGTGTTTGCCTTTTGCCTCTGGTCATGGCTCCCTCTCTGCCTTGCCTGCCCGGAAGCTTGGAGCCAAATGCTCAGAGAGAGAATACTGCATGTTTGTGCAGCCCACAACCTGTGTTCTTTCATTTTTACCTCCCACTATTTCCTTTTTTTATATAATTTCCTTGTGTTTCCTTCCTTCCCTCTCTCCCTCCTTTTTTGGCTAATCTTCCCTTATTGTTACAATTTTAGTATATGTGTTGCCGAAGTGAGAACCCTTGTGCTCTGTTTCTATAAGTTGTCTTCAATTCTTTTTTGGAATTCTAGAGGGTGTACAGAAATAAATCAATGATTTATTGATAAGGAGGATAGCTGATTATTTCTAACACTTAACATCAGACCTCCAGAGAAAGCAGATCCATCCAAAACAGGGAAGACAATTAGTAAAATAATGACATGAGGTCCTAGTGATATTCCCATTATTGAAGCTAAGAAATAGTTTCTTTTTTTTTTTTCTTTTTAAAAGATTTTATTCATCCATTTGACACAGAGAGGGAGAGAGCCCAAGCAGGGCAGGTAGAAGCAGAGGGAGAGGGAGAAGCAGGCTCCGCACGAGCAGGGAGCCTGATGTGGAGCTCGATTCCAGGACTGAATCAAAGGCAGACACTTAACCAACTGAGCACTTCAAGCACCCCCAAAATAGTTTATTTAAAGTTAGATGCTCGGGCAGCCCCGGTGGCTCAGCGGTTTAGCACCACCTTCTGCCCAGGGTGTGATCCCAGAAACCCGGGATCGAGTCCCACATCGGGATCCCTGCATGGAGCCTGCTTCTCCCTCTGCCTGTGTCTCTGCGTCTCTCTCTCTATGTCTCTCATGCATAAATAAATTTTAAAAAATCTTCAAAGTTAGATGCTCAATTCGGTGATTATTAATTTCTGTAGGTTAAGGCAAATTTCCATATGTGCACATGATAAAATGTGACAGGCCCTCAGGCAGAACCTGGGTCCTAGTTATACTGCTAGTCAATATAAAATTGTATTTAAGCTTACAAGTAAGCACATGATTACATTTCACGCTCACTAGCACATATGCTGCTGGTCACGTGTGGGCTTGTAGAACTGCCCTTCTGGCTCAGGTCACAAAGCACAAAGCAGGCTCCCATATGGCTAGGACCAGCAGCTCTACGCTTCCTCAACTTCCTGCAACAGGGTTTGGAAGTTTCTAGCACAGAGGTCTGCTATCAACCATTCTTCTACAAGGTCCTCCAGGCAGAGGCCCTGATTGATTTTCTACAAGCTAATACTACCAAAAACATTTTTAAAAAGGACTTTAGTAGGGGCAGCTGGGTGGCTCAGTCAATTGAGCACCTGACTACTGATTTGGGCTCAGGCCGTGATCTCAGCATCATGAGATCGAGCCCCACATCTGCACTCAGCAGAGAGTCTGCTTGAATTTCTCTCCCTCTGCCTCTCCTCCCAGCTTGCTTTTCTCTCTCTCAAATAAATAAATAAACCATTTAAAAAAAATAACTTTAGTAATTGTTCTCTTCTGAATAGAGACATTAGCTGATAAGGTTTTCCACTGCCTTAAACTCAGAAGAACTGGTTGGTATGCTCTGGAATGAGCTCAGAAGCAACAGGGAAAACAAACAAAAACTCAAATTCCATTTGCAGTGAGATTGGAGGAAGATTAACTTGCAGACATCAAAACACATGTAAGGCCTTCCAAAACCAGCAGAGACATGGTTGAGGCCAATGAGGCAGGAAGTGAACAGAACAAATGTGGAAGGCAACATGTGGGGGGCAGCAGGGAACTGAGGGGCAACTAAAAAGTTCAGGCAGAGGGGCACCTGGGTGGCCCAGTCTGCTGAGCAGTTGACTCGTAAGTTCAAGCTTCCCCATTGGGCTCCACACTGGGTGTGGCGCTTACTTTTTGAAAAAAGGTAGGGGGGACACCTGGGTGGCTCAGCGGTTTGGCGTCTGCTTTCGGCTCAGGGCGTGTCAGGGTGTGATCCTAGAGTCCCGGGATGGAGTCCCACATCAGGCTCCCTGCATGGAGCCTGCTTCTCCCTCTGTCTGTGTCTCTGCCTCTCTCTCATGAATAAATACATAAAATCTAAAAAAAAAAAAAAAAAAAAAAAAAAGGACATAAAAAAGCTCAGACAGAAAATCACTTCCTGGAGGTAAGGGACTCACCATTAAGAGCAACAGTGCACCTGGGAACTAGGGCAAGCAGGGCTGGCTTCTTTGGTTCAGAGAAGCACAGGAGGTGAAGCTACAACCAGAATCACCCAGATGACCTATATACTGCAGGAAGCTTTCTGCTTCTGTAAAGCAGAGAAGGAGAGAGCCTTTCACCCTCACATATTAATCATGTATTAATCATGGCAATTATGACTAAGAAAGTGACATTTTTCATGCATTAAAAAAAAAATTTAAACAAAGGGTGCCTGCAAGGCTCAGTCACTTAAGCATCCAACTCTTGGTTTTGAGCTCAGGTCATGATTTCAGGGTAGTGAGATTGAGCCCCGCCTTGGGATCCACACTCAGCCAGGAGTCTGCTTGAGATTCTCTCTCTCTCGCTCTCCCTCTGCCGCCCCCCTGCCCCGCCCCATGCACACGCACGTTCTCTGTTAAGAAAAAAAAAAGAAAAGAAAAAGAAGAAAAAACTTAAATGAAGCAACTGCCTCTAGGAAGGAAGACCACTCAGTAAAAGTCAAGGAAGAGACAGTGAGACAGCAGGAAGAGATGGAGTGGAGCTGGCAGGACTCGGGACAGCAGAGGAAATCTGTAGACAGAGGACAGGCTGAGAGGAAGTGCAAAAGGAGAACAGGCATGCTGGCAAGCCCAGCAAGGGGAAAAGAGGGCTGAGATGAGCAGAGCAGTTAAAGGAAGGGAACAAAGAGGACAAAGGGATTAACAAGAAGGACAGAGAGGTCAGATGAAAGGAGAGGCCATGCACACATAACTGGGAGTTCTCAAACGGGGGAACAAAACCAAAGAACAGAACAAACACTGAAAGCAAAAAGCTGCCAGGACCCTGGACAGGTGCACTATGTCAGGAAAACTGACACTGAGTGGCTAACGACGGGCACAGGGATGGCAAGGCAAAAGGCTCAGATCACTCCCATGGGGGAAGAGAACCAGCTGGGCTCAGACTGCTCTACAGGGACAATGCCTGCAGACACAAGGCAGACAGGGAAAGAAAGGGGATGCCCAGGATTCTGTGCTCATGAAACTGTCCTTCAAGTATCATGTTTGCAGGCAAACAGCTTTGAATATGCACAAATTCGCAGAATATGGTTCCTCTGAGTCCTTCTTAGAGAAAATTAAATAGGAGGTGAGCTTTGGTCAACCAAAATGAGGGGAACTCAGGGCAAACAGGCCGAGGACAAACACCTGACACGTGGGACTCCAGAATGAAGTCTCAAATTACTGTGGCCATTACAATGAGAAGAGAATGTAGAGGCCACAGAGCAACATAGAAATGTCTCTAGCCAAAACTGGGGTTGAGAGAAGGTGGGAAAGAGGACATATTCATTGACTGACTGCCTCATCTGGATTGCCTCCCTAAACCTGGGAGTTCAAGGCATACTATTTAAAATTGGCAAATCATGCACCTGAAGTGTGTCCTTACCAGTGCAAAAATAAACAGTGCAAAAATAAAGAGCGCCTGCCTGGCTTAATGGGTAGAGCATGCAACTCTTGATCCTGGAGTCATGAATTTGAGCCCCACGTTGGGTACAGAGACAACTAAAAACAAAAACAAAAATTTAGGGATGCCTCAGGGCTGAGTCGGTTAAGCGTCTGCCTTCGGCTCAGATCATGATCCTAGGGTCCTGGGATTGAGCACTGTGTTGGGCTCCCTGCTCAGCGTGGAGTCTGCTTGAGATTCTTTCTCTCTCTCTAAAATAATTAAATCTTGGGATCTGTGGGTGGTGCAGCGGTTTAGCGCCTGCCTTTGGCCTGGGGCACAATCCTGGAGACCCGGGATCGAGTCCCATATCGGGCTCCCGGTGCATGGAGCCTGCTTCTCCCTCTGCCTATGTCTCTGCCTCTCTCTCTCTCTGTGTGTGACTATCATAAATAAATAAAAATTAAAAAATTAAAATAAAATAATTAAATCTTTTTTTAAAAAAAATGAGTCCCTGAGACAAACTGAACAGAATATATCATTCTTAGGGTGCCTTGGTGGCTCAGTCAGTTGGGCATCTGACTCTTGGTTTTGATTAGGGTCATGATCTCAGTGTCTTAGGATTGAGCCCTGTTCAGGCTCCACGCTCAGTAAAGAGTCTGCTTAAGATTCTGTCTCTCTCTCCTCTGCCCCTCCCCACCTTGCACATGCTCTTGCTCTAAAAGCAAATGAATAAATCTTTAAAAAATGAATATATGATTCTCCCCTTGTGCACTGCTGGAATGTAAAATGGTGCAGTCAATGTGGAAAACAGTGTGGTGGCTCCTCAAAAAATTAAACATAGAATTACCATATGATCTAATAATTCCTCATCTGGGTATACATCCAAAAGAACTGAAAGCAAGGACTGAAACAGGTGTTTGTATACCCACGTTCTTGCATTACTTGTAATAACCAAGTGCTGAAAACCCAAAGGTCCATCAAGGAATGAATGGAGTATTATTCAGCCTTGAAAAGAAATGAAATTCTGACCCATGCTTCTACATGGATGAATCTTGAGGACATTATGTGAAGTTAAATAATAAACCAGACACAAAAGGATAAATATCATATGATTACTCTCTATGAGGTACCAAAAGCAGGCAAATTTATCATAGTGATAGAAATTAGAATGTTGGGTGCCAGGTGCTGCTGGGGAGGGAGGGAGGAATGGAGAGTTGTTTCCTGGGCATAGAATTTCAGTTTGAGAAAAGGAAAAGGTTCTGAAGATGGATGATGGTGATGGTTGTATAGCAATATGAATATATTTAATGTCTGTGAAATACAACAAAAATGGTTAAAATGAAAAAAAATGGTTAAAATGGCAAATTTTGTTATGTAAATTTTATCACACCATAAAGAGAATATGATTCATAGTTTTATGTATTCTATCAAATTTAAAATAGGTGGCATTACCTACTAATTCTGAAATTAGTTTAGAAGATTAAATAAATGCTCAGCAAGGCAGAGAATTCTCAGAAACGTTATTAAACTTCTGATGGTACAATAGGGAAAAGAATAATATCTTGTTGTAATGAGTACTTCCCCAATCAAAGCTGAACATATGGTTTCATAAAGTTATAATTTACTTTTCTTCATTTCTAAATTGCCTACTCATATCTCTGACCTTTCATTCCACTGCACTGACTTTTCTATGGATTACAGCAGCTCTTACAGATCAAGAGCTTTTTGTTCTTTTTGTTGTTTTTTTAAGATTTACTTATTTTAGAGAGAGAGAATGTGTGTGCACATGCACGAGCAGGAGCAGGAAGCAGAGGGAGGGGCAGAAGCAGACTCCCCACTGAGCAGGGAGCCCGACGCAGGGCTCAATCCCAGGACCCTGAGATCATGACCCAAGCCAAAGTCAAGAGCTGGATGCTCAAGTAGTTGAGCCACTCAGGCACCCCTAGATCAAGAGTCTTTGACTCTTATCTGCTGTACTGCAGACTTCGTTGCAAAAATTGCCTTCCAGTTGGTATATTGTCTTTTAACTCTGTTCATGGTACTGTTTTTATACAAATGTCTTTTTGTTTTCCTGAGTCCCGTCCAGCTTTGAAGATGGCTGTCTTGTATAAGAGGTTGTTCACCAAAAGATGATAAAAATATTCTCCTACATTATTCCAGTCTTTTATAGAGATCTATAATCCATCTAAAATTTATTTTTGTGTCACCTGTAAGACAGAAATCTATTACTGTGTAAGTTATGAACTAAGGATCCAGTGTTAGTTTTTTCAGAACGGTGAGACCACTGTCCAAATACTATCCACTGAATGGTTGCTGCATGGCCATGGGCCCTCTTTCTGCCTTTTCTGGTTAGTAAACAAAAGCCGCAGTCAAGGCTCAGAATAAAGCAATAGTTCTTGGATTCTCCGGCCCTAGACAGAGGCTCTACACTCAGATGTGCAGCACCTCCCCACTGCTGCTCCTGGGGCTGTGCATGTCCCCCTTCCTGGACAAGACACTTCTGCTTTCTCTCACACTGGAAAACAGATCACGATGAGGGTGAGGAAAATTGGTATCAACAGGGAGATAAACCTGATTTTACTGTAATTTATTTAGAAAAATGAACCAGTCATAGACTTTAATGCTCTAGTCTGGGTTAGGCTCCAAAAATTTTGGCAAAGCCCTTCCCACCTGATTAGGACCTCAACACCATGGTCAGAGCCACTGCCCTAAAATGCAGGGATGTTTCTAACATAGCTTCTCGCCGAGTTGGGCTCTCCCCGTCAGAGTACTGCCCTGGCAAGCCTGGCAGGAGCCTGCTGGTGCCTGAGTGACTGGGAGCACTGGTCCACCTCCACTCTGGCTGCCTGAAAGATTAACCATTGACAAAACGGGCAATGAGCTCTGTTATCTGTTTAAATGAATGATTGCCAAACATTTTAGAGTTATATGTTACATCTAAAGAGCTCTGAATGGTATGTGTTTCAAATATTTAAGTGAATTAAAAGCGATTTTTGTTTTGAAGCTGAGAATCATAACTTTAAAAAAGACAAACACCTTTACAACCCACCAATACTCTCCATTCCTGGTCCTGTTAAGAAAAATCTATGTATTTGCTCTTTGTTGTTATGAAGGGAGCATTTGGCTGGGGCACCAAACTCAGAATAGGTGACCTGTTGCCTGTGTTCACCAAAAGCCAGGAAATGCTAAAGATGCCTGGAGAGGTAAGCCGTGGTTCTTGGGCTTGACTGTTGAACAACAGTAGGTTTGAAGTGGATAACCTCCATTCCTCTGTAGGCTAGAGGAGAGCTTCTCAAACTTCAAAATGCAGACGAATCACCTGGAGAGCTTGTTAAATGCAGATTCTACTTCACTTGGATTAGGTGAGACTGAGCATGCCTTTCTATTTTTTTTTATTTATTTATTATAGTCACACAGAGAGAGAGAGAGAGAGAGAGAGAGAGAGAGGCAGAGACACAGGCAGAGGGAGAAGCAGGCTCCATGCACCGGGAGCCCGATGTGGGATTCGATCCCGGGTCTCCAGGATCACGCCCTGGGCCAAAGGCAGGCGCCAAACCGCTGCGCCACCCAGGGATCCCTGAGCATGCCTTTCTAATAAGCCCCAGGTGACACCAGTATTGTTGGTCCATGGACCACACTGAGAGTAAGGCTCTAAGCAGTGGTTTTGAAACTGCTGCAGCTTAGGACAATGTGGGAGCTTTCAAAACCTCCCTGCCTGGGCTGCACCCCAAGCCAATGAAATCAGAAAATCAGAATCCCTGGAAGTGGGGCCCCAAGTGATTCCAACATGTGGCTGAGTTGGAGAACCAGAGGTCTAGCACAGTGGCTTGCTAACTGGAGCTTAAGTCAGGATCACTTGGACGGCTTGTTAAACCATGAGGTGCTGGGCGCCACCCTGAGTTTCTGGTTCAATAGGTCTGGGATGGGACAGCCCAGGAAGTTCATTTCAAATACATTTGCAGATGATGCTGATGCTGCTGGTTTGGAGAGCACATGCTGTACTGATGGTCAGAGGATTGATATACCAGGATTCATCCATTTTGAGCCCCCAAATTTCCCCTTTGCTCCCCTGTGACATCAACAGTTTCTTTTTCGGGTGATGGAGCTTCTGTGAGATAAAATCTGTGTGTCAGGAGAGGAACATTTCCTCTGCATGTTGAACCAACTCTGGTGTGTGGCATCTGGGGAAGGCCACCGTGGCATGAGTCCCTGATTTGCAGGCTGTAGGTTACCTTTCTGCTTACTTCTCACAGGTGGATGAGCCCTGGGTAGAGTACTTAGACAACAGGCCTGGGTCAAGCTATCTCACTTCTACAGAGATTGTAGTTTCTGAACCAAAAACCGGGCCATGCAAATTGAGAAATGATTTCCGGCCCCAGACTCCAGGCTGCTTACAGATAGGAATCTGAGAGGCATGGTTTGTCCACCCACTATTGAACTTTGAGACATTCTGATGACTTACAAGGACAAATATTTCATCTTCAGGAGTACCCTGGACAAATCTAGGTTGTCGTTCACCAAATCACCCGAAAAAAAGACAAAAGGGAGGTGTTCTGGGTTTTATGCTGGGACTTTATAACAAGTGAGAGAGATACCCTGTGATTTTCACAAATGGTCTTTCAATGGGTCTGTAAAACACAGGCTGAAAACACAGCCGCCAGGGGCCAATCTCACTTCAACCGAAAACCCTCCTCGTTGGAGAGATGAACTCCACAGGACCACGGAAATCCTACTGAGGCTTGCAATTCTGGCCCTTTGCCAGTTCATTTTCTCTGTCATCTATTCACTGATGTGCACATCCATGGCCAGCTCCCTGGCACAAAAGACTGTCAGGCAAATGTCCTCCCTGGGGGTGTGGATTCACCATCCCCAAGGTTTCCAAAGTCAAAGCTTGTCCCATGCAAGTAAATGCTATTGGTCTCCCGCATGATTCCTGCAGTTTGGATGGATAATATCAGGTGAAAAAGGCCACCTTCTAGTTTATAGTTGGGCCAGGCAGGAAGGATGCCTTTGAGCCTTTGTTGTTTGAGAAATGGAATAGCACAAAACTTGGTCCTCAAAAACATGTTCTCTCTGTTTAAAAATATCTTTGGAGCGCCTGGCTAGCTCAGTCAGAAAAGCATGTGACTGATTCTCCATCTCAGGGTTGTGAGTTCGAGCCCCATGGTGTGGGTAGAGATTACTAAAAAGAATTTTTAAACTTAAAAATATCTTTATTAGTAGCATAAACATGATAGTATTCACTGTGTTTGCTGAACAAAGGATTCATATGGTACTTCCAAGGATGAAAATGCCAGAGGCTAAGAGTAAGTGCTCTTTTGCTGGACTAAGCTGTCTGGGCTGCCCACTGGCCTGAGCATCCCCCCAGGTCTGCAGCCTTGCCTCTCCCCTCTGTCCAGATTTGGAGTGTCCCAGCTGCCTTCTGCTAAGTGTGGGCTTGACCCCATTTTGTTTTAAAACCAAAGCTTAGCATGGCTTTCTTAAGCCATTCCAGGCAGAGAAGCCTGGAATGAGGAAGCCATCTATCTGCCTCCTTCATGGATGGAGCAGGGGAGCCTCTCCACACCTGCTGGTGGGCGGGAAAATTCATTCATTTGTGCCAGACACACTTACTGAGTTCCCACTGTGTACAGTGCTGTGAGAGAAGAAAGAAAGGGAAAGAAAAGAAAAGAAAAGAAAAGAAAAGAAAAGAAAAGAAAAGAAAAGAAAAGGAGAGAAGAGAAGAAAACAGGTTCCATGCCTTCTGAGATTTTAAAGGTTCCTAGAAGAAATAAGACAACTATTCATATAAATAGAAAACAAGGTGGTACATAACCAAAAGGTAAAGGACATGGAGAATCCAAAGCACTGGGGGAAATTGCTTCTGGAAAAGGTGATCAGATTTCCAACTCAATTCAGGCACACAGATGGATGCTAGAAAGCATAGGCTACATTTAAGGAGCAGCAAGGTCTAGTCTGAATGGAGCCAGGGCAATGGTAGGAGGATGAAGGGCCACTGTGGGGCAGGTCCAGGCCAGACCACACAAGGCCCCATTTTTGAGCAGAATAAGGAGTACACACTTGATCTGGAGACATTGGGGAACTCATGCAGACTTTTATGCGGGAGCGTGCCCGACCGTTCAGGTAGGAGTAGAACAGGGGCACCAGGTAAGGGAGAGGCCAGACTGCTTTAAGAGTTCAGAGCAGAAACAACAAGATTCTGAATGATGACTGCACGTGGGGATGGAAACGTCCTTGGGAAATAGTCACAAGGAGGGATGAGTTTTACCACTTAAACTAGTAGCACAGATCCCATCTTCACTGGAATCATAAGAACCTTTCAATGTGAGTATCTAGAGGTGCCCATTAGTCAAATATTAAATAACCACTGTCCAAACAGGGATTAAAATGTCCACTGCTGAATAAAAGTTTGTCCAGAGGTCCCAAGGTGGATGAACAGAATAGAGGTCAAGTTGTCTTATGTTGAACAAATGTTTGAGGGGATGAAGACAAGCACACGAGTTCCTCTGAGTCATCACGGGGAAGGTCAGGAGGCTTTGCTAAATGAATGGAGACCAATAAAGCTGATCTCAAGGGTTGAAGTCAGAGGACTGACGAGCCCATCTTGGACATTCTGGGAGTGTTAAAAGGCACAAAACCCCCACAGCAAAGCCAGGTGGGGAAGGCTGTCACAGTGGGTACCTGTCACCACATCAGCGGCACCTGCTCAGACCTGACCCTCCGCTTCACTACTTCCCTATTAATCCACAACCCTAGTGGTGCCTGGGCAGCTCAGTTGGTTAAGCACGTGACTCTTGGTTTCAGCTCAGGTCATGATCTCACAGATTGTGAGACTGAGCTTCACGGGCTCCACGCTCAGTTGGGAGTCTGCTTGAGCAGACTCTCACTCCCTCTCCTTATGCTCCTCCCCAGATTCATGCTTACTCTCATGCTCTCTCTCTAAAATAAACTAATCTTAAAAAATAAATAAATAAAAAGATACAACCACTTCAGAGATCACTCCTCAGCCCTCAACCCCTCTGGCCTCTCCACAGTATCTGACTAAAGATCCTAAAGATCATTACAAGCTTCTCACATCCATCAGGAGGCAAATGAACTAAGTTTTTAGGACAGGATAAGGGATTTGGGGGTTTTAATAGGAAGAGTAAAGTCAAAAGTTATTTTTCAGGGCCAAAGAAAACCAGGTTTTTTTTTTTTTTTTTCAAATAAAACCTGCCAAACACACGTTGAAGCAAACAGACTGGAGTTTGAATCCCGACTCCACCTCTTACTATCTAGTGTGTGACCTTGAGTAAGGGCTTGACCTTGCTGAATTTCCATTTCCTCATCTGTAGAGTGACAGCCCCACTCCCCTCCCGGGACTGCTAGTGAGAGGGACATGTGAGGAGTCCAGGGTAGGGCTGGGCTCACAAGGTCAGTCCCTTTTCCAAAAGCCAGGCTTCCTCCTACCTCTCAAGTCCCTGGGCTTGCTCACAACCTCTGCTCCCAAACCACCTCTTTTCCACTCTTTTCTTCTGAATCTTCCACACTGGACACCTTTGAATAAGCCACCTTTGTCTTACTCCTCGTCTGCATCTCCTCTTTCTAACACCCCACTAGGGACTATACTTTGCACCACAGATGTGATAAAATGCTTGAGAACATGGGCCAGGTTCTCAGACCCATGGGTTCAAATCCTGGTTGGGCCTCCTATGAACTGCATGATCTTCAGGGAGTCACTTAACTTCTCTGGTGATGATAACGTCACTCACCTCCCAAGATGGTAAAGTGTCCATCACTTTTGCATAGTGGATGCTAGGCACAAGGCCAGGACCAGAAAGGGATCTGTAAATGCTAGCTAGTGTTACTACTGGTTCTCCTTACATGTGTCCAGTGTCCTCTCCTTCTGCTATCCCCGCCACGGCCTGACCCCTATGCCTGCACGCCTAATGTCTGGGCGGCTTCCTGCCTGTTCTCCTGCCGCTGGCCTCTCCCTACTCAAATCAAACCTATATCCTGTTGCCAAATTCCACTTCCTCCCATTCCCCTTGGGCTCTAGTTCAAGAACCTGCTGAGGCCAATGACATTCAGTCCAAGCCCCCACCCACCCTTCCCCCAAACTCTACATCCTACCCCTTCCTAAAAACACACTTTACTCCCAAGCAGCCAGGCTCCCTTAGTGTCACCTGAACCAATGAGCTTCATGCCACCCCTCACTTTCTTCCCAGCTGCCACACCCTCCCTGTTGCCCTGCACTTTTCCAAATCCCACTCCAGCCTACAACCTCCTGCTCAAGCTCCACATTCTCTCTGACCTCTCCTACCCTCTCCTCTCCTTTCTCTGAGCTTCTATGGTTCTCATCAGTGCCAAGGCAGCCATCATCCATGGGTCCTGAAGCAGCCCTAGGGACCCGGGCAGATGTGAAGGAAACATCTGGTAATCGAAGGAGTGAAGTCTCCAGCTGAAGACCATAATGGAGACAGAGTAGCTAAATGGCATGCCTGGATCCCAGAATGTATTAGTAACACGGTGACAAGCTTGCAAAGAGCTCAAGTTTGAAATTATTATTTATTTATTTAAAGATTTTATTTATTTATTCATGAGAGACAGAGAGAGAGAGAGAGGCAGAGACACAGGCAGAGGGAGAAGCAGACTCCATACAGGGAGCCTGATGTGGGACTCGATCCCGGGACTCCAGGATCATGCCCTGAGGTGAAGGCAGGCACTTAACCGCTGAGCCACCCAGGCGTCCCTGAAATTATTCTTTTAAGAGCCTAGGAGTGCAGCCCAGGTGGCTCAGCAGTTTAGCACCGCCATCAGTCCAGGGCGTGATCCTGGAGACCTGGGATCCAGTCCCATGTCAGGCTCCCTGCGTGAAGCCTGCTTCTCCCTCTGCCTGTGTCTCTGCCTCTCTCTCTCTCTCTCTCTCTCTCATGTGTGTGTGTGTCTCATGGGTAAATAAAATCTTAAAAAAAAAAAAAAAAAAAGAGCCCAGGATGAGGGATGCCTGGATGGCTTAGCGGTTGAGCATCTGCCTTGGCTCAGGCATGATCCTGGGATCATGGGCCTGGGATTGAGTCCCACATTGGGCTCCCTGCAGGGAGCCTGCTTCTCCCTCTACCTGTGTATCTGCCTCTCTCTGTGGGTCTCTCATGAATAAATGAAATCTAAAAAAAAAACAGAAACAAAAAATAAAAAAGGGCCTAGGATGACTTTATACCATAGCTAGTTCCTAGTTACTAGCCAGTTTACTCGTCATTGACTTGTTTCATAAGAATAATCACTCTTTAAAAATAGGATTATCTGGTTCTTGTAATTGCTGGAACTTCAAATATTTAGATGTTGGTTGCACAACAGAAGGTGCCAAGGGGTGGTTTATAGTCTTCAGTCCCCCTCCCTATAACCTCCATCGGCTTTCCAACCACTCCAAATAAACACAGAAGTAAACACTATGTTTATTACACAAATATAGCTCCAAGAATAGTCCTGTAAGCCTTTCCTATACCGAAATTCTGGAACTAGAACTGCACACAAGGACATTAACAGGTGACAATGTTGGGATACCTGGGTGGCTCAGCAGTTGAGAGTCCACCTTCAGCTCAAGGTGTGATCCCAGGGTCCTGGGATCGAGTCCCACATCGGGCTCCCTGCAGGGAGCCTGCTTCTCCCTCTGCCTGTCTCTCTGCCTCTCTCTGCGTCTCTCATGAATAAATAAAATTTTTAAATAAAATAAAAACTAAATAAAAAAACTTAAAGTGACAATGTCCTCGTTGCCAGCAGCAGGAGGATGGGCTGTCCTCAGCTCCGTCCTGGATACCACCTTCTCCTCTTCCACACACACCACACTACTCCACTTTGGGGGGATGCTCCCACCCACTCCCCATGAGGTCCAGCATCTTACCACCGTCCCGAAGGGTCTGGGTCAAGTCTTCCACCAGGGCTACAGCCTCCTCACTGCTTTCGGGACGATGCTCCTGCAGCCAGGCCTGAATTTCCCTTGGTAGCACAGTCAGCATCTGTTCCTTAGTGTGCACTTCGGGCCTCAGCCAGCGCCGACAGAGCTCTCGAAGGCGGCCAAGGGCACCCTGCGGCCCTCCAGCTGCCTCCCCATGGGGGCTACCCTTGCCAGCACTCTGGGGAAAGGGCTCCGATTCAGGGCCATCCTCCTGCAGTACAGCTTCCTGCACCCAAGAATCATCCTCCAGGATCATGGTGGTGACCTCCTCCTGTTCGTCTTCCTCCTGAGGCACTTGGACCATGGGGCTCAGGGGAGTGGTTACTCTAGGCCCCTCTGCAGCCATCATTCACCTTCCTGGGGCAACCACCCAGGCTTCTAGCCTTGAACTTCAGTCTTCTAGGCCAGACTCACTGAGAAGACACCTCTCTCCTCAAATGTCAACAAGTAACGTGACTGGGAAATAAGAAAGAGAACCACATCAATAAGCAGACTGCCCCACAATGATCTAACTCACAGCAGCCCAGGTCAGGCCACCAAGTGATTCTTACATCTGCAAATCAACAGAAGTTTCCTGTCCCTCTTAAAGGAAAAATGGCTTATTCCTGAAAACCTCTTTCTATTAAAAGAAGTTAAGAAGAATTACAAGTACAAAAAATACAGCACTTTTCTTCCCAAAAGAATGGTATCAGAAATTCAAAGCCCTCCTAAGAACCCAAGACTGAGTTATTCTGTCCTAAATCAGTTCAGACTTGCTGTAGAATAAGTGACCTTGATCTAACACACAACTCAGTCCCTTAAGCTCAGTGACCATCTAATAGGTACAGATAATAACACCTATCCTTCTTATCTTATGGGGATATCTTCAGGATTAGCAAGGATCAGATGTCAAGATACTTTGAGCCTCACTGGAAGGAAGGCAGTATCTAAACTGCATACTTACCACATGAGTATGAAGTTTTAAAATATTCACATTCTTCAATGCAGCCTTGGCCCCTTCAGGAATTTATCTTTAAAAATAACCATCTTTGTGGCACCTGGGTGGCTCAGTGGTTGAGTGTCTGCCTTTGGCTCAGGTCATGATCCCAGGGTCCTGGGATCGAGTCCCACATCAGGCTCCCTGCCTCAGGCTCTTTGCACGGAGCCTGCTTCTCCCTCTGCCAATGTCTCTGCCTCTCTGTGTCTTTCATGAATAAACAAAATCTTTTTTTTTTTTTATATTCATCATCCTTTTTTTTTAATTTTTTTTTTAATTTTATGATAGTCACAGAGAGAGAGAGAGAGAGAGAGAGAGAGGCAGAGACACAGGCAGAGGGAGAAGCAGGCTCCATGAACCGGGAGCCTGACGTGGGATTCGATCCTGGGTCTCCAGGATCGCGCCCTGGGCCAAAGGCAGGCACTAAACCGCTGCACCACACAGGGATCCCAATAAACAAAATCTTAAAAAAAAAAAAAAAAAAAAAAAACATCTTTGTAAAGGAAAATTTATTTGCAAAGAAACGAAACCATAGCATTGTTTCCAATTGCAAAAAAAAAAAAAAAAAAAAATTGGCATTTAAAAAATCCAGCAGCAGAGGAATGAATGGTTAATGAATGATGGCACATCCATACAGTAAAATGTATTTAAAACCATGCTGAGGGATATGGGATCAAATCCCATATCGGGCTCCCTATGAGAACCCCGCTTCTCCCTCTATGTCTCTGCCTCTCTGTCTCTCATGAATAAATAAATAAAAATCTTTAAGAAAAAAACTATGCTGATTTAATAATGGCTACCTCTGGGTGCCGGATACTGACTGAGTAGGGGCTCAAAGAAGCCTTTGGGGTGCTAGAAATGTTCTATATCTTGATTTGATGATGGCTGCACAAAGCATACCTATGAAATTTAACATCTATGCATTCTGCCACATGTAGTTTCAAATATTTTTTAAAATTATCCTGACAAGCATTGTTAACCATTAGTAATCTGAGATAATCTTTATAAAAACACCAGGCACAGTATGATCCCAAATCCGTTTAAAAATTTACACACAAGGAAAAACAAAACTTGGACGTGAATTCTACAAAATGTTGGCAGCCTTTAAACTACTATTTAAAATCAAGACTATAGGGACGCTTTGGTGGCTCAGTAGTTGAGCGTCTGCCTTTGGCTCAGATTGTGATCTCAGGGTACTGGGATCGAGTCCCACTTCACGCTCCCCACAAGGAGCCTGCTTCTCCCTCTGCCTATGTCTCTGCCTGTCTCTCATGAATAAATAAAATCTTTTTCAAAAAATAAAATAAAATCAAGGCTATAAAAGCAATGAAAATTTATTTTTATAAAATCACTACCACATCCTAAAGACTCAGATACCCCCCCCCCTTTAATAAATGGGGGTAGGGGGGAGAGACAGGGAAGGGAAAATAAAAAGAAGAAAGCAAAGCTAGTGGGAACACCGAAGCTCTCCTGTCTATTTACCAAAGGGCCAGAAGATGCCCAGGTAGGGGAGGCCCTGCGGCGAGCCCCGGAAATTTGCTCGCGCTCCGCTCATTCGCTGACCTGGGGCAAGACACGCCCCCTCGGGAGCTCAGTTTCCCCATCTGTAAAACGAGGAGCTGCGCGGGACGCCGTCCAGCGAGCTACCAGTCCCCACCCCGCAGCCCCGGCTGGGGTGCAGGGAGCTCACCGCCCGAAAGCAGCGTCTGAGCGCGTTCCCTGAGCGGACCCGGCGCGTCAAGCAGGGGGCCCCCGCCCGCGGGCGCGGACAGCTCCCCCGACGCCCCTCCCCCAGCAGGGCTGCCCGCACTGGCTCCAGGCCCGTTAGTCTCTAGCCGCGGGCTACTCCCAACCCCCGGCCCGCGCCGCTCCAGGCCCGAGTCTCCAAGCTCACCTCTCGGGACACCCGGTCGGGCTTCCACAGCCACTCCGCGCGCAAAAGCGCCCCTGGGCACGGCCCGGCCCCTCCGGATCACCGCGGCTCAAGCCCGAGGGGCACCGAGAACAATGGACGGGAGAAGCCCGCCCCCCGCCGCGCTCATTGGCCGCAGAGAACGCCCCCTGGAAACCCTGCTCTCCTATTGGTGAATCCGGCCCCCAGCCCGGCGCGGGGCGGGGGAGGCCGGACCGAGGGGATCCTGGGAGTTGTAGTCCAAAGCGGTGGCCCGGCCCGCGGGCTGGAAGCCCGGCTGGGAGCTGAGAGCCCCCGCGGTGCGGCAGCGCGGGCAGCGGGGAAATCCACTGACTGACCCTTAGGACCCCAGGGATGGCTGCAGCTATGACCTGGTACGGGTCATTTCACTTCCCTGAGGTCTCCGTGTATTTGCCTACGGAAAGTGAAAGTTGAGTGGGGGGGGGCTCCCACCCCGCTGCACGAGCCCGGCAAGCCCCTCCCTACCCCCCCACCCCCCCAGCCTGCAGGTCCTCGCTTGCACCTGTCCCTGGTACACCCCTTTGTTTCCTGACGTGGTGTTCCTGCTGCTGGAGGCGGTCCTGCTGCTGGAGACGAGCCCAGTCTCGCCTCTTCTGTCTCGAAAGAACTCCCATTCTTTCGTCCCCCTGGTCTTCTTGGAGCCTGCCCCATGCGCGCCTCCCTGGGCGCGGACGCCGCTCCCAGCACACCTGTTCCACGTCTCCGGGTGAGTCCTGGTTCCCAGGACTGGGAGGCGAGAGTGGGAGACCCGCCTCTGTCCTTCCCGAGGTTGGTGCCCTCGAAGAAGCAGCTGCCCCAACCCTGTCTGACAACAGGTGAGAACCCCTCTGGAAACCTAAGGGGAAGATCTGAGGATGAAGAGAAACACGCTCTTGGTGGTCTGAGATAGAAAAACTGTGAATGTTCATGCACAACAATCATCGGAGGCGCGCAAGCAAACGACTGCATTTGTTGTTTTAATTTTTAATTTATATTACATTTCATATTCATGAAAATTTTATGAGTATCTGAGAAATGGGTGATTTTAATCTCCTTTTCTGTGAACTGATTGTTCGTATCTTCCTATGTCTTTGTTGGTTGATTTGTTTTCTTTTGGTCCAGTATGGTTTACATACGGTGTTATGTTTGAGGTGTACAATATAGTGATTAACACTTCCATACCACACCCAGTGCTCATCAGCGACTTCACCCACCTTCCTACTCACCTCCCCCCTGATAACCGCAGTTGGTTCTCTCTAGCTAAGAGTCTGCTTTTGATTTGTCTTTTCTTTTTGTTTTGTTTCTTAAACTCCACGTTTAAGTAAGATCATAAGCTTTTCTCTGATGGACTTAACTTCGATTAGCATAATACCCCCTGGCTCCATCCATGTTGTTGCAGATGACAAGATTTCATTCTTATACTTCTTTTCATGTTTTTTTTTTTAAGAATTTATTTATTTGTTCATGAGATACAGAGAAAGAGGCAGAGACACAGGCAGAGGGAGAAGCAGGCTCCATGTAGGGAGCCCCGATACAGGACTGGATCCCAGGACCCCAGGATCACGCCCTGAGCCAAAGGCAGATGCTCAACCGCTGAGCCACCCATGCATTCCTCTTTTCATGTTTTTTTTTTAAAGATTTTATTTATTTATTCATGAGAGACACAGAGAAAGAGAGAGGCAGAGACACAGGCAGAGGAAGAAGCAGGCTCCATGCAGAGACCCCTATGTGGGACTTGATCCCGGGACTCCAGGATCACGTCCTGGGCTGAAGGCAGGCACTAAACTGCTGAGCCACCCAGGCGTCCCTCCTTTCATGTTTTTTTTTTAATAATAAATTTATTTTTTATTGGTGTTCAATTTGCCAACATACAGAATAACACCCAGTGCTCATCCCATCAAATGCCCCCCTCAGTGCCCGTCACCCATTCACCCCCACCCCCCACCCTCCTCCCTTTCCACCACCCCTCGTTCGTTTCCCAGAGTTAGGAGTCTTCATGTTCTGTCTCCCTTTCTGATATTTCCTACCCATTTCTTCTCTAACCCTTCCCTTCTTTTCCCTTTCACTATTATTCATATTCCCCAAATGAATGAGACCATATAATGTTTGTCCTTCTCCGATTGACTTATTTCACTCAGCATAATACCCTCTTTTCATGTTTTAATCAAAGTTATTTGCAAGAGTTCTTAGTGTATTAAGAAAATGGGGGGGGGGGGAGTGGTGCCTGGGTGGCTCAGCGATTGAGTGCCTACCTTCTGCTCAGGTCCTGGTCTCGAGATCCCAGGATTGTGTCCCGCATCCAGCTCCCTGCATGGAGCCTGCTTCTCCCTCTGCCTGTGTCTCTGCCTCTCTCTCTCTCTCTGTGTCTCTCATGAATAAATAAATAAAATCTTTTTTTTTTTTTTGTAAGAAAGAAAATGGTTTCTTTGTCACAGAAGTTGCTATTTCTCAGTTTGCTGGATTTTCTCTTTCTGTTTTTTTTTAGCACAAATGTTTATGTTGGGGATCCCTGGGTGGCGTAGCGGTTTGACGCCTGTCGTTGGCCCAAGGCGCGATCCTGGAGACCTGGGATCAAATCCCACATCGGGCTCCCGGTGCATGGAGCCTGCTTCTCCCTCTGCCTATGTCTCTGCCTCTTTCTCTCTCTCTGTGACTATCATAAATTAAAAAAAAAAAAATGTTTATGTTGTCTGTCTTGTCTTTTTATAGCTTCTGAGTTTTGTGTCATTCTTAGAAAGTTCTCTGCACCATTCCAAAGATTATTTCAGTTTCACTTGTTTTTCACTAATGAATCCCTTTAATCAGTCCAAGTGTAAAGATGCAAGGTGAGCTTCAGCTGTGGAGTATTACCTCCTCAGCAGCATACTAATTTATTGGCCTAAAGTGACCACATGCAAATAGCACCACCTCCAGGCCAGCTTGAGAAGTTGGCACTACCTGCCTGGATGCAGAACTCCTAGTGGCCACTCCCCTGGACAGCGGTCCTAGAGAGCCAGATGCGCAAAACATTGAGGATGATAATTCTCAGGGATGATCTCGTATTACAAAGATTGGTCTTTCCACATTTCCATCCTTACTAGGAATGGGAATGTACACAAATGGGAAAAGGTTTGTTTGGGAGTGGGGGGCTGAGGGGTTCACTGCTGAAACTGTCTAGCAGCCAAAGAATGCATTTACCTCTGCTCCTATCACAAGCCAACCCTTGACCACAAGAAACTGGCACGGTCTTGTCACAAGAGAATCCTGGAATCCGCCATCTCTTCTCTGTGCCTGAGTTGATCCTAGCCAATGTCAACTGTCCCAGGTTTAGATAAAAAGCAATTCACATTTGGGGCCCTTGGATGGCTCAGTTGGCTAAGCATCTGCCTTCAGCTCAGGTCATGTTCTCAGGGTCCTGGGATCAAGTCCCATGTTAGGCTCACTGTTCCTCGGGAAGTCTGCTTCTCCCTGTCGCTCTGCCTACTTGTATGTGCACATGCTCTCTCTCTCTCTCTCTCTCTCTCTCTCTTTCTCTGTCTCTCTGTCAGATAAAGAAATAAATAAAATCTTAAAAAAACAAACAAACAAAAAAAAACCAGGCAGCCTGGGTGGCTCAGCAGTTTAGCACCGGGCGTGATCCTGGAGTACCAAGATCGAGTCCCTCATTGGGCTTCCTGCATGGAGCCTGCTTCTCCCTCTGCCTGTGTCCCTGCCTCTCTCTCTCTCTTTGTGTCTCTCATGAGTAAACAAATAAAATCTTTAAAAAAAAAAAAAAAAACTTCTGATAACTAGTCTGGCTAAGTAAAAGGGACTTATTGAAAGAATGTTAGGGAACTCACAGTGTAAATGGGAAAGAATCAGGCTTAATGAAGAACAGTTGAGAACCAAGAAACCGGATAAGTTAGGCCCCAAGAATCACAACAGTCTCTTAGCAGAAACAGGCTAGTGTGACCACTCTGTGTCCCCTTGTGACCCTACAGCCACCTCTGTTAGCCTGCCTTCCTTTCAATGTTCTAAGACCAGGGAAAGCACATGTGGTTGGCTGAGTCTGTCCCATGCCCACTCCCTGAGCCCACCAGGGTGAGAGGGAATTGGATCTGGCTCTGAGTTTTCCTTATGAATACCCTACACAAAGGCAGGTTCTCCTCTCCAGAGACTGAAGGGTTACTAGGAGAAACTGAACAGCAGAAGGTACCGGTGTCACTACTTATTTTTAGATGCTGAGCAAGAAGAGACCTTGCCCCAGGGAATGCTCAATCTAAGGCTTTTGGGGAGCTCCCAGGTCAACTAGAATTGATGAGGTGATAAGGCTGGAGATGGGTAGAATGTGCTTTTCATAATAATACTTGGTCAGGATCGGGGCCAGTGACCTCTGAGCAGGCTCAGGCATAGAGGCAGAGGGGACTTCGGGCCCTGAGGATACAGAAAGACCCTCACCACTGCTTAATCTACCCTGTCATGGATGTCGAGGAATGTGTCTTTGTATGAAGCATGGGCATTGCATTTTTGCTAATTATGCCACAGAAGCAGGACCACTAAATGGGATTGGGAAAAGATTATTAAATGAACAGTGTTGTAGGATGCTATAAGACTGACCTAAAAGGAAGAAAAAAAAAAAATTCTTCATAGTAGGAATGCCAAGGGGGAAAGAGAAACCAGGGAATGAGATCAGGGAAGCATTTATTTTCAAGTGGGAGGGGTAAAATTCAGTCCAAGAAGTATCACTGAACAATTGTCAAGTATCACATGACAAGTGCCCATGTAAAAAGAAGAGCTAGAGCAGGATTTTTTTTCCCTTTTAGAATGGACATTATCACCCCTCCCAAGGCCTGCCTGTAGTTTTCCTTTTTTTTTTTTTTTTTTTTACGAATAGTTTGTAGTTAGGGTGTGTGTGGTAGTGGTGGTAGGGTTTGGTCCTTGTCTTTCTCTTCCTGGGATGCTGGTTTTTTTTCATTCTGAGTTGTTCTGTGCTGGCCTGGGTTTCTCTAGCTCTTGTGCTAAGAAGGAAGAGAATGGCTGGCTTTACAGTCTCCAGCCAGTTCCCATGCCCTGTTCTGAACTGTTCTAGTCAAGAACATTTCTCAGAAGACACAAGGGTGCTCTCGGCTGGACAGAATAACTTAGGAAGTGGCCTAGTATAGACTGATGCTTGTCAAACACAGAAGCATGAGTGGTAGAATGGCTTGAGACAGAGTGTTGTTTTTTTTTTTTAAGATTCTATTTATTTGTTCGTGAGAGACACACAGAGAGAGAGGCAGAGACACAGGCAGAGAAAGAAACAGGCTCCACTCAGGGAGCCCGATGCAGGACTTGATCCTGGGACCCCAGGACCATGCCCTGGGCCGAACGAAGGCAGACACTCAACTGTTGAGCCACCCAAGGCAGAATGGGTTTTAAAGGGGATTTAAACACTGAATCATTAGTGTTCCCCCAAGTTATTACGAGTAAAGACTAATTTTAAAGATAGGAAGGGGTGCCTGGGTGGCTCAGTCAGTAAAGCATCTGCCTTTGGCTCTGGTCGTGGTCTCAAGGTCCTGGGATCTAGCCCTGAGTGGGGCTCCCTGCTCAACAGGGTGTCTGCTTCTCTCTCTGCCCCTCCCCCTTCTTGCTCTCTCTCTCTCTCTCTCTCTCTCTCAAATAAATAAAATCTTTTAAAAAATTTAAAGATAGGAAGGAAAAAATGTAAATACACACATGCATACAAACACACTGTTTATACACATACTGTATGTATACAGTTGACATTTGAGCAATATGGGGCTTAGATGCACCGACCTTGCACCCCCAACCTCCACCCCGGTAGTTGAAAATCTGAGAACGTCAGACTCCCCAAAAATTTAACTACAGTCTACTATTGACCAGAAGTCTTACTAATAATAGAAACAGATGATTAACACATTTGATATGCTATACGTGTTATATACTATATTCTTACAGTAAACTAAGAGAAAAGAAAACATTATTTAAAAAATCATAAGAGAAAGTACATTTACAGTAATGTATGGTATTTATTTTTAAAAATCCGCATATGGAGCACCTGGCTGACTCCGTTGGTAGAGCATACAACTCTTGATCTCTGGGTCATGAGTTCAAGTCCCCCATTGAGCACAGAGCTTAACTTAAAAAAAAAAAAATCACCATATAAGTGGACCTGCACAGTTCAAACCTATATTGTTCAAGGGTCAGGTATATATATAATCTCTAAGCTGCTTAGTTCATAGGAAGAAAAATTATCACTAGAATAGGTGACCATTGGAAAGAGAAAAAAAAAAAAATCTGATGACTTCCAGTAGAAGCTTGCAAGGCACTTGGCATGCATAAGAGGCTTCAAGACAAGTTCCCTGACTCAATTGTCAAACCAGACTGCTGCTCCGAAGTAACTCCCTTACAAACATTGAAGTCACCGACTGAGTTGACTGGGCCACCTGGCCTGGGACCTAGAAACATCCCCAGGGAACAGTTTGGCCATAGGCTTTCCCCTAATGGCAGTTTACCATTGTGTGTTTGGTCGCTTCTCTCTCTCTATCTCTCTCTCTCTCTCTCTCTCTCACACACACACACATACACACACACACGCACATACACAACTTGAATTCTTTTTTTTTTAAGTTATAAAATTAAGACACAAAAAGAAAAATAAATAAATTTGAACACACAAAATTAAAAATGTCTGTATAGCACGAAAGAGTAAAACTGAAGTCACATGACAAAGTGGGGGAAATATTAGTAACACATGTGACAAACAAAGGACTAATTTCTAATTTACTATGAGTGTATACATCTGAGCCTGAGAAAGACCAACAACTCAATAGAGAAATTGGCAAAGGATTAAGAATAAGTAGATCACAGAGCAAAAAAAAAAAAAAAAAAAAAAACCTTGAGTTCACTAATAATTTTTTAAATGCAAATCAAAACAAATATACTGTTTTTCTTCTGTGATGGTAATTTTTTTTTTTTGGTAAAAATTTTAAAGCATGATAATACACAGTAGTGTTGACAGTGAGCAAAATAATTCCCTCTCCTGTTGATGGCAATAGAAATTGGGGCAGTCATTTTGGAAGGTAAGTCAGCAATTCTCTTGCTAGAAATACTATAGATATATAAATATGCCAAGATGTGTACAATAACATTGCAGCAATGCTTATAACTGAAAAATATTAATAATTTAAATGTTTATAAACAGAGGCCTAGATAAATAATGTTTGGAATATCTATACCTTAGAATTCTATTTGGCCTTTGAAAAAATAAACCTCTCTGGAGCACCTGGCTGGCTGAGAAAGTACAGCAAGCAACTCTTGATCTTGGGGTCGTGAGTTCAAGCCCGTGTTGGGGTAGAGTTTTAAAAAATGACTATCTCTATTGCTAATATAAAAAAAGGTATTAGGGTAGGTGAAAAAAGCAAGGTACAAAATGGCGTGCATTTAGTATGATACATTTTGTGGAAAATGGAAAGACATATTTAATCTATATCCTGAGACATATCTGATACGTTTTCCTTGTAGAATATACAAGAAAGTGTGAATGGAAATTAGTTGTCATAGAGAAGACCTGGAAACCAGAAGAGAGACTATTTTACCTTTAATTTTATAGTTTTCTAACATGCTTGACCTTTAATCATGTGTGGGATTTCTTTTGGTTTTATAAAAGTAATAATGGAATCGAGGAGTTTTGTGTTATTTTCCTCTAAAATTTTATCTATTAAAAGAAAAAAAAAGCACAGAATCTCTTATTCTTTGCTGGTGGGGATGCAAAATGGTGCACCACTCTTGGTGGTTTCTTATAAAACTAACATACAATCCAGCATCACATTCTTTGGTATTTACCCAAAAGAGCTGAAAATGTATGTCCACACGAAAACCTGCACATGGATGTTAATGGCAACTTTATCTGTAATTGCCAAATCTTGGAAGCAATCAAAGTGTCTTTCAGCAGGTGAATGGGTAAAATGTGGTTTATTCAGACAATGGAATATTACTCAGTGCTAAAAATAAAGGCTTTGTTAGGTGGTCAAAAGGCATGAAAGAACCTTAAATACATACTACTAAATGAAAGAATCCAATCTAGAAAAGCTGCATACTGTATGATTCCAACTCTGTGACATTCTCAAAAAGCCAAAACTATGGAGACAGAAAAAAATTAAATCTGTGGTTGCCAGAGGCTTGGTGGGAGAAAGGCCAGCAGGAAGAATGAATAGGTGCAACATGGAGGATTTTTTTTTTTTTTTTACTTTTTTTACTTTTTTTGAGAGAGAGTGGGAAAAGGAAGAAAGACAGAGAGAGAGGGAGAGAACCGCAAGCAGGCTCCACGCCCAGCACAGAGCCTGATGCAGGGCTTGATCTCAGGACTCTGAGGTCATCATGACCTGACCTGAAATCAAGAGTCGGACACGTAATGGACTGAGCCACCCAGATTCCCCAGTACAGAGGATTTTTAAGGCAGTGAAACTACTCTGTGTGATACTATAATGATGGATATATGCCATGCATTTGCCCAAACCAAAAGTAAGTACAACATTACAAGTAAACCCTAAGGTAAACTATGGATGCTGGGTGATTGCATATGTGAGTGTAAGTTCGTCAATTTTAATAAATGTGTCACTTTGGTGAGGGATGTTGATAATGGGAGGGAGGCTATCCATGTGGGGGGGGGGGGTAAATGAGGGGTCTATAGGAAATCTCTGTACCTTGCTCTTAATCTTGCTGTGAACCTAAAATTGCTCTAAAAAGACAATCTTAAAAAATAAAAAGAACTGGGTCCCTGAGGGCTCAGTCAGTTAAGTGTCTGCCTTTGGCTCAGGTCATGATCCCAGGATCCTGGAATCGAGTCCTGCCTTGGGCTCCCTGCTCCACAGGGAGCCTGCTTCTCCCTCTACCTCTGCCCCTCCTTCCCGCTGGTGCTCTCTCTCAAATAAATAAATAAAATCTTTAAAAATAAATAAATAAAAAGAATTACAGGGGCACCTGCATAGCTCAGTTGGTTGAATGACCAACTCTTTTTTTTTTATTTTTTTAAAATTTTTATTTATTTATGATAGTCACAGAGAGAGAGAGAGAGGCAGAGACACAGGCAGAGGGAGAAGCAGGCTCCATGCACCGGGAGCCCGACGTGGGATTCGATCCCAGGTCTCCAGGATCGCGCCCTGGGCCAAAGGCAGGTGCCAAACCGCTGCACCACCCAGGGATCCCCAATGACCAACTCTTGATTTCAGCTCACATGATGCTCTCGGGGTCATGAGATAGAGCCCTGTGTGGGGCTCTGCGCTCAGTGGGGAATCTGCTAGAGATCCTCTCTCTTCCCCTCACTTGCAAGTACTTTATTTCTCTCTCAAATAAATAAATCTTTTAAAAAGTAAAAATAATTACAGTAATATACCATTGTATACCCTTTATAACAAAAACTAGTATTTCTGTCAAAGCAGCAAAAGTGATATATCCTGATTGTTGAAATTTTAAAAAATACATAAGCCTTTACAAAGATAATAAAAATACTGTATAATCTCAACACCCAATATAACCTCTGTTACTGTTATGGTGAATTTCCTTTCATTCCTTTTTTCCATGCGTATGAACATGGCCAATATGAACTGTACCACCGCAATCAGGATACCTGTAAAAAGATTTCCAGAACAGGGATCCCTGGGTGGCGCAGCGGTTTGGCGCCTGCCTTTGGCCCAGGGCGCGATCCTGGAGACCCAGGATCAAATCCCACGTCAGGCTCCCGGGGCATGGAGCCTGCTTCTCCCTCTGCCTATGTTTCTGCCTCTGTGTGTGTGTGTGTGACTATGATAAAAAAAAAAAAAAAGATTTCCAGAACAAATGAAACTAAAACCTAACTCTAGACTCTGACCACTAAAGTAGCCAATTACCTCCTTCTTGGAGCTCCCCCTTCTCCTGGCTTTCCCAGGACCCTAGAGTTTATGTAACACATAAAGTCCTATGGATGCTCTCACCTATAGAAGAAAACCTCACATGTCCTAACTCTGGACGGTGGCTGTTTCTGCAATTGCTCCTTCCCACCACAAGGTGTCACTCTCCTGCTTGTTCCCACCAAGGGGATTGCTGGCTAGGCTCTCAGACACAGGTCAGCTAGATCCTTGGGAAGAGGAGTTCCACTCTCCTAGCATCACCTAAGCTGGAGTTCTTTACCAGTTACCAAGGCCTCATTCTTGGTGTCCAGCTCTTTCAGGCCTCCAGCCTCTGCAGTGTCTCAGGACTGGCTCCAATGAACACCTGTTCCATTCTATCAACCCTTAAAACAGATTGGGCTTGTTCTACTTCCCTCTGGGACCATAGAACTGCAAATTCCACCCTACCCCCAAGAGTGACTTTCAGTAGGTTTTCTTCTTTGTGTGCCTTTAGACATAAAAGGTTGGTCTCTGGTTCCCACCTTCCCTGACAATAGGGCCAATTGATTGCCTCTGGTGGGCCAGCCCTTCAAAACAGCTGAATTCTAGCTACCTCCCTTGGAGGAAGAAGACCTCATTGAGTGTCTCCTTCCCAGGAGAAGACTTTCTGGCATTCTTTCCGTAGAGCAGTGAAAAAACTAACCTTGAGTTACATTTCCAGCATAGTATCTACTGCATATGAATATATGGTGCATGTATTTTTATATGGTTGTAAACATGACATATATACATCCATGTCCTGATTTTCATGTAATGTATCTTGAGCATCACCCCATGTCTCATATGGTTCTGTTGTAATTTTTGTAGTGATTAACCTGTTACTAGACACTGGTTATTTCCAATTTTTCACTATATTGTATTTTTGTATTTGCATCTTGGTATGTATTTCTAATTATTTGCTTGTAAGAGATTTACTGAGTCAAAAGCATTTCTAAGTCTTTTTATTTGTGCTGTAAAATTTGCTCCTTGAAAAATATGCATCAGTGTATATACTACCAGCAGCAAGCAGTATGTAGAATGCTTACCTTTACCTTACTGCACTCTTGTCAAAATTAAGTTTCTTTTAAAGATTTTATTTATTCATTCATGAGAGACACACAGAGAGAGGTGAGACGTAGGCAGAGAGAGAAGCAGGCTCCCTCTGAGAAGCCCAATATGGGACTTGATCCCAGGACCCCAGGATCATGACCTGAACTGAAGGCAGATGCTCAACCACTGATCCAGCCAGGTGCTCCGGAGTTTTAATTTTTTTTTAATTTTTATTTATTTATGATAGTCACAGAGAGAGAGAGAGAGAGAGAGAGAGGCAGAGACACAGGCAGAGGGAGAAGCAGGCTCCATGCACTGGGAGCCCGATGTGGGATTCAATCCCGGGTCTCCAGGATCGCGCCCTGGGCCAAAGGCAGGCGCCAAACCACTGCGCCACCCAGGGATCCCTGGAGTTTTAATTTTTTTAATTGATTCATGTGAACTGCTATTTATTTTTTTTTAACTGCTATTTATTGAAGATACCAATCTGCTTACTGTTATATGTGTTACGAATGTTTTCTCATGATAATGCTTAATTGAAAATTTTATTAATAACATTTTTAGCATCTACAAGGTTTTTCTATTTGTTATTTTTTAAGAAATTATTTTATCTTATTTTATTTTTTATTTAAGTAATCTCTATACCCAGCATGGGGCTCAAACTCATGACCTAGAGGTTAAAAGTCACATACTCTTTCAACTGAGCCAGCCAGGCACCCCTAACATGATTATTTTAATTGAGGTAAATTTATATACAATGAAATGCACAGATCTTAGGTGTATATACCAGAGTCGGGTTTTTTTCTAAAGATTCTATTTATTAGAGAGATTGAGAGCACAAGCAAGGGGAGCAGTAAAGGGAGAGAGAGAAACAGACTCATTGCTGAGCAGGGATCCCAATGTGGGACTCGATCCCAGGACTCCAGGATCATGACCTAAGCCAAAGACGGACGCTTAACCAACTGAGCCACCCAGGTGCCCCTATACCAAAGAATTGAACTCTATATACACTGTGATGTATGTGTTTTTAATTTTTATATATTCATGTTTCTTGGTCTTCTCTTCCAGTGTTTACTATTAGGAAAAAGCAAAAGATCAAAATGGACCCCAAAAAAGTTATTGGATATCTTATCTGGAGAACCCATCCATGTTATCTTTCCTTGTCTTTGATCTATTTTACATCTCTGTAAGTTGTAGAAAACCAACATTTTTTTAAAGATTTTATTTAAAAAAAATAAAATAAAGATTTGATTTTATTAACTCATGAGAGACACAGAGCAAGCGAGAGAAAGGCAGAGGGAAAAGCAGGCTCCACACAGGGAGCCCAATGTGGGACTGGATCCTGGGTCTCCAGGATCAGGCCCTGGGCTGCAGGCGGCACTAAACCACTGTGCCACCGGGGCTGCCCCTAGAAAACCAATATTAATGCAAAGTATTCTTGTCCATAGAAATGCAGATTAGTCATGTCTGGTGGAATGGAATTGATTATTGCCTGATAGATATATTTGCATTGATTTATAAATTCCTTTTAGCACTTCTTTATTTTTAAGATTTTATTTATTTATTTATTAGAGGGAGAGAGAGAGAGCACAAGCAGGGGGAGTAATAGAAGGAGAGGGAGAAGCAGGCTCCCCACAGAGCAGGGAGCCTGACCCGGGGCTCAATCCGGGGATTCAATCCGGGGACTCCTGAATCATGACCTGAGCAGAAGGCAGACACCCAACCACTGAGCAACGCCTACACCCCTTTTAGCATTTATCTGCCTACATATGTGTGTGTATGTACATATTGTAGTTTGAATTCTCTTGACATCTTACTGGGTCCTTGATTAATTCATGAGTTCAGTAAAATCTTTGACATGTGTTCATTTTATATTTGCATGAGAATTGTGACCATATCCTCTTTAAAATATAACCTTTAAACATAGCCAATATTTGAGGCAGGGGTTAATAGGTCATGGCCTGGACCTATTTCATTCTGGAAACAGTTTATTTTCAAGATCAAACTGGCTTGGGATACCTGGGTGGCTCAGTGGTTGAGTGTCTACCTTTGGCTCAGGTCATGATCCTGGGGTCCCTCTCGGGAGCCTGCTCCTCCCTCTGCCTATGTCTCTGCCTCTCTCTCTTGGTGTCTCTCATGAATGAATGAATGAATGAATGAATGAATGAATATATATATATATATCTTTTTTAAAAAGATCAAACTGGGTTTATTTAAAAGGGTTAGGACAAAAAAAAAAAATAAGGGTTAGGACAAGACCAACAGTTTAATTATGAATCATCATGAAAAGGTGAAATTACTTCTTGTGCTTTGAAAACATATATTCATACATGTTTCCAAATTTCTGGTAGAAGGTGAAGTCCATTCACTGTTGTCTTTCTGGACGTTTGTTTGTTTTTCATTTGCTATCTCAGCTTCGTCTCAAAGCCTTGAAACTTGGGGAGCCAATGAACTGCTGGCAAGTTCCTGCAGGACAAGCACCATTTTCATTCATTTCTAGTACAGAGTCCCCAGTAGACCCAAACCATCTGTGAAATTAAGTGGTTTCCCTGGTGGTGGGAAAGTTTTTTGCATGCATAGGGAATGGGGCTAGCCTCAAGGAGGAACAGGAGAGAAAATCTCCCCCAGGTTGGACAGCCCAGGGCACTGAGGCCCCATATTTCTGAACCTCCTTTGTCTTACCATTTCCTTCCCACTCTGCAGGCCAATGGGATGGCAGGACCCCAAACAGCTCCAGGAAAGAGTGGCTGGTGGTTCTGGGGTGGTGGTCATGCTCCCTGGACAGGTCCCTCCAGCTAGGTTGGGTTTGGGGCCACTTCCACCAGCCCAATGGTTGCATAAGTAGCAGCAGGGACTAGGGGGTCCCCTGCTTGGGGACTGACACAGTGGGTAGACTGGGCAGTTGGAGGACAGGAACTCTAGGGCAGTAGAGCTGCCTGTGTGTCCACACTGAGTGGGCAGTAAACGGAACAGTAAGCAAGAAAGCAAAAGAGGCGGTGGTGAGGATACAGAGCAGTCCCATTACCGTAAGGGACAAGAAAAGAGGGAATTAGGAGAACAAAGTTGAGGTCTGAGAAGCGGCAGTGGGTTCCTGAAGTGGCTGTGCCTGGGAGGTTGAGCAGGTGGAGGGACCATGAGCACAGGTGGGGCAAATGTAAACAGCATGTATGCAGAAGTCACTGAGGAGGGGGACGCAGGACAATGGACCCCAAGCCTTCACGTGACTGCACAGTGGCCTGGAGCAGAGGTTCTTGGCTAAGGTATGACACAGAGGGGGTGGTTGTGATCGTTTGTGGAATGTTGGGGCATTACAGCTAGCACCCAGGTCTGTGCCTCACCTCAAATGTGCCTCCAATCAGGTGATGGCTGCAACCCCAAATCTAGATGGGAATGCTGTACGTGGATCAAAGACTGGTGGGTGACCATGGGGGACCATGTAGATGTCCTATTGATATGCAGTTGTTGGGGTGTGGGGTAGGGGGAGTTGGTAAATAGTTCCCTTCTTTTCCTCACCTGGGTTTAGAATTTATTGAGAGATGGATTCAGATGGAATTCATTCAAATGGATCATTCACTCATTCGACAAATATTTATTGAGTATTATTTATATGGCCAGAATGTGCTAGTGATTTAACAATGAATAGAATAGGGCAGCCTGGGTAGCTCAGCGGTTTGGCATTGCCTTCAGCCCAGGGCCTGATCCTGGGGACCCAGGATCGAGTCCCACTTTGGGCTCCCTGCATGGAGCCTGCTTCTCCCTCTGCCTTTGTCTCTGCCTCTCTCTCTCTCTCTCTCTTTCATTAATAAATAAATAAGATTAAAAAAAAAAACAATAGAATAGCAAAATCCCTACACTCATTGAGCTCACATTCTGGTTGAAAGAGGTGGGCAGGGCAGCCCCGATAGCTCAGCAGTTTAGCACCACCTTCAGTCCAGGGCCTGATCCTGGAGACCCAGGATAGAGTCCCACAAAATCTTTGAAAAAAAAAAAAAAAAAGAAAGAAAGAGGTGGGCAATACATTTTTAAAAATTAGTAAGCATATGCTGTTAGGATAAACTAGGGGCATCTGGCTGGCTCAGCTGGTAGACCATGTGACTCTCAATCTCAGGGTCATCAGTTAAAGGCCCACATTGGCTACTTAAAAAAATTAAGTAAATAAGTGAATTTAAAGCAGGGAAGAAAAAAAAATAATAAAGCAGGGAAGAGAAATAGAGAATGCTGGAGATGTCATTGTGAACAAAATGGTCCAGAAAGGCCTGGTTGATAAGGTGAAAGGTGAGAAAAGACCAGAAAAAGATGAGCCAGCATGCTTTGTTGAGGCAGGACCATCTAGCCTATCTGGGGACTTTAAGCAGAGTCCCCAGATAGCAGTTCTATTTTCCTTACCAGGGATTGGTTTAAGAGGTGAACAGTGTCCCAATTCTGACTTAGGAGATGAGAAAGATGTTGTGCCAGGTGGCTTCCAGGAAGACTTTTTATATGCTAAAGAGATGGTCTCGTACTCTATGGATTTTTCAGTAGCCCATGTGATATCTGAAACTGTTACAGCCATGTAGTGGCAAGGTGGGTGACAGAGCAAAAAGTGAGAAAGGATTTGGGTCTTTGACATTGGTAAGCGACTGATGGTGCCAAACCTGGAGCTTCTCTAGGTCCAACACAAGATCATATCAGATCTGGGTAACTCGGATTGGTTAAATAAATAAAATCTTAAAAAATAAAATAAAATAAAATAATTATTCAATGTATTTACATTTTTAAAAAAGATTTTTATTTATTCATGAGAGACACAGAGAGAGAGGCAGAGACATAGGCAGAGGGAGAAGCAGGTTCCCCATGGGGAGTCTGATGCAGGATTCAATCCCAGGACCCTGGGATCACAACCCGAGTCAAAACCAGATGCTCGGGATGCCTGGGTGGCTCAGTGGTTTAGTGCTTGCCGTTGGCCCAGGGTGTGATCCTGGAGACCCAGGATCGAGTCCCATGTCGGGCTCCCTGCATGGAGCCTGCTTCTCCCTCTGCCTGTGTCTCTGCCTCTCTCTCTGTCTCTCATGAATAAATCAATAAAATCTTAAAAAAAAAACAAAAAACAGATGCTCAAACACTAAGGCACCCAGGCGCCCCTACTCAATGTGTTTAAACTAAAATAAGTTTTTCTTCCCCACCTCCAACCCCTTACCTTTGCAACCATCAAGAGTTATCTATGAGGTATCTATCTAGGAGTTTGGTTTTTCATTTAAAAAATTTTTTTAGATTCCACATTAAGAGATCACAGTATTTTCTTTCTGTGTCTGACTTATTTTAGTTATCATAATGCTCTCGAGTTTCATCCATGTTGCAAATGGCAAGATTTCGTTCTTTTCTTATTGCTGAATAACACTCCATGCATACATGCGTACACACACGTGTGTGTATACAATTTCTTTATCCGCTCATCCACCAGTGGACATTTAGGTTGTTTCCATATCTTGGCTACTATAAATAATGCTGTAAGAAACATGAGGGTACCATATATCTTTTCAAATTAGTGTTTTTGTTTTATTTGGATAAATGTCCAGAAGTGGAATTTGGAATTGCTGGATGATATGTTAGTTCTTTTTTTTTTTTTTTTTTTTTTTTTTTTTAGGAACCACAAACTGTTTTCCATAATAGTTGCACCAATTTGCAGTCCCACCCACAGTGTACCAGGGTTCCCTTTTCTCCACATCCTTGCCAATAGTTGTTATCTCTTTTCTTTTGGGTAACAGCCTTCTGACAGGTGTAAGGTGATTTGTTTTCCTTGAAATCCAGTGATGTTAGTAGAATATATCTCAGTGTTGGTTTTGATTTGCATTTCCCTGATGATTAATGATATTGAACCTCTTTTCATGTACCTACCTATTGGCCATCTGTATGTTTTCTTTGGAAAAATGTCCATTCAGCTCTTCTGCCCATTTGCAAATCAAATTTTTATTTTTTGCTACTGAGTCTGAGTTCTAATATTTTGGATATTAGCACCTTATCAGATATATAATTTGCAATTATTTTCTCCTGTTCAGTAGACTGTCTTTTCATTTTGTTGGTGGTTTCCTTTGCTATGCAGGAGCTTTTTATTTTTTTTTTAAGATTTATTTATTTATTCATTCAGAGAGAGAGAGAGAGAGACAGGCAGAGACATAGGCAGAGGGAGAAATGGGTTCCATGCAGGAAGCCCGACGTGGGACTGGATTCCGGGTCTCCAGGATCACACCCTGGGCTGCAGGCGGTGCTAAACCACTGCGCCACTGGGGCTGCCCTTTGCAGGAGCTTTGTAGTTTGATGGAGTCCCACTTATTTATTTTTTTAAATATTTTATTCATTTATTCATGAGAGAGAGAGAGAGAAAGAGAGGCAGAGACACAGGCAGAGGGAGAAGCAGGCTCCCACACAGGGAGCCTGATGTGGGATCTGATCCCAGGACTCCAGAATCACGCTCCGTCCAAAGGCAGGCGCCAAACCACCGAGCCACCCAGGGATCCCCCCACTTCTTTATTTTTGTTTGTGTTGCTTTTACTTTGGTGTCAGATACAAAAAATTATCACCAAGACCTATGTCAAGGAGCTTACTGACTATATTTTCTTCTAGGATCTTTATGGTTTTAAGTCTTACATTCAAATCTTTAATCCTGGGATCCCTGGGTGGCTCAGTGGTTTGGCACCTGCCTTTGGCCCAGCACTTGATCCTGGAGTCCTGGGATTGGGCTCCCTGCATGGAGCCTGCTTCTCCTACCTGTGTCTCTGCCTCTTTCTCTCTCCTTGTCTGTCATGAATGAATAGATAAAATCTTAAAAAACAAAAACAAATCTTTAATCCTTTTTGAGTTAATTTATGTGTATGATGTAAGAAGCGGTCTAGCTTCGTTTTCTTGCATGTGTCTGTCCAATTTCCCCAACACCACTTATTGATGAAACTGTCCTTTCTCCTTGCATATTCTTGCCTCCTTAATCATGAATTAGTTGGCTATATATGTGTGGGTTTATTTCTGGGTTCTCTATTCTGTTTCATTGATCTATGTGTTTGTTTTTGTGCCAGTACTATACTGTTTTCATTACTGTTGCTTCGTAATAGAATTTGAAATCAGAAAATGTGGTATCTCCAGCTTTGTTCTTTCTTCTCAAGATTGTTTTGGCTATTCAGGGTCTTTTGTGGTTCCATTCAAATTTTAGGATTGTTTGTTCTATTTCTGTGAAAAATACCATTGGAATTTTGATAGGGATTGCATTGAATCTATAGATTGCTTTGGGTAGTATGGATATTTTAACAATTTTTAATTCTTCCAGCATATGAGCACGGAATATCTTTTCATTTGTTTATATCTTCTTCAACTTCTTTCATATCAATGTCTTATAATTTTCAGAGTACAGTTCTCTCACCACCATGGTCAAATTTATTCTTAGATATTTTATTCTTTTTGATGCAATTATAAATAGAATTATTATCTTAATTTCATTATTAGTATAAAAATGACAGATATTTGTGTTTCTGCAACTTTACTCAATTTATTTACTTTAATTTATTGCAATTATTTTCTCCTGTTCAGTAGATTGTTCAGTAGTTCTAACAGTTTTTTGATGGAGTCTGTAGTGCTTTCTATATATGAGATCATGTCATCTTCATAGTGAGAGTTTTGCTTCTTCCTTTCCAATTTGGATGCCTTTTCTTTTTCTTGCCTAATTGCTGTGTCTAGCACTTCCAACACTATGTTGAATAAAAATGATGAGAGTGGACATCCTTATCTTCTTCCAGACCTTAAAGGAAAACCTCTCAGTTTTTCGCCATTGAGTATGATGTTGGCTATGGGCTTGTCATATGTGGCTTTTATTACGTTGAGGTACGTTTCCTCTATATCCACATTGTTGAGTTTTTATCATAAATGGATGTTGGGTTTTGCCAAATGCTTTCTGCATTTGTTGAGATTATCATATTTTTAGCCTCATCCTATTAATGTGGTGTATCCTATTGACTGATTTGTGGGTGTTGAAATATCTTTGGAACCCTGGAATAAATCCCACTTGATCAAGGTGTATGATCCTTGTAATGGATTGGTTAATTCAATTTGCTAATATTTTGCTGAGGATTTTGCATCTATGTTCATCAGGGATATTGGCCTGTTATTTCCTTTTTTGGTAGCATTCTTGTCTGCTTTTCCTGTCAGGGTATTACTGACCTTGTAAAATGTGTTTGAAAGAGTTTTCTCCTCTTCTGTTTTTTGGAAGAGTTTGAGAAAGATTGGTATTAATTTTTTTTTTTTTTTGACTGTTTGGTGGAATTCACCTGTGAAGCTGTCTGGTCCTGGACTTTTATTTGTTGGAAGGTTTTTGATTACTGATTCAGTCTCCTTGCTAGTAATTGGCGTGTTCAGGTTTTCTATTTCATCATGCAGGGTTTTTTTTTTAATATTTTATTTATTTATTCATGAGTGACAGAGAGAGGCAAAGGGAAAGCAGGCCCCATGCAGGGAGCCTGATGTGGGACTCAATTCCAGGTCTCCAGGATCACGCCCTGAGCTGAAGGCAGCGCTAAACCGCTGAGCCACCCAGGCTGCCCTCATCATGCAGGTTTATAAAAATGTCTATAATAGCAGGAAACTATATGAGAATCTGGCTATTATATTTTTCAATGAAAACCTTACAAACTGGTCACTAAACATATGAAAAGAGATATAATTTCACTAATAATACAAAACTACACATTAAAACAATGTATCAGGGGATCCCTGATGGCTCTACCGAGATCTAGAGTCACTTGCTTTACCTATAGAGCCAGCCAGGTGCCCCAGAATTTATCAGTATTTTAAGTGGGCATGCCTTTTTTTTTTTTTTTGAAGATTTATTTATTTATTTGAGAGATAGAAAAAGAGAGCAAGCAATAGTGGGTGGAGAGTCAGAGGGAGAGGGAGAGAATTCTCAAGCAGACTGGACATGGGGCTGGACACACAGGTCTTGTCCCAGGACCCTTTACTTAATATATTACTTCTTACAAAATAATTACATAGTCTTTCAGTGATTTAAAGCCAGGGGCATTGGAGGTATTTGTCTTAAATAGGTTCATTTGCCAGCATCCTCGTAAAACAAGCCAATCTCATCAGTGTTGTAAACCTGCTCTTCCACACAACCCTTCTCCTGTCTGACACTTAGCAGGTATTTTTGAAATTCTACAGCTTACTGATATGCAGAACCTGTCTTGCCTCCAAATGTAACAATTTTTTCTGGTTTGTCACCTTCTGAAATGTTTGAGCCAGTCAGTTCTAGGGGAAGAGAGTTAACATTTACCTCCAAACCTCACAACAACCAACTATACTGTTACATTAGCTGTCATCTCACAAATCCACAAACGTAGCCACTACTCTACCTTCTTCTTAAGTTTGTCATGCATGCTAAATAGTTACTTTGGCACTTTCTGGAGCAGCCTCGTTTTCAGATAGGCTTCTTTTTTCCTCTTTTCTCTAGATGTACATATTGTTAATTCATTAGCATGGAACTCACAGCTAGCCCACACTGACTCATGCCTGAATAAAGCTCATCTAAGACATGTATTTTCTCCATAGGGTATGCCAAATCCTTCTCTTTTTTTCCGGTTTTATTGAGAAATAATTAACATACATCACCATATAAGTTTAAGGTATACAGCAGGATGGATTGATCTGCATGTGTTGTGAAATGATTATTGCAATAGTTTCAGCTGACATACAGCCTTCTCGATCCTGGGAACACCAGATAGCACTACAGCACTGCTTTATTCATTTAAAAAAGTGAAGTCAACAAATGCAAGCACAAAAATACAAAAAATATGGCATTAAATAGACTGCCAAAAGGGCATTTGTTTGTGATGTGAAAGCTGAAACAAGAAAGCAGAGCTTCACCTTGTTCATCCTCAGCTGGAACATAACACCTCAAGCAACTCAAAGTGTTACTACTCTGCACATGTGTCTCCAAGTGACCCCAGAAGCCCTGGGAGTGTTAATGTGGGGATTACCAATAAATTTTACAGAGTAGGCAAATTTGCAAATAGGGAATCTGCAAATAATGAGTATGGACTGTACCTGTCAAAAGGACTAAGGTAGAGGCGTCTGTGTGGCTCAGTTGGTTAAGCATCTGCCTTCGGCTGAGGTCTTGATCCCGGGGTCTGGCACTGAGCCCCGTGTCAAGCTACCTGCTTGTGGAAAGCCTGCTTCTCCCTCTCCTCCCCACTCATTCTTTCTCTCTCCCTCAAATAAATAAAATATTTTTTTAAAAAAGGAATAAAGTAGATCAGTATGTACTTGCAGAGGGATTCCCATGATAGGTTTTTAAGTGAGAAAAGAGAGCCACAGAGCACTATGTACAAAGGTTGAAAAAGCAAATCTTTATGAGGGCCAGGGATCCCTGGGTGGCGCAGCGGTTTAGTGCCTGCCTTTGGCCCAGGGCACGATCCTGGAGACTCAGGATCAAATCCCACATCGGGCTCCCGGTGCATGGAGCCTGCTCTCCCTCTGCCTGTGTCTCTGCCTCTCTCTCTCTCTCTCTCTGACTATCATAAATAAATAAGTTAATTAATTAATTAATTTTAAAAAATGAATTGCAAATCTTTATGAGGGCCAGAGAGGCAACATACAATGTTGAGATGGGTCATTGGAAGACTTCTGGGAGAAGAGGAGGGCTCATGTTTCACCTGCAGGGGGCAGCCCATTACTTAGTGCTGCTCAGCTGTTCTAGGCAGAAGTGTGGGGCCAGTGTTGCCTTATATTGCAAGTTTTCAAGATTTTATAAAATATATCGATTTGAAATATTGGCAACTAATTGAAAGTTTAAAAAAAAATGCTATTTAGGTCAAGCAAAATCCATTATAAGCCTACAGGCTGCCAGACGGTGGCCCCTAGTATGTGGCAGTGTTTATGAGAAAAGCAGATGTATGAATGGAAATGTACGGAAAAGGGTCTGGAAGGATATACATCCACCAGACTTTTAACAGTGATTTCCTTGGTTAGAAGAAAAGAATAAGGCTGTTGAAGGCAGAGGTACGTCTTCATCTTTTCTGTATTATTTGAGACTTTGACCATGAAAATATTATTATTTACTTACTTTAAAAGGAAGAAAAGGGAGCATGTGGTGGCTCAGTCAGTTGGGCATCTAGCCCTTGATTTCGGCTCAGGTCATGATCTCACGATTGTGAGATCTCATAGGCTCCTCCCTTAGCATAGAGTCTGCTTGAGATTCTCTTCCTCTCGCTCCCCATCTGCCCCTCCCCTCACTCATGTTCGTTCTCTCTCTCTCAAATAAAGAAATAAAATCTTTTAAAAGAAAAAAAAGGGGAAGAAAAGCGCCCTATGAATTGAAAGACCAAAGAATATTAGTCCTATGGCCCCCTACACTGGGCAATATCATTGCTCTCTGTCTTAGGTTGCCAGCCCTCAGGAAGCAAAGAGTACATGTATTTTATATATATGTTACATATTTTTAATATATATTTTTTAAAGATTTTATTTTTAGGGGCACCTTGGTGGCTTAGTTGGTCGAGCTTGACTCAGGTCATGATCCCAGAATTCTGGAATGGAGCCCCCATGGGGCTCCCTGCTCAGTGGGGAGGCTGCTTCTCCCTCTCCTCCCTGTTCATACTCTCTTGCTCTCTGTCTCTCAAATAAATAAATAAATAAATAAAAATTTAAATGATTTTTTTAACTTTTATTTTTAAGTAATCTCAACATCTATTGTAGGGCTTAAATCTATAACCACAAGATCCTGAGTTGCATGCTCTACCAACTAAGCCATCCAGGCATCCCAGGAAAACTTGCTTTAAAAAAAAAAAAAAAAAAAGGATGTATTTATTTATTTGAGAGAGAGAGAAGGCATGAGCAGGAGGTGCAGAGAGAGAGGGAGAGGGAATCTCAAGCAGACTCCATGCTGGGCTTGGAGCCCGACACAGGGCTTGATCTCAGGAGCCTGAGATCAGGACCCAAGCCGAAACCAAGAGTTGGACATTTAAACCCACTGCACCACCCAGGAACCCCTAGCAAAGATTGTATTTTTTTTTAAACTTTTATTTATTTATGATAGTCACAGAGAGAGAGAGAGAGAGAGAGGCAGAGACACAGGCAGAGGGAGAAGCAGGCTCCATGCACCGGGAGCCTGACGTGGGATTCAATCCCGGGTCTCCAGGATCGCGCCCTGGGCCAAAGGCAGGCGCCAAACCGCTGCGCCACCCAGGGATCCCAAAGATTGTACTTTTAATTAGCATGGTTTTAGTTGTTTAGGGAATATCTGTTTTTAGAGAGTAGAAACCCTCTTAGAATAGCTCCAGACAAAAAGGGAGATCTGGTGGGAGGTATAGGGCCACCTAGTAGCATGGGGCACGGGCAGCAATGAAACCAAGCCCACAGGGGACTGCAACTGAAATGGAGAAGCCATGTAGCCTGGCCAAGATCCAGCCCCCTTGTCCTCAAGTGTCTGCTGCTATTTGACACTGGATTCATTCCTCTATCTGGCAAGCCTACTTCCTCACTTCAACACATGTGGCCCCAGTGGCACCCTCAGGCCAGGGTTACCATGACCTCTCTGGTCTTGCAGTTTCAGGTAAGGAGTCTCCAGAGTGCCACGCCCACATTCCTGGGAGAGAGAATCTGACTGTGATCACTGAGTTTGTGACCTAGATCAAAAGTCCTCTCTGAGTCCTACCATCTGTCCAGGGAAAAGTAGAGTCCTGCAGTGCATACCTGCAAGGGACCCCCTCCAGTAGGGAGGGCAATTTCTCATGGATGAAGGATGTGGCCTGGAGACAGATCTCAAAAGGAGTCCAAAGGTGCAAGCACCAGTTCCTTGTTTATAGGCACTTGTAAACACTGGATCTGATAGAACATGTTAGTTCGTCAGGAAGGTAGCAGAACAAAGTGGCCAAGATTTGACATTTTGTTAGGGTGCAACCATCCTAATTGGTCCAGGCCTAAAGGAGTTTCTAGGATGCAGCCTTTCAGTTTGAAAACCAGGAATGTTTTTAAGCATTTCCCAGGATAAGGGACATTCACTGATAAACCAAGAAAAGTCCCAGGCATACCAGGGTGATTCCCCTGGATTTTGAAGTTAGTTCAGGTTTTGAATCCTGGTTCAGCTGCCATAGCTGTGTGTCACCCTGGGCAAGGCACTTTACCTCTTATACCTTAGTCTCCACTTTGTCAAATGAGGACAGTAATAGTCTTCTCCTTACAGAATAAGATAAATACCTGGCAAATGCTCAAAAAAATTTTAAGCAATTGAATAATAAACACAAATTAAAAATAGAAGTAAAATGAACAGGTCTCACTCCCACCTCTATCCCTCAGGCCACAGATCCTCGCTTGCCCCTGTCAGAAGTAACCAGTCTTGGCCATCTGGGTGGCTCAGTGGGTTAAGTGTCTGCCTTCAGCTCAGGTCATGATCCCCAGGTCCTGGGATTGAGCCCTGCATTGGGCTTCTTGCTCAGTGGGGAGCCTGCTTCTCCCTGTCCCTCTGTCCCTCTGCCCTTCTTCCTGTTTGTGCTCTCTCTCTCTCTCTCTCTCTCTCTGTGTCAAATAAATAAATAAGGACGCCTGGGTGGCTCAGCAGTTGAGTGTCTGCCTTTGGCTCAGGGCATGATCCCGGGTCTGGGGATCAAGTCCCACATCAGGCTCTCCATGGGGAGCCTGTTTATCCCTCTGCCTATATCTCTGCCTCTTTCTCTCTCTGTGTCTCTCATAAAAAAGTAAATAAAATCTTTTTATAAATAAATAAAATCACTAAATCAATAAATAAATCAATCAATAAACAAAATCTTGTTAAAAAAGTAACCAGTCTTAGCAGTTTCTCATGTATTCTTACAGAGAAAGTCTGTGAATTATAGAAATATGTATATACAGATCTTTTTAATTCAAATGTTGATAGGCTACACATTCTGCTGTGCTGTTGGCTTTTTTTCTTATGTAATACCATATCTTGAAAAGCATTCCACATCAGAACATTTAGGTTTTCTTCATTATTTTTTTAAAGATTGGTCTATTGGGACACTTAGGTGGCTCAGTGGTTGAGCATCTGCCTTGGGCTCAGGGCATGATCCTGGAGTCCCAGGATCGAGTCCCACATTGGGCTCCCTCATGGAGCCCACTTCTCCCTCTGCCTATATCTCTGCCTCTCTCTCTGTCTCTCATGAATAAATAAATAAAATCTTAAAAAATAAATAAATAAAGATTCATCTATTTACTTTAGAGAGAGCAGGGGGAAGTGGAGGGAGAGAATCTCAAGGAGACTCCCTGCTGAGCATGGAGCCCATCCTATGGCTTGATTCTGCAATGCTGAGATCATGACCTAAACCAAAATCAAGAGTTGAATGCTCAACAGACTGAGCTACCCATGCACCCCTGATTTTCCTCATTATTTTTAATTTTTCTCATTATTTTTAATGGCTGTGTAGTATTTCATGGCCTAGAGATATGCTAATTTATTTAGCTTGTCTCACATTGACATTTGAGATGCTAGCAATCTTTTGTTACTGTAGGCATTATGACAAACAATATGATATTATCTTGAATACACATTGTTGTGCACTATGCACACACACAGAAGTGTGGCTGTAGAATAAATTCCTAAATGTGTTAACAATTCTCCTACCAGCATAATGAGGCTAACTGTACAGTGTGGGGCCCAGAATGAGGGTAAAGAAAGGGCAGCAGCTTCACCTGGGCAGTATACTGGATTGAAGGCAAAGAGTGATGAAGCGATAGCCAATGGTGATTCTGGTGAGAAGTGGGGTGAGCCGGGAATGTTGACTTCTCTGATGTTAAGTGATGTATCCTCTAAATGATGCTCAACCCTCTGCCCCTCCCAGGGAAGGAAATCGAGATTCAAAGTAAGCATGACACTAGTTGGTTTACCAGTGTTCCTTCCAAGGAGACATATATTTTTTAATAAATGATAGTTGCAATGAAAAAAAAAGAGAATAAATTCCTAGAAGTGGGGGTGCCTGGGTGGCTCAGTAAGTTAGGCATTGACTCTTGGTTTCAGCTCAGGTCATGATCCTAGGGTTGTGGGGTCAAGCCCCTTGTCAGGCTCTGCACTTAGCAGGGAGTCTGCTGGAGACTCTCTCTGCCTCTCCCTCTGCCCTTCCCTCCACTCACACTCTCTCTTTCTTTCTCTAAAATAAATAAATAAAGCCTTAAAATTGGGGCACCTGGGTGGCTCAGTGGTTGAACATCTATCTTTGGCTCAGGTTGTGATCCCGGGGTCCTGGGATTGAGTCCTACATCAGACTCCTTGCAGGGAGCCTGCTTCTCCCTCTGCGTATGTCTCTGTCTCTCTCTGTGTGTCTCTCATGAATAAATAAATACACATCTTAAAAAAAAAATCTTAAAAATTCCTCAAAGTGGAGGTGCTGGGTCAAAGGAGCTATTGTTACCATTAGTTATCATTATTAATATTATCAGTCTCTAAAAAGTCAGATGTTGGATCCACTCTTCCCTTCCAAAGGCAGGTAGATAGTAGCTATCCATCTGATCGTAGGGATCCATATCTAGAGCCTTTATTTTTATTTTATTTTTTTAAAGATTTTATTTATTTATTTATTTATTCATTCATTCATTCATTCATTCATTCATTCATTCATTCAGAGAGAGCGAAGAGAGAGGCAGAGACACAGGCAGAGGGAGAAGCAGGCTCCATGCAGGAAGCCCAATGTGGGACTCATCCCGGGTCTCCAGGATCACACCCCGGGCTGCAGGCGGCGCTAAACCGCTGCGCCACCGGGGCTGCCCTATCTAGAGCCTTTAATGAGTAAGAAGTCAGTTAAGTCCTGGTACTGACAACTGGGAAAGCTCTAGAACATCTCTACTACTTCTCTCCTTTCACTACTTCTTTCCCTGTCCACTTTGGCACGTGACTTCGCTCCCACAAAATGGCTCAGTTGACACAGCGTCTCAGCCTGGGAATCTTAGAAAACAGAATCTGGAAAAAAAAAGAAAAAGAAAAGAAAACAGAATCTGAGGCGAAGGTTATATACCAGTACTGTATGGGCACGTGTATTCCGAGGGTAGCAGGAGCTGGGACAAGGGGAGTGAACCAAGGAAAGAGGAAACACGAATGTGAGAGCAGGCATTACTGTGGTGGCCACAGCTTTTGCAAGCACAGTTGCTTCCTCACAACTGTCACACGGGACATCTTTGAGAAACCAGATTAAGCTTCTGCATCTCTGAGCTTCTGTGGAGTGCCTGGGGTCAGGGGAGGACCAAGAAGGGGGGTCGTTTCCTGTAGGCTGCCAAAGTCTCTCATGAGTCAATGTTTGCCCCTCAGGATATCAAGTCCTTCTCTCTTAGGAGTTGAGCAGCCCAACACTTCCAGCAGTTATAGTGAATGCTAGGACCCAGGACAGCCTCCGAGGCCCCTGTGAATCTGCAGGGCGCATCGCGTGAGTCCCAGGACTTCGAGGTGCTCCCCGAGGTCTGTTACGTCAGCAGCAACAGAGAACCCGCATGGCAGAGGTAGCAGCACAGGTGCTGGTGTAAGGCCAGGTCTTGTTTCAAGCGGAACAAGGAGCAACCCAAAGTAAGTTACCGCTCATGTTCTGGCCAGAAAGGAAGGCAAGAACAGGATTTTAATAGCACACAAAGTGACTTTGGTGCAGTTGGGGACATTGCCATATTTCACTGATTCTGAGATGTACAATTTTGTTACCCTTTAGTGGCAGCAGTGAAGTCAGGATGCATCTCACAATTGACAACAGGTCAGTTTTTGCTTGTTTGTTTATTTAAGATTTTATTTATTCATGAGAGACATAGAGAGAGAGGCAGAGACACAGGCAGAGGGAGAAGCAGGCTCCTCGCAGGGAGCCTGATGCAGGACTTGTTCCCCAGACTCCGGGATCACGCCCTGAGCCGAAGGCAGATACTCAACGGCTGAGCCACCCAGGCATCCTCATCAGCATTTAATTGGCACTTTTGTTTGCTTTCTTAGTGGCATGTGGTGGCATTTTAGATGAAATACAGTAATTTATTTAAGCTGACGTGTATCAGCATGTCTCTTGATATCCTGGACCCAGAAAGATTCTCACACCAGAGGCACTCCCATCTCCTATGGGGAAGACCCATAAAAGGAAAAGCAATTAACAAATTCATAAATCAGGGACCTCATATTCCCATTGTTGATAATAAACTTTCACTACAATTAATATGACCATTTGTTGCTTGCACATATCAGTACTTGAAAATGTTTGTTAAGGTCAAGTCCAGGCTATGAAACCAACGTTCTTTTGTGTGTTTGTGCTGAGTAATAGCTCCATGAAGGTAGGACTCCATGCTGAAGATTAATGCTTCCTTTGCTTTGACAAAAGTGCAACAGCAGGAGTCTACTCTTTTAAAAAATGTTTTTATTTTAAAAATTTATTTGAGATAGAGCATAAGCAGAGGGAATGGCAGAGGGGAGGAGAAGCAGGCTGAGCAGGGAGCCCAGTGCAGGTCTCAATCCCAGGACCCTGAGATCAGACCTGAGCCAAAGGCACACACTTACCTGACTGAACGACCCAGGTACCCCTCCACTCTCTCTTTTCTTTAAAATATTTTATTTATTTATTCATGAGAGATAAAGAGAGAGAGGGGCAGAGACACAAGCAGGCTCCATGCAGGGAGCCCGATATGGGACTCGATCCCAGGTCTCTAGGATCATACCCTGGACCGAAGGCGGCGCTAAACCACTGAGCCACCCGGGCTTTTTTTTTTTTTTTTTTTTTTAATTGTGTATAGGTATGAGTGTGTTTAACCAGTATGATTCAGGTTTTTATTCATATTTAATATCATAAGTTGTGATGCTCTAAAATGTAGTCTTTAGGGGTACCTGGATGGTCTCAGTTGGTTAAGCGTCTACCTCGGGCTCAGGTCATGATCCAGAGTGCTGGGATTGAGCCTGACATCAAGCTCCCTGCTCCTTGGGGAGCCTGCTTCTCCCTCTCCCTCTGTAGCTCCCTTTGCTTGTGCTTGCTCTCTGTCAAATAAATAAAATCTTTAAAAAATAAAAAATAAAATGAAATGTGGTCTTTAGAGTCTAAATTCTTTATATTCAAAGTGTAGTCCTTGAGCTAGCAGTATTGGACAATGCCTGGGAACTTGCTAGGAATGCAGTCTGAGACTCCATCCTAGCCATGCCTGCTGAATCAGAATACATATTTATTTATTTATTTATACTTATATTTTTTATTAGAATACATATTTAAAATGTAAAGTCCCATGATGCCTGGGTGGCTCAGTGGTTGAGCATCTGCCTTTGGCTCAGGTCATGATCCTGGGTCCTAGGATTGAGTCCCATATCAGACTCCCTAACAGGAGCCTGCTTCTCCCTCTGCCTGTGTCTCTGTCTCTTTCTCTCTCTCTCTGTCTCTCATGAATAAATAAATTTAAAATCTTTAAAAAAATGCAAGCTCCCAAATCAACTGATGAGTGGATAAACAAATATGATCTATCCACACAATGCAATATTATTCAGCCATAAAAAGGAATGCAGTATGATGGATGCTATGACATAGGTAAACCCTGAAAATATTATGTTAAGTGACAGAAACCAGACACAGAAGGTCACATACTGTACGATTCCATTCATTTGAAATGTCCAAGATAGGTAGATGAGTGTTTGCCTCGGGAATGAAAGAAAGGAGGAATCTGGAGTCACTGGTAAATGGGTGATGGGTTTCTTTTGGGGAGTGATGGAAATGTTCTAGAACTAGAGAGTGGTGATAGTTGCCCAACATTGTGAATATACTAAACACCACTGAGTTGTACACTTAAAATTTTTTAATTTTATGCTACATGAATTTTATCTCAAAAACATTTTTTAAATGAAGCCAACATAGCACATTTTCTGCAACTTTTAGCAAATCTGTTTCTTTTGTTCCCACAGGAGAGAAAAAGAAAATGCTGCTTAAGTCATTGCAGTAGAAAAAAAAAAAAAAAAAAGTCATTGCAGTAGAAAGAAATGCCATCAGCTATTCATTGTTCCCCAAGTAGTACAAAGTGAAAATCCTGTGGCTTTTTTTTTTGGATCATCTATGGAAGTGTAAAGTAAAGTAAAAGGTTTCCAATAAATACAGTGCTGTGTTAATATCATTAAAAGTTAAAAATAGGGTGCCTGGGTGGCTCAGTTGGTTGAGCGTCTGCCTTCAGCTCAGGTCCTGATCCTGGGGTCCTATGATTGGTCCCATGTTGGGCTCCTCACTCTGTGAAGAGCCTGCTTTTCCCTCTCCCTCTGCCCAATGCTCCCCCGCTTGTACTCGCTCTCTGGCAAGTAAATAAATAAAATCCTAAAAAAGAAGAAGAAGAAGAAGAAAAGCAGTAGCAACCCCCACCCAGGGTGATTCATGTAGCTATTAAGGTTTGAGAAGCACTGCTCTAAAGTTCATCTCCTTGACTACAAGACCTCTGTGTCCTTCCTCACTCTCACTGGGAAAATTCTTCCCTTTTCTTAAAGGCAACCCCAGATGTGGCGCTACTTCACTTGTTAAGCTTGGCCTTCCACATCCTCCAGGAAATGCCACACCTTGGGTTAGGAGGGGGCCTCTCTCCAGGTCTGTGTTGCAAGGCCTCTCTGCGCCCCAGAGAGCAGAGCTGGTGCCCAGAGTCCCAGACAGCGTCTGTTGGGCATGGCTGTCTGCATTTCTTAGTCTGCTTCCTTTTTTTTTTTTTAATTTTATTTATTTATTCATGAGAGACAGAGAGAGAGAGAGAGAGGCAGAAACATAGGCAGAGGGAGAAGCAGGCTCCCTGCAAGGAGCCTGATGCAGGACTTGATCCCAGGAACCCAGGATTACACCCTGAGCTGAAGGCAGATGCTCAATCACTGAGCAATCCAGGCGTCCCTTGTCTGTCCTTCTTCTTTTTTTTTTTTAATTTTTATTTATTTATGATAGTCACACACAGAGAGAGAGAGAGAGAGAGAGAGAGAGGCAGAGACAGGCAGAGGGAGAAGCAGGCTCCATGCACCGGGAGCCCGACGTGGGACTTGATCCCGGGTCTCCAGGATCGCGCCCTGGGCCAAAGGCAGGCGCTAAACCGCTGCACCACCCAGGGATCCCTGTCCTTCTTTAAACAACAAAAAAAAATAAGACACCAGATGCCAACACAAGTAGGAACACCAAATGGAGTAGGGAAAGAAAGATTCATCTTCTCCTTGGAAATATCTGAACTGTGGTTCCTGCTCAGCCAAAAATTTTTGGTATACACACACACACACACACACACACACTCAAAGAGGAAAGATATGTAGCAAAATATTAACAGTGGTTTTTAGTGGGTGGTAGTATTTCTCTATATTTCTAATTTTTAAAAAATGAATGCATGTTATATAATCATAAAAATAAATAAAAGTTTTTTTTGTTAGAGGAAATAAACTGCCCATGGTGATGGAATGTGTGATTTCAACATGCATTTTTAAATAGAGAATGTCTGTCTTGCAAAAATTAGCCTGTGAGGGTCACAAAGACTTCCTTATAGGATTCACAGTACACAGAAAAATCTTTTATGAAACATGTTGGGTCACCAGAGTCCAGAAACAAAGTTGGTTCCCAGATCTTAGAAGGAGGTTGTACAGAAGCCTTCTGGAAATCTCAAGGCCCTCCTCCAAATGAGAACATATCTTTACAGAAGATAAACTATATCTTCTGTAAAGAGAGAGTTCTTGAGAGAACTACCTCATTATCATATCTGTTAGTGATAATCCCTGCCTGATCCCTTTTATCACATTAGGCATTAGATGCTTTGTTTTGAATCTCCACCAACAAGAAGTTGAATTGGTTAATTATCCTGAAGTGGATCAGCTTAAAAGGGTTTCAAATAATTTTGTTGTTATTATTAGCAAGGATCAAAGTTGCTCTTTTTGTTTCTAATTTTCTTCTCTTTTAGGTGAATTATCTGAACCCTTTACAAAGAGCACATTTAAATGGGTAATTTTAAAATACGGCATTAAAAAATTAATGGGTTCATGGAGAAAGATTTAAAATACAGATGAGAAAAAAAAATACAGATGAGGGGATCCCTGGGTGGCTCGGTGGTTTAGCACCTGCCTTCGGCCCAGGGTGTGATCCTGGAGTCCCAGGATCGAGTCCTACATTGGGCTCCTGGTATCGAGCCTGCTTCTCCCTCTGCCTGTGTCTCTGCCTCTCTCTCTCTATGTCTATCATGAATAAATAAGTAAGATCTCTTAAAAAAAAAAAAAACTAATAAAAAAACTATTAAAAAACTATTAAAAAATAATAATAAAAAAATAAAATAAAATACAGATGAGTGAAAGCTATTCCTATATTTATGTATGTGTGTATATATATATGTGTGTATATGTGTATACACATGCATGGATTTTTTTTTTTTTGGACAGAAATGGTGCATTAGTGGAGAATTTTTAAATTTCAAGCGCCTGAACTTTACCACTCAATCTAGCTTAGGCAAGAAAGGAATATTTATTGACTCATAAAATAAACAAGGAAAAGTCAGGGTTATTTCTGGCCTCGGTGACCAAAGACTTAAAATCTCCCAGGACTGTTTCCCTGTTTTTGGCTCTCCGCGTCTGGCTCCCTGTGATCCGTTCATTCTCTCAGGCCACAGTTCATCTAGCAGGAAACAGGGCTATGGATCCCCACAGCCTCATATCTTCCCATCTTCACCTGTAGGACAGAAATGGTCTTTTCTCTTCAGTTCTAGATTAAAAAGTGTGCCAGAGAAGGTCCCTGACAGGCTCATCTTTGAGTTACCTGCACACGCTCTGACAAATCATCGTGGCAAGGTGGCTCAGTCTGGGTCCAGTACCCACTTCTTTTTTTTTTTTTTTTTTTTAATTTTTATTTATTTATGATAGTCACAGAGAGAGAGAGAGAGAGGCAGAGACACAGGCAGAGGGAGAAGCAGGCTCCATGCACCAGGAGCCCGATGTGGGATTCGATCCTGGGTCTCCAGGATCGCGCCCTGGGCCAAAGGCAGGCGCCAAACCGCTGCGCCACCCAGGGATCCCTCAGTACCCACTTCTAAACCAAACCCTGTGACAGAGGGAGGGTCGTATAAGAAGATGCCAACTCTCATCTGAACCATGGGTGCTGTTTTCTCAAAAAGATCGGGTGCCATTTCTTGTAGAAGGATAGTGTGCTGGGGGATAAATGACAAATATCCACCACATACAAATGGGATCATATTTCACCTGTTTTGCCACATGTTTTTGTTTTTCTTTTTATATTTTTCATTCTTCCATGTTCTGTGTTATTTCAGTGGTGATAACATTTAATGGCAGAATGATATTTTTTCCCGGAACCCAGACATGATGACTAGAAGTGACCAAGACAAGAGCCACACACTAAGCTGTTAAAGGAAACCAGACCCAGAGATCACCCCCAAATCAAGATGTAGTAATAATTACAGTAAGGTAGAAATGGCAGCCATAGATGAGCAGAAAGAGGGTCAGAGGTAGTACCCCAAGACTTACTCTGTGGTACATAGAGGATTCCAGAAGTCTCCACGTGCTACCAGTGAAGGTAACCAGAGTATCTGTAGGTAAGAGCCAGGAAGCCTCCCAGAGTGTCACCATATGCCTGAGGACCTGTGACCAAGGCATCAGGACAGCAGCTAAGCAGGTATCAGAGAGAATAAACCTCCAGGTTTATGGATCAATGGAGATGGAATGAGGACAGAAGCTGATATGGTGATCTGGTGAGGTGACAGCACAAGGCGATGAGTAGGAGCCAGTGTAGAAGGTCAGCTGAGAATCGGGGTCCCATCCTTACTGCTTCCCCTCACACCCTGGTAATATCTTGGGCTAAGTGGAAGGGAGACCATTGGTGGAGAGAGACAGCTCTCATAGGGAGTTTAAACTTTAAATTTACCAATATTTACCCAAATTTGACTATTTTAAACCCAAAATGTTATTTTTAACTGGTAAGCAGAAGAATTTCCTGGGGATGAGAATCTCCTGAGGAATCTTAGTTTAATTATAGACACTTTAAAAAACTTTTTTTTTTTTTACATCTGGGTCATACTGTGTACATTGTGACTGCCCACCCCCCTGCTTCCCATACACATCTCTACTATCAGTTTCCTTAAGGAGGTGTCACAGGAGTTTGACCAGGTACATCACAAGGAAAACATCCTAAAATCCACTTTAGTCCTGAGACAGCTGATCTCTGAGGTGGCCCAAATGATCCGTGCCTCCTAGTGTTCATGTCCTTGTCCCACACTGTACTAGGGTTGGTCTGCATGACCAACAGCACATGGCGGAAGAGATGGGATATCACTCCCAAGGCTAGATAAGCTTCTGCTTCTTTCTCTCAAACTAGTCATTCTAGGGGAACCCCCTGCCATCTTGTGAGGAGAGGCCTGAGTGTGAGGAGGAAATAGTCACATGAGTGAGCTTGGGAACAGATCCTCTGGCTCCAGTCAGGCCTTCAGATAACTGCAGCCCCAGTCAACACCTGGAATGCAAACTCACAGGAGACGCTCAGAAACATCCAGTTAATGTTCAGATTCCTGACCCATTGGAACCATAGTAAATGTCTGTTTTATACTATAAAGTTTGAGGGCTACTTTGTTATACAGCCATAGATAATATAGTCCCTTAGATATTTCAGTTACATGGGATGTCTGGATGGTTCAGTCAGTTAAGTGTATGACTTTTGATTTCAGCTCTGGTCATGATCTCAGGGTCATGGGATGGAGACCCACTTGGAGCTCCGTGCTCAGCACGGAGTCTGCTTGAGGTTCTCTGTCCCTCTCCCTCTGTGCCTTCTGCTTGTTCTCTTTCTCTCTCTCTCAAATAAATAATTTATTTTTATTTTTATTTTTTTAATTTTTATTTATTTATGATAGTCATAGAGAGAGAAAGAGAGAGAGGCAGAGACATAGGCAGAGGGAGAAGCAGGCTCCATGCACCGGAAGCCCGACGTGGGATTCGATCCCGGGTCTCCAGGATCGCGCCCTGGGCCAAAGGCAGGCGCCAAACCGCTGCGCCACCCAGGGATCCCTCAAATAAATAATTTTTTAAAAGATTTTTATTTATTTATTCATAAGAGACACAGATACAGAGGCAAAGACATAGGCAGAGGGAGAAGCAGGCACCCTGTGGAGAGCCTGATGCGGAACTTGATCCCAGGATCCAGGGATCATGACCCAAGCCAAAGGCAGATGCTCAACCACTGGGCCACCCAGGCATCCCTCAAATAAATAAATCTTAAAAAAAAAAAACAAAAAACAAAAAAACTCTCACTCCCTCTGCCCATGCTCTCTCTTAAAAAAAATTTTAAATTAAATTTAAAAATCTGGTTACAATACCTGCTAAAAAACTCGCTTTTCATCCTCTCCTGCATTGCCTTCCCTCTGGCACACCTATGACCACCCAACTCTCATGGTCCTTCCCTAAGTGGCCACCTGGGGCACATGGCGTCATTTCATCTACTAGCTGCTTTTATTATAAGACCAAGCTTCTCCTCCCCTTCTTCGTCCCATCTGCCAGTGATGAATAAAACACTGAGAGAACAAAGCTGGGGCAGAAGGAATAGAGGCCAGAGAGAGAGAGGCAGGAGATAGCCAGAGCCAGATTCAGTGACTCTTTATTCCTCTCCCCTCTACACTCTATGCTGATTGATTGGAGAGCCATGGAATCTTCCAGATGGCAGAATTACCAGAAAGACCCCTGAGGGGCCTGGGGGTACCTTTGAGTCTCCTGGTCCTGAACCATGTTCCAGTTATATGAGGCCTGGCACTCCCTAGGTTTCCAGGGTGTTCCTTGCTGTTTCTGGGTTCCCATGAGATTTGTTTTCCCTATTTCCATCTAACTAAAATACATCTGCTAAGCAAAACCAGACATTTGGCTTTTTTTTTTTTTTTTTTTTTTTTACGATTTATTTATTCACGAGAGACAGAGAAGCAGAGACACAGGCAGAGGGAGAAGCAGGCTCCATGCAGGGAGCCCGATGTGGGACTCCATCCTGGGACTCCAGGATCATGCCCTGAGCGGAAGGCAGCCCCTCAACTGCTGAACCACCCAGGCATCCCCAGACATTTATTGTGGACAGAATCCCCCAAATACTATTGTGATTATTTTGCAGATAACTATAGTTACATAGCAAAATGATTGAGATGCAATAGTTACATGAAAAAAACCACAACAGAATATTATTTGGTATTTTAGTATCTTCTATTATTTCTCTCCTCTGTCGGCCTGCGAACTTCATGAAAGCAATGGTCATATGTGATTCCTGTGGAACAACCTAGAATGTAGAATGTTCCCAGTGACTGTTAGAAGATGTACCATACACGTTTGTTGAAGGAATGGTTAAATTAACATTGAAGGAGTCTTTCCACATTAACCATGAGCTAATAATTCTAAAAGAACAAATGTTCTTTTTTTAAAGATTTATTTATGTATGTATTTATGTATGTATGTATGTATGTATTTATTTATTTATGATAGACATAGAGAGAGAGAGAGAGAGAGAGAGAGAGGCAGAGACACAGGAGGAGGAAGAAGCAGGCTCCATGCCAGGAGCCCGACGTGGGACTCGATCCCGGGACTCCAGAATCGCGCCCTGGGCTAAAGGCAGGCGCCAAACCGCCAAGCCACCCAGGGATCCCCTTCTTCAGTTTCTTTAATTGCACTAAATCGATAAATAGGGTAGACAGGTGTTTTCTTCATTGTAGAGAAGGGCTTCTATTATTTTTTTAAATAAGGTCCGGCCCAGAGTGAACACTGGTTCTCACATAAGACCCGGTAATCTCCACAATTTGGAACCCATACACATCTCCTAGACTATTTGACACCCTCGCCAGCCTCCTCTGGCTATTAGCGGGTGTATTAACCCATGGAGAGAGACTTGTGATGCCAACGGAAGGGAGCAGAACGTTTGTTTTTCCTCTAACGGCTTCTGCCTGGGGTCTCTTAAGGCATAGTCTTGAGCTGCCCTGGAGCCGGCTGGCTGCAGACACCGTGCAGGCTCTGGCCCCCCAGGATGGGGATCTGGCAGAGGAGCATCCACACGCCCGCGGCGCTTGGCAGGGGACGAGGTTCCAGAGCGCAGTTGGTACAGGGCTGCTCCGCGGCAGTCGGGCGAGGCCAGGAGGTTGCATCTGCATATCCCTCTCTGGATGTACAGTCTCTGGATCCCTCCCCTGAACTCTGGAGAAGTGGTTCCAGCGGTAGGGAGAATTAGGTTTAGTGCTTGCCACCGCTCCGACCTGGGTATCCCGGGACTCCCGAGTCCTCCGAGGTCTTGTTCGAGACTACATTTCCCAGAAGGCCGCGCGGTGATTGAAAGTTCTATCAGCCTATGGACGGACAAGGCTTCTGGTCGCGGAAAACGAGGAGCCAATGGTAAGGGGAGAGGGGCGGTGTTTTCCGGCTGCGGGCTGCCGAGCCCACAGTCCCACCTGTGTCCCCTCAGCCCTGTCACGAATCCGGGTCGGGTCCAGGGAGGGACCACCTCCGCGTTGTGGGCCGGGTGCGGCTCGGCGGTGGAAGACTCTCACTTCCTGCTCCATCCCCGGCCAGGCCCCGGGGCGGTGAGTGATGCGGGGAAGGAGACAGCGGCGGTAGCCTGGGAGCGGCTGAGGGGCGTGGAGGGGACTCGCCCGCTGCCGCGGTGTGGTCCCGGCCAGGTCTCCGCGCTCTCCTTTCGGAGCCCGCGGGGTCTGCTGAAGAGTGGGGAGAGGTAGCTGCGGCTTTCTGTGCCGTCGTCGGGATAGCCCATCCTCTGGATCAGTGTTCTTGCCCTCGGTGGTGGTCCCCGGCTTCAGCTTCGGACTGTGTGACCCTGTGACCGCGGCGCCCTGATTAGGGCCTGCAGCACTGCGGGGCGGGGGGGGGGGGGGGGGTGCCGGTGTCGGCCCACCCCCGCCGTCATGTCCCTATTAATAACCCCAGCGAACAAGCCGGGGCTGCTCACAATGGCAGTCACAGAACCTCTGTGTTCTGGGGCCTGCGGGGTCACCTGGCGGGGTTGGGGGGGCGGGGCAGGAGAAGGCGGGAGGAGCAAGGTTTCTGTGACTCTCTCCCCCTCAGTCCGTCTCCTGCAAGTAAGCCCTGCATTTATGTTTCCTAATGGATGTAGAAATAAAATTTATGCTCAAAACTTAGCTTTTTTTTTTTTTGTACCTTCTAATGATATTATTTTAATCTAGAGAGATGAAATGTATCCTTGTGGTTTTTAGGTCCTTAAAAACTCAGTACTTTATAAATGACCCAACAGCAATGTGTGGATATGCATAAATGTTTCCATAAAAAGGGTGGGTGTCTTCTAGGAATACCCAGGTGCTTTGATTGGCGAAACAAAAAAAAAGGGAGGAGATGCGGAGAAAGACTCCAGCATCCTCACTCCAGTCTGGTTGGTCCATGGTCCAGTGAAATGCAGAATTTTTAGTAACAGGTTCAGCTGGCTGACTTGTGTTTGTTTCTATTGGAAACTCTTTAAGCCATCCCCACCCACAAAAAACCCCAAACAAAACCAAAACCCCCCCAAACATTATGTTTCTCTGATTCCTAATGTCTTACAACATATAACTGAATAAATTACTGACCCATCCAGTAATCTGACCATTGCCCTCCAAAAAATTAAAAAAAAAAAAAGGTTTATTTATTTATTCATGAGAGGCACACAGAGAGGCAGAGACATAGGCAGAGGGAAGGGCAGGCTCCCTAGAGGGAGCCGGATGCAGGACTCAATCCCAGGACCCTGGATCATGACCTGAGCCAAAGGCAGACACTCAACCACTGAGCCACCCACACATCCCCAAACAATTTTTTCTTGACACTGCTATCAGTTTTATCAATGTGTTAGTGCTTGTTTTCAGGCCCTATGGGTTTTGTTTTGTGCTTTTTTTGATTAAATTTTATTCTATTTTCCAGCATATCCATGTCCTTTTAGATCTCATTTCTGATTCCATTAAACCTTGAAATAGAATGGTACCCAGGGTCATTCCCTTTGGGGCTCTGCATAGTCTATTCCTTGAGGTTGACACCCAATCTACAAGCCAGGAAAAGTCGGCTGTCCTCATAACTAATATAAGTATAATGAAGTCTGAAGTCCACCATTTGCTGGCTTGCTGGGGAAAATGTTGTTGGAGAGCTTTTCACAAATCAAGTCATTGTCCCATGTTCTCTTCTTTATCTTGTCCATCATGCACAATTTATTCCTCAAAAAGCTAATGTTTGCCAACTGAGGGTTCTGTAGATGTGTTTGGGAGCTCCAGCCCTCACTTAGTGTTGTGAGTGTTGGCCAAGGTAAGGATGATATAAACAAAGAAAAAGAAAAGCAACCCTTCTGTGGTTGATAGAATTTACCTCATTGCTATTCTAGGCTGGGGGGTGGGGGTTGGTTCTTTGGGTGTACTGGGGCTGTCCTTTGGTTTTGAGACAATGGCTAGAATGTCCAGAGAGCTTTCGATGCATACTGAGGTCTCTTGCTTTAGGAACTGATGACTCTCAATGATGTGGCTGGGGACTTCAGGGAAGAGTGGGTTACCTGGACACCGCTTAGAGAATTCTCTTCAAGGATACCACCCAACACAGTTAGAAGAATGGGCTCTCAGAGGGTAAGGATGCTACTCCCCTTTAGATTTAAGACTTAGGTTTGTGAGAGGGTCCAGGTCTGAGTGGTCTCTAGGGATGTTGGTCTCTTAGAGCTCCAGATATCTGTGAGAGTATTTGTTGCCTCCCTGGCAGAAAAAGACTAACTTCCACTTTTTTTTTTTTTTTGGAATGACTTCCATTTTTATGGCACTTTCTCGCTTATATATATCTTTGACATTTATTGTCTTGTTAATATCTCACCCTAACCCTTTGATGTGGGTATTATAATCTCCCTCTTTCAGGTCAGGACAGAGACTCAAAGTTAAGTGGCAGAGGTGAGAGTCCAATCCAGGTCTTTGTGGCAAAGGAGGAGGGAGCTGTGTTTTTTTCTGTCACTTAGAAAACAAACAAACAAAACAAATCTCCAGTGCTCTTCCTAAAATACAATGGCTACCCCTTCTCCTTGCTTTACTTCATATACACTCCTTGAAGAAAAAGGGAGACAAAATGAAAACAAAACAAAACAAATCCCACTCCATGCCACTACTGAAGAGTTCCTATCCTTCCAGCCATTGTTTTAAGTATATTAACAAAAACAAAAGGAAAAAATGGGGATTGTACTGCAAGTGCAGTTGTGCATCTCACTTTTTTACATATTGTGTTGTGAATATATTTTAGACAATAATAATAGACAACATTTTTTCTATACATTGCTTAAAATAACCACTTAGTATTTTATTATATGGAATATAATAACTTATATGAGGTTGAACCTCATATTTAACCATCTTTTAAACTACCTTTTTAACTTATACAATCGTAATTTCGTATGGCTCAATCAAATATGATTATTCCTTTTTCATGGAATGTTTAGGTCATTTCCAGATCCTTTCCAGTTTTGTGATAAACATCTCTTAGCTAACTGTCTTTCTTTTTTAGGTTTTGTTTATTAAAGTATAGTTAGTTAATAATTAGCTAATGTATCTTTTGCACAACTTTTTTTTTTAAGATTTATTTATTTAAAAAAAGATTTATTTATTTTTTTGTAATCTCTGCCCCCTATGTGGGGGGTCAAACTCACAACCCTGAGATCAAGAGTCACCTACTTTTTCAACTGAACCAACCAGGTGTCCCACAACTTTTTTTATTATTATTATTTTTTCATTTCCTTAGAATTCCCAGAATTAGAATTGCTGGATCAAAGAGTCTGGGTTAAATAATAGTGACAGCTAACATTTATTGAGGACTTACCACTTAATCCTTGCAACAACACTATGAGGTAGGCCTTATCATTATCCTTGTTCTACAGATGAAGACCCTGAGACACAGAGAGTTTAAGTAAGTTTCCTGAGGTCACACAGCTAGTAAGATGAAGGGTTAAGGTTGAAACTTAGGCAGTTTGCATTCTTTACCTCCATACTATATTGTCTAACTGTATCATTGTTTTTATTTGATTTTCTTTGGTTAATGGTGAGGTTAAAGGTTTTTCATGTATTTAAAGACTGCGTGTGTATATGTGTGTGAATTGCCTATTTATGTCCTTTGCCCTTTTTTTTTTTCCCCCTTACAAGTATTTGTTTTTTTCTCATGGCTGTATTTACTGCTGCCTTCTGGGAAAAGTTTAAAGCCCAACATTATAGTTAACTTCCCTGATTCTTTCTAAGGGTGAGGTCATGGCAGCATTGTTTCTGATAAAATTATCTCTCTACATGGGTTTAGCCTTGTGCCTTCAGAAATGAATTATTGTGCTCACTCTAGAGTTTCTATCACCCAAGTCTGGTTGTTTTGTTGTTGTTTTAATGGGAGGAAAGGGGCTTTTTTCTTAGCCTTTTGGGGAGATCATCCTGTTTTATCACTCCTTTCAATGAGACCAAACATGTTAGCTTAGCGTCTCCCTGAGCTTTTCCCTCCACTTAGGGAGAGGAGAGCTTGGCTTTTTGGTCAGGCATTGTATGGTTGGCTCAGATTAACATCCTATATTCACCTTCCTGTATAGGATTTCCAGGCCAAGTATAGTCTCCCAGCTGGAGCAGAAAGAAGACCCATGGGTGCTACCACTCCAAAATTTTGAGGCAAGGAAGATCCTAAGAGAAACGCACACAGGTGAGATGTGAATATTATCCAGTGGGAAGAAATCTCACATTTCAGCCCTTGTTTAGATGAAGAACTTGGAATGCTGCCATAGACTTTTGTTCACTATTAGAAGTTTAAATCTGACTTCTTGGGCAATCAGTAATTGACCAAATAAAGTCTTCATTTAATTTTTATTTTAAGTAAACTTTATATCCCCAACATGGGGCTTGAACTCATAACCCTAAGATCAAGCAAGAGTCACTTGTTCTACCGACTAAGCCAGCCAGGTACCCCTAAAATCTTCATTTATTTTTTTAAAGATTTTTTAAAAATTTATTCATGATAGACAGAGAGAGAAAGAGGCAGAGACACAGGCAGAGGGAGAAGCGGGCTCCATGCATGGAACCCAATGCGGGACTCGATCCCGGGTCTCCAGGATCACACCCTGGGCCGAAGGTGGCGCTAAACCTCTGAGCCACCCGGGCTGCCCAAAATCTTCATTTATTTATTTTTTGTTTGTTTGTTTGTTTTTAAAGATTTATTTCAGAGAGAGAATATGTGTGAACAGGAAGAGAAACAGAGAGAATCCTCATGCAGACTCCCCTCTGAGTGTAGAGCCCCACACGTGGCTCAATCCCAGGATCCTGAGATCATGACCCGAGCCAAAATCAAGAGCTGGATGTTTAACCAACAGAACCACCCAAGCACCCTTCAAGATTCATCTTAAAACAAAAAAGGTTTAGGAATTTACATTTTTCTGTAAGCTTAATGAACTTCAACAAACTTTTTACAAAATGAGAAGTGCCTGGCTGACTCAGTTGGTGGACATGTGACTCTTGGTCTCAGGGTTATGAGTTTGAGCCCCATGTTGGGTACAGAGATGACTTAGAAATAGTGTTTTTAAAAAATTAAAATAATTTAAAAAACCTTTTCACCAAATGAAAACTTTACAGAAAGTCAAATTAAATTGTCATCTGTTGCTAACGTACTAATCTCATTCTTTCTAACTGCCCTCTGATGTTTTTCCCTGATAACTGGTTAACTTTGTTCTCTGTTACTTTTGTTAATTTTTCAGACTTTGAGAATCAGGTGACAAAACTCAATCAGGACGTTTCAGAAATAGCAGAACAATGTGGAACATCGTCTGAAAGGGCCAATGAAGATATTTCTGACACTCCTGGATGGGGAGGGAACTGGGAGAGGGATCTTGAAATAGAAGGGCAACATGGAACCCTCTCCTGGAAGGAGAAGAAGCCCCTTCCACAGGAGAAGGATTTAAACAAGCTACTGGATGGATATGTAGAAAAGAAGCCTGTGTGTGCAGAATGTGGAAAAAGCTTTAACCAGAGCTCCTATCTCATAAGACACCTAAGAACCCATACTGGTGAGAGGCCTTATAAATGCATTGAGTGTGGGAAAGGCTTCAAACAGAGTTCAGACCTTGTTACCCATCGCAGAACACACACAGGAGAGAAACCCTACCAGTGCAGCGGGTGCGAGAAAAAATTCAGCGATAGCTCTACACTCATCAAACATCAGAGAACCCACACAGGTGAGAGACCCTATGAGTGCCCAGAATGTGGGAAGACTTTTGGGCGGAAGCCACACCTCATAATGCACCAAAGAACCCACACAGGAGAGAAGCCCTACACGTGTCTTGAATGCCATAAAAGCTTTAGTCGAAGCTCAAATTTCATCACCCATCAGAGGACCCACACAGGAGTGAAGCCTTACAGGTGTAGTGACTGTGGGGAGAGTTTTAGCCAGAGTTCAGACTTGGTTAAGCACCAACGAACCCACACAGGAGAAAGGCCCTTTAAGTGCCCAGAGTGTGGGAAGGGCTTTAGAGATAGTTCTCACTTTGTGGCACACATGAGTACTCACTCAGGAGAAAGGCCTTTCAGCTGTCCTTACTGCCACAAAAGTTTCAGTCAGAGCTCACATCTGGTCACACACCAGAGGACACACACAGGTGAGAGGCCATTTAAGTGTGACAACTGTGGGAAGGGATTTGCCGACAGCTCTGCCCTCATAAAACACCAACGGATCCACACAGGGGAAAGGCCCTACAAATGTGGTGAATGTGGAAAGAGCTTCAACCAGAGCTCCCACTTCATCACCCATCAAAGAATCCACTTAGGAGACAGGCCCTATCGCTGTCCCGAGTGTGGCAAAACCTTCAATCAGCGTTCCCATTTTCTCACACACCAGAGAACGCATACAGGAGAAAAACCTTTCCACTGTAGTAGATGTGACAAGAGCTTCCGTCAGAAAGCACATCTCTTATGCCATCAAAATACCCATTTGATCTAGGAAATGGTTTGTAGTGGTTCTTCTGCCACTTTCCAGATTTTCATTTCTGTTGTCTCCAGGTGCTACATATAGAGAAAGGCTAAATGTGGGTGTCAGTGGCTCAAGTTAGGCCCTGGTCTGTCCTCTGTCTTTTTCCTACACTTTAATGACAAAGATAAACCCATAGGCCACAAATAATGTTCTGAACACAAAAGGCATTCCTTCAGTGTTTTTAACTGACCTTAGGGAAATGTAAGCTTGATGGTTGATGCTTGATTACTAAAAGAGGAGTGAGATACATTATCACTATTAATGATAAGTATTTGAGATGTTTTTAAAGATTTTGTTTATTTATTCATGAGAGACACAGAGAGAGAGGCAGAGACACAGGCAGAGGGAGAAGCAGGCTCTTCCTGGGGAGCCAGATGTGGGACTCGATCCCAGGACCCTAGGATCGTGACCTGAGCCAAAGGCAGACACTCAACCACTGAGCCACCTAGGTGCCCCTAATATTTGAGATCTTATTATAAGCCCTTACAGCTGTATAAGCCTGGCTCTTAAAAAGACTCCCAATACGTTTTTTTTTCACTCTTACGACTCCATAAGGAATTCCTTAGTGCAGCCCCGTAAGCCCAGAACTTGCAAGAAATTAGATTGCAACTAAAGGATTTGGGGTGTGAACACAAAGATTTAATAAAACCAGAAAACACTCTCTGTATCCAGTGCTATGCAGACATTAGTCACCAGATGTCTCAGTGCCATGACAAGGCAGAATTCTCGTAGAGGATGTTTGTGGTCTTATGACTTCAAAGCTGAGAGAATTTCTGAAGCCCTTTGTGCAGCAGTGTATAAAGTGCTCCCACTGGAGATTTGCTGCCACCTGAGGCAGAGAAAATAACCTGCGACAAACAAGCCCAAGGGACCTGGAAGAGGACTGTAAAAATATGGGATCAAAATTGCTGGGATGTTAAATATTTCAGGGGTCCTTCCTGGCATCTAGCTGAAGGAAACAAAACTCCTGTTTTCTAATTGCCTGGGCCATGGGCTCTTTAGTCTTAAGTTAATGCAACTCTCTGATTTTTTTTTTTTTTTTGTAGAGTCCATTTTATGCACTAGTACATTCCTATATTTAACTGAAATAAATTGAGGGAAGGCTGTGTGTCGGAAAGAACACTGACTTCATTGAGAGGGTGAGGTGTTTGAGTGCTGGCCCCGACGTTTAATTTGGCCAGACTTTACCTTCTCTCAGCCTCTACCTTACTACCTACCTCACAAGGCTCTTGTGAGGATCTAATGTGTGCACACACACAAACACTTTGTTGTTAAATTATAAAATAATAATGTCTCTAAAGTTCAGTATTGTTGGAAATGTCTTTCCTCCAGGGAACTCTGGCTAATATTTCTCCAGGTGTCCCATGTTTCTCTCATAATAACAGATTTCTTTCTTTATCTGTTGAAAACCTAAGGCCTGCAATCACTAAACAACTCATTGTGGGTCACATAGGCAATGGAGGAGCCAAAATGTGGCTGCAAGTGTCCAACAGCACAGAAAGGACAAGCTCTGAGATTTACTAGAGTATCTCTGAGACACCCCACGTAGGACTGGATGCCCTGTATTATATGCATCAAACCATCTTAAATTTGGAGATGATGGAGGCATGTGGCCTAAGTTCCAGAGAGCCCCACAGGATCCTGTGTTGGGGAGTGGAAGGGAAAGAGCAGACAGGTGGTTAAGGAGGGAGCTGGGTGTTTCACCACCCGGAGAGAAAAGTGGTGAGCTGAAGATATTCCTCTTTCCAGCCTTCCTATGGCAATGCAGACCAAATTATCATCATTTTTTAAGATTTTATTTATTTATTCATGAGAGACACAGAGTGGCAGAGACACAGGCAGAGGGAGAAGCAAGCTCCCAGTAGGGAGCCAAATACTGGACTCCATTGCAGGACCCCAGGATCACCACCTGAGCCAAAGGCAGATGCTCAACCACTGAGCCACCCAGGTGCCTTGCAGTCCAAATTATCGTGAGCCTTGGAACAAGAGTTCCTTGTCTTCCATTATATGGGATGTGGTCAGAGTGCTGTAACTCAGGGGGATAGAACTCAGCCAACAACCTAAGCTCTTTCTTTGAAAGAGTAATTAGATTTTTAAAAATCTTGTTAATCCAGTGCAGTGGTTCTCAAAATGTGAGCCCAGACCAGTAGCATTAGTGTCACCTGGGAACTTGCTAGAAATGCACATTTTAAGTTCCCACCCCAGAGCTGCTGAATCAGAAACTCTAGGGGTGGGGCTCGGCAATGTGTGTTTTAATAAGCCCTCCAGGCGATGGTGATGCATGCCTGAGTTTGAGAACCACTGCATTAAAAGGTGTCTCTTCCATTAAAACACAGCCACAATACTATTTTTACTATTGAAAAGAAATGAACAGCATCATCAGATATTTCAGTCAATGTTCATGTGTCCTTAGTTATCTTGATTTTTACTTTCATCACTGTTTTTTAGTTTGTTTGGATCAAAATTTAAATAAGGTCTCCAAATCAATTGGTTGGTATGTTCCTTACAAGTCTTGAGCTGAAGTTCTCCCCACTCTTCCTCTCTCTGTCTCTGTTCTTTTCTTATAACTTATTTGTTTTATTTGTGTTGTTTTTAAAAATATTTTATTTATTTATTTGAGAGAGACAGTGAGAGAGCACAAGCAGGGGGAGTGGCAGAGGGAGAAGGAGAAGCAGGCTGCCTGCTGAGCAGGGAGCCTGACATGGGACTCCATCCCAGGACCCTGAGATTATGACCTGAGCCGAAGGCAGATGCTTAACTGACAGAGCCGCCCAGATGCCCCCACAGAATTCCTTCAGTTTTTAAATATTACTACCTGAATTTCAGCCTCCATGCCCTAGATTTCTGAGCTCCTTCCCAGGAGAGACTGTTTCTGGACATTTATAAATGCATAAATATCACAACTTTTCTAAGGTACTCCTTTGTTTATCTCCTGCCTAACTCCCCTCCAGTTTGTCTGGTTCTCCCATAAAACAGTGTGCTAAAGAGTTCAGTAAATACTTGAATGATTCCCTCGTCAGGGATAGAGTGCAACTTGCCAATATTATCCTGGCCTGAAGCTGGAGAGAAAACCACATCCCTATTAGGAAGGAATTATTTTGCTTCCCTTTTATGATAATATGAGTGAATACCATCTTAATTTTTTATCTACCTAAGTATTATTCTAAATTGAATACAATCTGTGTGTTAAACAACAGCAATAATTTGTAAAAATCAGATGAGAAGGTAAGGGAAAAGCCTGGCCGGCAGAGATAAGGGGTAATTTATGTGAAATCCAGGGGTACCATCTCCCAGAAGTAGAGTGTTTTGTCCAGGGGCAGGAAGTAGAACAAGAAAAGTACAGAGTTGAGTATGATACCCCACAGAAGTGACATCCTGAGAATTTTGCACTGGGTTAATGGAAGATGTCTTGGAAGGATATCCCCACAAGAAGGAGCCAATTAGGGGGACCTGGCTGGCTCAGTCTGTTAAGCCTCTGGTTCTTAATTTCAGTTCAGATCATGATCTCAGGGTTGTGGGATGGAGCCCCACGTGGTGTTCCACACTCAGTGAGAAGTCTGCATAGATTATCGCCCTCTCCCTCTGCCTCTCCCCCTGCTCAGTTTTGCTCTCTCTCGAAAATAAATGGATACATCTTTTTTTTTTTTTTTTTTTAAAGCCAGTCAGAGACTTAGAGGGACACAAAAGCTGCATTATTAGATAAGCAGCATAACCCTGAACACAGTTGGGAGTGTGATGTGTGCTCATTGTCTATAATAGACCCTACATTTAGGAGGCAGGATGTGGAAGCAGCACAGAACCATACCCAGTTTCTGGTTTTGATGCAATTATTTACTAGCTGACTGTCCTTGGATGGTTCAATTGACCATTCTAGGCTTCAGTCTATCAGTTAAATCAGAAAAAGATCCTTCTGGCTGTAGCACTTTACACATCTGGGGCTCTCATAAGTCCCCAGTACTGTCTGATGTTGTGCACAGGCTGTTTTGCATGGGCACCTTCATGCTCTGAGAGGATAAAAGTAAGCATCCCACGGCCTGAGTCCCTCTCCATCTCCCACTCAGCCCTCTCTAGGTCCTGGAAGAAAGGCAAAACCTCATTGCTGGGGGTGCCTGGCTGGCTTAGTCAGGAAACCATGCAGCTCTTGATCTCAGGATCCTGAGTTCCAGCCCCACATTGAGCAAAGACCATATAGAAAAAAAAACAAAACAAACTACCCCCTACCCCCACCTCATTGCCGCCAGTAGTTAGCACACTACCTCCAAACTAAAGACCCCCCCCCAGGCTCCAGCCTCTCCTATCCCTCCTTCCTAACAGTGTTTAACAGACCCAGATCATTGGCTGGTTGTATACTACATCTGTTTCTATTACCTTGTTTTAGATGTTGTATATCTACAGATGTGACTGTCCTGGAAGATGTGATCTCCTGAGGCGCAGTGTGTGATTTGCTTTGTGGCTCTGTCTCTCACACACACACACACACACACACACACACACACACACACACACCAGCCATGAGCAGGAATATTTAAATGCTATTGGTGAAAGTAGATGTAACTGACTTTCCATATTTTCTCTTTGTTTCTACCCTATGACTGGGCCATTAGCTTCTCGCACATGCTCCACACTTCTCTCCATCACTTCTAAATCCATGTCCTCACCAAACCCTAACAATCTTAACTCTCGGATTCCTCTCGAACCTATGTCAGACCTCCATCCCCACTGCCACTCCCCAGCTCCAAACAACCACCATTCTCTTTTCTGATTCCTGCCCTAGCCTCCTAGTCAATCACCCCGATTTTGTTTTGTTTTTGCTCTAATATCTCAGAGAAACCAAAGTAATCATTTAAAATCCTTAATCTACTCATATCACCCGTCTGCTTAAAAGCCTTCGGTTTCCCACTGCTTTTAGGATAAAAACCCAACTCTTTAACCAGACCTACAAGGCCCCCTTGGTCTGACACACACACCCCTCAGCCTCCTTTGATATCCCTTCTCACATTCTCTCTGTTCCTTGATCACACCAATGGGTTGTGTACATCTTAAAGCCTTGGTCCTAACTGATCCCTCCACTCAGAATGTTCCTCGCCCAAATCTTTGCTTAGGTTCCTATATATCAACCAGCTTTCAGCCTGAAACTCACCTCCTTGCAGAGACTTTCCCTGACTGTCCCCAGCTAAGTTGGTCCTCCTCTCCCCATACTCACTATCCCATTACTCTCTCTTACTGTCATCAATATCCATACACCTGTCTGAGAGTTTCCTGTTTATTGCTTGTTTTGGTAAGCTCCATGTTAAGAGGGAGCCTCTTTTCTTGCTTACCATTCTATTCCCGATACCTAAAATAGTGTCTGATATGTGGTAGGTGGTCAATAAATACTCACTGGATGGATTAAAGGATACATACTCACAAGCAATAAAATTACTGTATTGGGGCAGCCCGGGTGGCTCAGCGGTTTAGCGCCTCCTTCAGCCCAGGGCGTGATCCTGGAGACCTGGGATCGAGTCCCACATAAGGCTCCCTGTGTGGAGCCTGCTTCTCCCTCTGCCTGTGTCTCTGCCTCTCTTTCTCTCTCTGTGCCTCTCATTAATAAATAAATAAAATCTTAAAAAAAAAATTACTGTATTGGAAAAATAACAGTGTGAGATGAAGCTGAACAGGTGAGTGACAGAACAAAAAAGCTCTTAGTTGCTAAACTGAGGATTTCAGATAGTATTCTCTGGGAGGGGGTATCACTGATGGCCCAGTAAAAGCCAGGTATGATCAGCAGTTGAGGAATTTGATTTGACAGTTATATTAGAGGAACAGAAGGCATTGAGACAACCTATGATATAAAGTGTTCATAGCACAATGCCTGACCCATAGAAAGTCTCCAATAAACAATTTTCATCACTAAGCATCATGGCAGACACTGGGAGACACCAGAACAATAAGGCAAGATCATTAAATCTTCTTTCTACCTCAAAATAATTCTTCCTAGGGGCACCTGGGTGGCTCAGTGGTTGAGCATTTGCCTTCAACTCAAGTCATGATCCCTGGGTCCTAAGATCGAGTCCCCCATCAGGCTCCCTGCAAGAAGCCTGCTTCTCCCTCTGCCTATGTCTCTGCCTCTCTCTGTTTGTCTCTAATGAATAAAGAAATAAAACCTTAAAAAAAATCTTCCTAGACCCTGTTATTATACTCCTTCACTTTTTTGGGTCAAAACTCCACTTATATATAGCTATTCTCAGGACTGTCATGTCTAGGCTATTTAATAGGGCTTCCCACCCCCATTATGTCTTTGGCTTAGATTCCTTTTTCTCCCTTATTTGCTATATTTTGTTGGTGCTAAGTCACAAGCCTCTGCCTCTGTCCTGCTTTCTCTCTTTTTAAATTGTAAATATACCACGTGCTTTCTTTAAAAATTTCCATAAATACAGAACTACCCAAAGCAAAAAAAAAAAAAAAAAAAAAGGAGGGGCACCTGGCAGGGTCAGTTAGAAGAGTGTGCAACTCTTGGTCTTAAGGTTGTGGGTTTGAGCCTCATGTTGGGTATAGAGATTACTAAAAAAAAAAGTAATAAACTTACAAAAAGTAAATAAGCAAAAGAAAAGTACTGGCCGCTGTGTGTTTAAAAAAAAATGGAAATGCCTGGTCTCTTCCTCATTCCCAACCCCAATTTCATGACCCAGATTTTAACTCTGTAATAGCCCTGCAAACCAAGTCTTGTTTCTGGCTCCTCTTCACTGCTGCTGTCATCATCTGAACTAAAGGGTTGGTTTTCCATCTGGCCACCTTGACTTTTGCCTTCAGTTCAGCACAACAAACATTTAGTGCTTATTACACACTAGACCCTACACTAGACCCTGGAGGTAAAAAGACAAGACAGTGAGAGATCCATGTGTACCTCTTCAACTCTGAGCAAATTACTGACTCTTTTTTTTTTTTTTTAATTTATGATAGGCACACAGTGAGAGAGAGAGGCAGAGACATAGGCAGAGGGAGAAGCAGGCTCCATGCACTGGGAGCCCGACATGGGATTCGATCCCGGGTCCCCAGGATCGCGCCCTGGGCCAAAGGCAGGCGCCAAACCGCTGTGCCACCCAGGGATCCCAAATTACTGACTCTTTCTGACCCTTATTTCCTTCTCTGCAAAATGAGAATAAGCCAGTACCTTCTTCATGGGGTTGAGTGGAGATCAATGAGATTACACACAGAAAACTCCCTGTGGGGGACACCTCAGTGGCTCAGTGGTTGAGCGTCTGCCTTTGGCTCAGGGCTGTGATCCCATGGTGCTAGGATCAAGTCCTACATCAGGCTCCCTGCATGGAGCCTGCTTCTCCCTCTGACTATGTCTCTGCTTCCTCTCTCTCTCTCTCTCTGTCTCTTTGTCTCTCATAAATAAATAAATAAATTCTTAAAAGAAAGAAAGAAAACTCTCTGTGTAGTACCTGCTTTTATCTGCTCCATAAATGTCAATGATGATAATGATAATGATGATAATCTTTGCCTTGAAGGAGTTTATAGTTTAATGGAGAGACTTAAAGAATAAGAATTATCTAGGGGCGCCTGGCTGGCTCAGTGGGTGGAGCATGTGACTCCCAACCTTGGGGCTGTAAATTTCAGCCCCACATTGAGTGTAAAGATTACCTTTTTTTTTTTTTTTTAAAGATTTATTTATTTCACAAAGGGAGAGAGACAGAGGGGTGCACTCGTGTGGGGATAGGCAGAGGGAGAGGAGGGAGAGAAAACCCCCAGAAAAAAAAAAAAAAAAGAAAGAAAGAAAGAAAGAAAGAAAGAAAGAAAGAAAGAAAGAAAGAAAACCCCCAGCAGACACGCCACTAAGCAAGGAGCTTGACACAGGGCTCCATCCTAGGACCCTGAGATCATGACTTGAGCTTAAATCAAGAGTCTGTCGCCCAACTGACTCTGCCACCCAAGTGCCCTGAGTGTAGAAATTACTTGAAGAAGAAAGAAGAAGAAGAAGAAGAAGAAGAAGAAGAAGAAGAAGAAGAAGAAGAAGAAAAAGAAGAAGGAAACAAAAGCTAGAGGTAGAGAGTTGGAAGACTGAAGAGTAGGAGCCCAGACTTATTCTTTAAGAGATTGTTTTGGGGCAGCCCAGGTGGCTCAGCGGTTTAACGCTGCCTTTGGCCCAGGGCATGATCGTGGAGACCTGGGATCGAGTCCCATGTCAGGCTTCCCTGCATGGAACCTGCTTCTCCCTCTGCCTGTGTCTCTGCCTCTCTCTCTCTCTCTCTGTGTCTCTCATGAATAAATAAATAAAATCTTAAAAAAAAAAAAAAAAGAGTTTGTTTCAAATCATGAGCCAGGGTCGCATTAGTCTTACCAAGGGGGGTTGTTCAAAATGCAGATTTAGGGATGCCTGGGTGGCCCAGCGGTTGAGTGTCTGCCTTTGGCTCAGGGCGTGATCCCATAGTCCCGGATGGAGCCCCACATTGGGCTCCCTGCATGGAGCCTGCTTCTTCCTCTGCCTGTGTCTCTGCCTCTCTGTGTCTCTCATGATTAATAAATAAAATCTTAAAAAAAAAAAAAAAGCATATTTACTGACCCCCACCTCTGATCAACTTGGTAAGTTCACACTGTGGAATACTCTACGTCATGGTAAGTGAACAAACTACAGTGATATGCATCAACATGATGAGCCTCAAAAACTCAATATCAGATACAAAAAAATAAGACAAAAATACACACAGAAGTGTCAAAGTGCAATAAAGATAAAAAACAGGCTAAATTAAACATTATATTGCTTGAGCATTAGGGATAAACATGCACTGTAATGAATAGCAAAGAACTAATAAATACAAAATTCAAAGTAGAGATTAACTGGAATGGGGATAAAGAATACTACATTTCCATTTTAATTTATGATAATCACACACACAGAGAGAGAGAGAGAGAGAGGCAGAGACACAGGCAGAGGGAAAAGCAGGTTCCATGCACCAGGAGCCCGATGTGGGATTCGATTCCGGCTCTCCAGGATCGCACCGTGGGCCAAAGGCAGGCGCCAAACCCCTGCGCCACCCAGGGATCCCTACATTTCCATTTCGTAAGCTCGGTCCTGAGCACAGAGGTTTGCTTTGTATCATAATTCTTCAAATTAATTTGCCTTATTTACGTACTTTTTACTTAAAAGGTATTTCATGGGGTTCCCTGGGTGGCGCAGTGGTTTGGCGCCTGCCTTCGGCCCAGGGTGTGATCCTGGAGACCCGGGATTGAGTCCCGCGTCGGGCTCCCTGCGTGGAGCCTGCTTCTCCCTCTGCCTGTGTCTCTGCCTCTCTCTCTCTGTGTCTATCATGAATGAATAAATAAAATCTTTAAAAAAGAAAAAAGTATTTCACAAGGAAGGGGGGAAAAACAAATGTGAAAACAGAACACTTCTAGAGACTGAGCTTTTCCACCTAAATCTCATATAGTTAGGGTATACTGTGGGGGGAGAAGGGGGAAAAACGAACAACCCAAGAAGAAGCAAGATCTAAACAGACACCAGGCTAATCCCCACCATTCTTTCTCAATCATGGTCTCATACTTTTTCATTTTTCTTTCAGGTAAAAAATAAATATTTTTATTTGTATAAACTAGTGCAGATAAATGTCCAGAAGCTTATAAGCCCACCCTTCTCTAAACAGCCAAATGTGGACCCTCCACGTAAACGAGGATGCCCTGCTACATTAATAATGCTTTTGTGAACATGTTTTCCACCAGGAAAAAAAATTCTTTCACGTTTTAGATTATTTCCACAGGGTGTGAATATTTTTATAGCTCTGGTTACTTGCTGCCAAATGATTTTCAGAGCAAACTGTACCAATTTACAATGCTATCAGTAATTAATGACTACCAGTTTTACCACACCCTTATCCTTGAGAAACAGTTTTGCTAATTTAATAGACATGATTCTCATGTATTGTTTTAATTTGCATTTCTTTGATTGCTATTTTTCACAGGTTAAGCCTATTTTTCACATATTAGCTTCTTTCTTATATCTCTTCTGTTGTGATTTGTGTAGTTAGGGTCTGGGAATCAGGATAAAAAACTTGACTATTTGAGGGGTGCCTGGCTGGCTGGCTCAGTCAGTAGAGTGTGAGACTCTTGATACTGGGGTTGTGAGTTTGAGCCCCATGTTGAGGATAGGGTTTACTTAAAAACAAAACAAAACAAAACAAAACAAAACTTGACTATTTGACGTGGAGAAAGTCACGTTTTTCCTGTTCCCTTCTCTTCCTCTCCCTTCTATACTACTTTTTTTTTTTTTACTTCATAAGTTATATATGTTTATCTTAAAAATATCAGAAAATAAAAAAGAAAACCAAAGCTGGTGGCATTGCAATTCTGGACTTCAGGGTATATTACAAAGCTGTAATCATCAAGACAGTATGATATTGGCACAAAAACAAACATAGATCAATGGAACAGAATAGAGAACCCAGAAATGGACCCTCAACTCTATAGTCATCTAATTTTCAACAAAGCAGGAAGGAATATCCAATGGAAAAAAAGTCTCTTCAACAAATGGTGCAGGGATAACTGGACAGCCACAAGTAGGAGAATGAAACTGAACCATTTTCTTACACTGTACACAAAAATAGATAAAAAATGGTTGAAAGACTTAAATGTGAGGCAGGAATCCATCAAAATCCTAGAGGAGAACAGACAGCAACCTCTGTGACATCAGTGATAGCAACTTCTTGCTAAACATGTCTCCAAAGGCAAGGGAAACAAAAGCAAAAATGAACTATTGGGACTTCATCAAGATAAAAAGCTTTTGCACAGCAAAGAAAATAGTAGACAAAACCAAAAGACAATGTATAGAATGGGAGAACATACTTGCAAATGTCTTATCAGATAAAGGGCTAATATCCAAGATCTATGAAGAACTTATCAAACTCAACACCCAAAACACAAATAATCCATTCAAGAAATGGGCAGCAGACATGAACAGACATTTCTCCAAAGACATACAGATGGCCAGCAAACACATGAAAAAATGCTCAACATCAGTATCAGGGAAATACAGATCAAAACCACAATGAGACTGCCTCACACCAATCAGAATGGCTAAAATTAACAAGTCAGGAAACAAATGTTGGTGAGGATGTGGAGAAAGGAGAAACCTCTTACACTGTTAATGGGAATACAAACTGGTGTAACCATTCTGGAAAACAGCAGGGAGGTTCCTCAAAAAGCTAAAAATAGAGCTACCAACCCAGCAATTGCACTACTAGGTATTTATCCAAAAGATACAAATGTAGTGATCTGAAGGGGCACCTGCACTCCAATGTTTATAGCAACAATGTCCACAATAGTCAGACTATGGAAAGAGTCCAGATGTCCATCGACAGATAAATGGATAAAGAAGAACTGGTAGGGATCCCTGGGTGGCTCAGCAGTTTAGCGCCTGCCTTCGGCCCAGGGTGTGATCCTGGAGTCCCAAGATCAAGTCCCACATCAGGCTCCCTACACGGAGCCTGTTTCTCCCTCTGCCTGTGTCTCTGCCTCTCTCTCTCTCTCTCTCTCTGTCTCTCATGAATAAATAAATTAAAAAAAAAAAAGAACTGATAATATATACATAATGGAATATTACCCATACCCAGCCACCAAGAAAATGAAATCTTAACCATTTGTAACGATGTGGATGGAGCTAGAAGGTATTATGCTAAGTGAAATAAGTCCAGAGAAAGGCAATTATCATAGGATTTCACTCACATGGGAAATTTAAGAAACAAAACAGAGGATCATAGGGGAAGGGAAGGAAAAAGAGGATGAAATCAGAGAGGGAGACAAACCATGAGACACTCAACTCTAGGAAACAAACTAAGGATTGCTGGAGGGGAGAGAGTGCAGGAGATGGGGTAACTTGATGATAGGTATTCAGGATTTACAAATATGTGCAAACTCGTCTTTCTGTCCAACTTCTAGAGATGGCCACCATTTATTGTATATCCGTTTAAACTTTTCTCTAACAAAAATAGTCACAAACATATCATCTAACCTTTCTGAGCCTGTTTCCTCATCCATCAAATAGGAATAACTTGTCTTTCAAGTTGATGATGAAATGAGCTGATATATATGTGAAAGTGATTTGTAAAGTTTAAGATGTGATATAAATGCAAGTTGCTGCTATCAGAACATCAAATATTCTCCTAAGCAGAAGGACACATCCTTCCCTGATACACAGCCCACCTTCTCCAGGATGGCTGCTTCTCTCTAGAATGATTTCCTTCTGCAAGTCTTCCTACTGAACAAGTACCCACTCCATCTTTCAAAATATTTAATATGTAAGATATAGAAAAGATATAAAGGGTAGAGAATAACCATGTAACAACCACACGGCTTAAGAAATAAAATTGTAGAGGCACCTGGGTGGCTCAGTAGGTTACGTTTCTCTTGATTTCGGCTCAGGTCATGATCTCAGGTTGTGAGATTGAGACCTATGACTGGGTCTGCACTCAGCAGGGAGTCTGCTTGAGCGTGTCTCTCTCTCTCTTTCTGTCTGCCCCTCCCCTCGCTTGCAGGGCTCTCGCTCTAAAATAAATAAAATCTTAAAAAAAAAAAAGAAATCTATATTTAGTCCTACTCCCATTTCAGGCCCAGAGCTCCCCAACCCTAGGAATTTCCTAAGTGTGGAGAGTGATAAACGTGTCTTTTCTTATGTTAAGAAAGCAAGTATGGTTGGGGGCTGGTTGCCAATGGAGCTAAACCACCTGGTTAGAGAGTTGGAATTTTCAGGCCGACTCCCTGACCCCTGGAGGGAGGGTGATGGAGTTGAAGCAATTCTGAATGACCAAAGATTTAATCAATCATGCTTAGGTAATGAAGTCTCCCTAAAAACCCAAAAAAGTCAGGGTTCAGAGAAACTTCCAGATTGATTGGGGAAAGCAGTGCTGATAGAGAGGGCACAGAAGCTCCGCACCCTTCCCCACCACACCCTCCCCTGTGCCATCAATTCCATCTGGCTGTTCCTAAGTTATCTTTTTTTTTTTTTTTTTTTTAAGATTTTATTTATTTGAGAGAGAGAAAGAGATTGAGAGCAAGTGATGTAGTTTTGGGAATATGGTGAGGATTGCTGGGGTGAAATCCAGAGGATTCCTTTTTTAAAAAAATATTTTATTTATTTATTTATTCATGAGAGACACACACAGAGAGAAGCAGCCTCCATGCAGGGAGCCTGATGCGGGATGGGACTAGGAATCACACCCTGGGCCGAAGGCAGGAGCCAAACCACTGAGCCACCCAGGTGTCCCCCAAGAAAGAATTCTTGAGACGTCTGTGGTACACAATGGTGGCTTTATGAAAGCACGGAGAACAGGACCCTTGGGCAGGAAAAGCTGCTGCCTCGGTCTGTGAAGGGTGGTTGATTATATACCTGGAGTTGGGGAAGGTAAAAGGGAGATTTCAAAAGAACTTTCATATGCTAAAGAGGACCTACTAGATACTAAAGGCTTTGCCATGTCAAGTTAAAGGTTATATTTTAGGGGCTGCCCGGGTGGGTTGGCGGTTTAGCGCTGCCTTGGCCCAAGGTGTGGTCCTGGGGTCCTAGGATTGAGTCCCACTTCGGGCTCCCTGCATGGAGCCTGCTTCTCCCTCTGCCTATGTCTCTGCCTCTCTCTCTCTGTGTCTCTCATGAATAAATACAATCTTTTTTTAAAAAAAATTAGAAAACAGATTGTTTTGGGAGCTCCTTGAGGTCTGTACAGTGTCAGTTTATGCTTTGTCCTCGGCTAGCCCTCTGTTCCCCATCACAAAGACCAGTGAGGGAGAGGCAGAGAGAGAAGCAGACTCCTCACTGAGCAGGGAGCCTGATCCAGACTCGATCTCAGGACCCCAGGATCATAACCTGAGCCAAAGGCAGACTGAGCCACCCAGGTGCCCCCCCAAGTTGTATCTTTTTTATAATAAACCATTAATCTACTAAGTGAAATGTTTCTCTGAGTTTTGTGAGCCACTTTTGCAAATTAACTGAAGCTGAGGAAGAGGTCTTGGAAATGTCTGATTTATAGCTAGTTGGTCAGAGGAGCCCATGGACAACCTAGGCTTACCTCCTGTCTGAAGATGGGGTAGGGGCTGTCCTTTAGATCTGAGTCTTTAATTTGTGGAATCTGATGCTATCAGATGCAGATGATGTAGATAAGGTAGATGCAGATAATGTCAGAATTGAGTTAAATTCTCAGACATCCTGTTGAAGTCTAGAGAATTGTTTGTTGGTGTGGGAACCCTATTTTGGAATTTGGGTCTCAAAATATACTCCTATGCCTTTACATTTATTTATGCTTTCTCTCTCTCTCTCTCAATTTTTAAATATATATATTTTTATTAAGTAAACTCTACACCCAAAGTGGGACTCAAACTCATGATCGGAGATCAAGAGTCACATGCTTGGAATGCCTGGGTGGCTCAGCAGTTGAGCGCCTGCCTTCTGCACAGGGTGTGATCCTGGGGTCCTGAGTTGGAGTCCTACATTGGGTTCCCTGCATGGAGCCTGCTTCTCTTTCTACCTGTGTCTCTGCCTCTCTGTGTGTCTCTCATGAATAAATAAATAAAATCTTAAAAAAAAAAAAAAAGAGTCAAATGCTCTCCCAACTGAGCCAGCCAGGCACCTCTACATAGAGATACTGACATAAATTCCTAAGCAATGTATAATTTTGGTTTGCATGAAAGTTGTTTAAATTGTATATGAATGGGCATCTAGTAAGTATTCTATACTCCCCCTCCTTCAATATTATGTTTGTGAGATTCATCCATATTGGCACATTTAGTTGTTCATCATTCGTTTCCCTGCTTTCATATTCAGTATATAATCAGACTGCAATTTATTTGTTTTCCTAATGATAGCCATCTGGGTCATTTCTGGGTTTTGCTATCATAGAAATGTTCATTTCTCTGATGAGCATTTTGGTCTGTCTCCTTATGTACATGTGTAGGAATTCCAGGGAAATATATATATATACCTAGAAGTGAAATTCTAAGGTCATAGGGTAAGTGCACCTTTAACTAGATCTTGCCAAGTTACTGGATTCTCCAAAGTGATTGTATTAATTTCCATTCTCACCAATAATGTACAAAAATTCCCTTCACTATTCTTCCTTGTCAACCTTTAGTTTTGTCAGACTTTAAAATGTTTCTGATGAGTGTGAAATGACATCTCATTGTGGTTTTAATATGCACCTCCCTGATTAGTAGGGAAGTTGAGCAATTTTTGCAAGTTTATTGACTATTATGGTGCTTGCCTGGCTCAGTTGGTAGAACACGTGACTCTTAATCTTGGGGTTGAATTCTGGCCCCATGTTGGTCATAGAGCTTACTTAAAAATCGAAAAGGGGGCAGCCCGGGTGATGCAGCGGTTTAGCGCCGCCTGCAGCCCAGGGTGTGATCTGGAGACCCTGGATCTGAGTCCCATGTCAGGCTCTCTGCATGGAGCCTGCTTCTCCCTCTGCCTGTGTCTCTGCCTCTCTCTCTCTCTCTCTGCATCTCTATGAATAAATAATAAAATCTTTAAGAAAAAATTGAAAAGAAGGGGTGTTTTGTGGCTCAGGCATCCACCTTCAGGTCAGGTCATGATCCCAGGGTCCTGGGATGGAGCCCTATATTGGGCTCCTTACTCAGTGGAGAGCCTCCTTCTCCCTCTTCTGCTCTCCCTGCTTGTGCTCCCTCACTCTCTCAAATAAATAAATAAATAAAATCTTTTTTAAAAATTGAAACAAAAAAACATAAAACAAGTTTATTGATTGTTCATGTTGACTCTCTAATGAATTCTATGTTTATAAAGTATCCATTTTTTAAGGCCCCTTTGAAGTATTCCTTTTCCATGAAATATTTCCAGATCTCCTCCATCAGGCAGAGGAGATCTCTTCTGGATCTCTATAATCCTTTCTACATCTTGGGTTTCACTGACTTTTTATTTCGTCTTGTGTACTTGTCTAAAGGGCAGAGACTATGTTTAACTCCACTTTATGCCTTTCTTAGTACTTAGTGCAAAGTAAACATTTCATAAATTTTTGTTGAAGCGTATCATACTCCTCCCCTGCTTATAAAATCTTAAAGAGGTTCCTACTATCTGCAAGAGTTGGAGCTCCTTATTTTAGAATGTAAGACTCTTACATGAACTCTGGCATCAATTTTCCATCCCCGTTTCTTCTGGTATGACCCTGCCTTTCACCCCAGATACTAGAGTCTTCCTCCACATGAGGCTCCAGGTCATAGATGTCCAGCTTCTCTCCCTGCAGCCAGGATGGCATATCTATCCCACCTGTCTTAGCCATCCATCAGATTTCTCTATGTCATAACCTGGGGATCCTAAACCAGAGGCTTGCTTTTCCTCCTAATCAGGGCTTTGCTCTGAATTTATCATTTGTGGGCTGGGTATATACATTTATATGTCCAGGTGACTTGGAAACCCAAAGTACTTCAGATCTTAGCCTTGAGTCTAAGCCCTAGCACAGCCTGTTCTAGATCTTCAGAGTCATGGGCGTATCACAAACAGAATATATGAATACATGCCCAAACCCACATTGTATCTCTCCACCTTATTCAATTCAATTCAGTAAACACTCATTACACACCTATTATATCCAGACCCAGCCCATGGTACTGTGTGTGGATACAGCTATAAACATGACAGTTCTCTCAAGAAGCTCATAGAAGGGTGCCTGGCTGACTCAGTCAATAGAGCATGCCACTCTTGATCTCGGGGTTGTGAGTTTGAGTTCCACATTGGGTGTAAAGTAAAAATCAATCAATTAATTAATTTAAAATATTTTAAAAAGTTAAAAAAACACATAGAATAGTTGGGGGAAACAGACTTATAGACACAGAATTTCAATACAAAAAAGAATATGAGAGGGGAACCTGGGTAGCTCAGTCCATTGGGTGTCTGACTTTTGATTTCAGCTCAGGTCTTGATCTTAGGGCCCTGGGATCCAGCCCTGCATCAGGCTCAGTGCTCAGTGGGGAGTCTGCTTGAGGATTCTCTATCCCTCTCCCTCCACCCCTCATCCCCCACCCAACAGCTTGCACGTGTGCTCTCTCTCTCTCTAAAATAAATAAATTAAAAATAAATAAATATGAGAACCAGAGAAGGGCTATCCTGAGGATCGAGGAAGGCTCTCTGAAAGAGAGCTGTCATTTAGGGCAGTTGGTTTATAAATGAATAGATGAATATAAGGCACAATCTTGAAATTAAGCGTTGTTTAAGCTTCACATGTGAAGTCTGTTACATCAGATGCTCTCATACATGAGGGTGTTGCCAATGAACAACATGATTAGTACCTACAGTTCAGAGAGACTGGCTCTGTACTATGTGGAACTAGCTAGAACTTGGCTGTTTTCTCACCAGGTTAGATGTGGGTCAGATAACTAGTGTCTTTAGAGGAAAATGGCTTGCATTTGTGTGTGTGTCATTTTTTTCTGAGAGTCTTCGCATATGTTTTAAATCTTATAGTACTTTACATTGCCCTATTCTAGCATATAAGTGGCAGTAGAAATGTTCCCAGTCTGCCTGTAAAATCATGAAAGGCCTGGTAGGATTCTCTCTATGCCATTTCTGGAGGAGCCCATAGTAAAGTGGCAATGCACCGATTTGAGCTTTCTGCCAACTGCACAATCTTAAAGGAAGGGAGAGGTTATTTGTAATCCCTCTCACCAAAAGTATCCACCCATTACCTAACCAACAACCCATGGTAACTGAAAAAAGAGGTCACACCCCCTGCAAGGATTGGGCATCTTTCTAAAGAGGTTCCACTAGGACTTTTTGAAACACCACCATGTGGCTTCCACTCTTGGAAAAGAGTGAGGGAGCTGGGGTGGGGGGAGTAAGCTGGATGCATACACACATGTGCATGCCCATGCACAATACATTTTTATAATTCCCTGGCTTTGTTTACACTATTTCCCCAACTTGTGCTTTCTCACACTTTCCACTGGCCATTCCTTGGAAGACTTGCTTAAGTAACACCTCTTCTAGGAAACCTTCCATCGTCTACTAAAAAGCACTATTCTTGCAGTACCTGACTGGCTCCGTTGATAGATCATGTGACTTTTTAAAAATTTCTTTTTTTCAAAAAAATTAAATAAATAAATAAATAAATAAATAAAATTTCTTTTTTTCCTTTTTAAAAAATATTTTATTTATTTATTCATGACACACACACACACACACAGGCAGAGACTAGGCAGAGGGAGAAGTAGGCTCCATTCAGGGAGCCCGATGCGGGACTTGATCCCAGGACCCCAGGATCATGCCCTGAGCTGAAGGCAGACGCTCAGCTGCTGAGCCACCCAGGTGTCCTGAGCATGTGACTTTTGGTCTCAAGGTCTTGAGTTCATGCCCTACATTGGATGTAGAGTATACTTAAAAAATAATAATAAATCGACTGTTCTCTGCTCAGCACTACTTAGACAATTTCTTGAAATCCAAAAGCTCCATGAGAGCACTTTGTCATGCCTGTGTCCATCATGTTCATTGGTGGATAATGGCCTCACAAATCTTCCAGCTCAGTTCTCTAGGTAGTCACTACCACAGCCAAGGGATGGCACATCAGCAGACAAATGTTCACATACATGGGCTTTCCGGCAAGTGCAGTCTGAATCCTGGGTATGTCACTAATTGCGTGTGTAATCTTTGGAAAATTAGTTAACCTTTCTGAGTCTTTCTTTACCCTTAATTTGAGAGAATTCTAGTTGTTCCTGCCTCAGAGGCCTGTTATGGCAATCAACTAAGATGACTCATATCCAACCTTTAGAACCGGACCTGGAAGGCACTCATTACAAGTTAGTTGTTGTAACTAGTAACCCACTGTCATTTGTAGATGTTTAAAAGGCATGACGTAAGAGGACTCTGCCGGTGCAGGCTTGTCTCAGGATCCAGTCCTACCAAGGAGATTGTTCCTTGCTTCAGCTACCTCTTTTTTCGAATACTTTGATCTGGCTACCTTCTGAGCTTAAGGTTCCTACGTCTCTTGATGGGTCCTTGTCTGTCTCTTGTCTTTAGAGACTGCAGTAGTGCCTTGTGGCCTATTCTAACCCCAGCCAGGAAACCAATGCCCCAACTCCGTTCTGGGCTGACTTCCTCTCTTCCTCCCACAACTTCCGGTCTGTATTGCTGTCAGTTGTCCCTAGCCCAGGAGCACAGCTATTCATGAACATTTCTGGAAGGGTTTCCAGAGGGAATGAGGCATGTGCAAAATGTGGATGAACAGCTTCTCCCTGTACACTGTGTATAAACTGGAGGTGGTAGGGAATAGTAATTTTTTTTTAAGGATAATTGCTGTTAATTTTTTTTTAAAGATTTTATTTATTTATTCATGAGAGGGAGGGAAGGAGAGAGAGAGGCAGAGACCTAGGCAGAGGGAAAAACAGGCTCCATGCAGGAAGCCCGACGTGGGACTCGATCCCGGGTCTCCAGAATCAGGCCCTCAGGCGGCGCTAAGCTGCTGAGCCACCTGGGCTGCCCATTGCTGTTAATTTTTAAATTTCTTTTTTCTTTTCCTGGAAAACAGCTTTTCTTCACTCTTTAAGGACTTAGCTCCTTCTATGGGCTTTAGTGGATGTCGTGGGGCAGCAATCCCCAACTACTTTGCTGTGAATGGCACAACTCATGCAATAATGTAGTTTCACGTACAGCTTGGGAAGCACATAGGTGTCGAAGACACTCTTTTCAGAAATATCTCTGATGCTGGCAGTGACCTCTATCATGTTCCAAATAATGAACTTCTTCTTTTTTTTTTTTTTTTTAGTTTTTTTAAAATATTTCATTTATTTATTTTTAAAAAGATTTTATTTATTTATTTGTGTGAGAGAGAGGCAGAGACATAGGCAGAGGGAGAAGCAGTCTCCTTATGGGGAGCCTGATGCAGGACTCAATCCCAGGACCCCGGGATCACAACCTGAGCTGAAGGCAGATGCTCAACCATTGAGCAATCCAGGCGTCCCTAGACAGAGATTTTATGTATCTATTTATTTATTTAAAGATTCTATTTATTCATTCATGAGAGACACACAGAGAGAGGCAGAGACGCAGGCAGAGGGAGAAGCAGGCTCCATGCAGGGAGCCTGACATGGGACTTGATCCTAGGTCTCCAGGATCAGGCCCTGGGCTGAAGGCGGTGCTAAACTGCTGAGTCACCCGGGCTGCCCTAGACAGAGATTTTAGAATCAGAAAGACTGAACCTTGGTTCTTAACTCTGAATCTTATGACTTTGAGCAAAATGCCTAACTTATTGGTACTTGTTTCCTCATTCATTCATTCATTCATTCATTCATCCAAAGATTTTATTTATTCACGAGAGACACACAGAGAGAGAGAGAAAGGCACAGAGACACAGGCAGAGGGAGAAGCAGGCTCCATGCAGGGAGCCCAATGTGGGAGTCGATCCCGGGTCTTCAGGATCAGGCCCTGGGCTGAAGGCGGCACTAAACCGCTGAGCCACCCAGGCTGCCCCTGTTTTCTCATTTATAATATGAGGATAATTATATCTTTCTCAGGGAGTTATTGTGAAGATTATTAAACACCTAACACATTCTAGAACACAGTAAGCAGTTGGTAAATAGCTGCAATTATAAACGGGTAGTGAAAACATTTTGCTCCTTTCTGAAAAGCTGTAAGGTTGAAGAAGTGTCTAAAGTCAGACCGCTTGGCAGAGGCTATGCTCAGACATAAGATTCAGAATATCTGGATACCTGAAGTACAAGGCAAGATAGGTTTTCTTCAAATGAAGAGGCAAAGAAGAGTTTAACACTGATAGATAATGCTTTAAGTTTAATCAAGTTGAAAACTGGCTCTTAACAGAGACCCATCACTTGATGGTAATTTGTAATTTGCTATATGTAGTTCCCTTTGTTGTATTTCTAGCCTTAGTTTACCCAAAGTGTTCAGGCTAGAGGAAGACAAAGAAATCAGGTCAGATCAATAAGAATACCCATTTGTTATTGGATATATTTGCCCCAAAGACTCATTGAATATATGGAGTCAGTCCTGTCAGAGAGGCGTAGGGTGGCCAGCTAGCTCACAGTCCATTTTATGCAAAATTTTACCATCAGCATATTTGGTAAGACTACCTTTGAACCCTCTCCTTCCCTTCCATATATACCCAAAAGTCCTTAGAAATATCCATTAGTTAAAAAAAAAAAAAAAGAAAGAAAGAAGGAAAGAAAGAAAGAAAGAAATAAAGAAAGAAAGAAAGAAAGAAAGAAATATCCATTAGTTTTCTATTGAAATCTGGGCAAGCTTGACTGGATTCTTTGCTCAAGGTCTCATGAGGTAAAGGTCAAAATATTCACTGGGCTGGACTCTTATCTTGAAGATTGGGGGGAAAGTTACTTCTAAGCTCACTTAGGTCACTGCAGAAACAAATTCCTTGTAAATGTAGATCTGAGATACCTGTTTTCTAGCTGGCTATTAGCCAGGGGTCACTCTCAGCTCCTCAAGGTTGCTCTCAGGTCCTTTCCAAGTGGCCCCTTCTATCTTAAAACTGGCAATGGCTTACTGTATCTTTCCTGTGCTTTGAGTCTCTTTTTTGATTTCTGCTACCAGCTGGAGAAAACTCTGCTATTAAAAGGCTCAAGTGATTACCTGGATAATCTCCCTATTTTAAGATCAACTGATTAGGGGCACCTGGGCACAGTCAGTTAACCATCTGACTCTTGGTTTGGCTCAGGTTGTGATCTCAGGGTTGTGAGATCGAGCCCCAGTAGGGCTCCAAGCTCTGCTTGGGAGTCTCTCTCCCTTTCCCTCTGTCCCTCCTGCTCATACTCTGTCTCTCTCTTTCAAATAAACAAATAAATCCTAAAAAAAAAAAAAAAAAAAGGACCAACTGATCTGCAAAATCTCTACAAAACAGTACCTAGATTAGTATTTGGTTGAATGACTAAGGACTGGAGATCTTGGGCAGCTAGCTCAGAATTATGCCTGCCACAGCGTGGTTACAGTCCCCTGAAAATCCCCCTCAATCCCTTGAGTTCTTTGACATATGATCTTTAGGAGTAATGAGAAGCTATAACCTCAGATTTCCCAGCCTCATTCACAAGATGCTACTACCTAAAACCCAATAAGTTTTCATACAAGGGACCAAATTGGTCAAAAGTATTACTGTCTATCCTTGGGAGTCCATCATTCTGGAAAATTTCTCTATAAACTATATAAAAAGCAAATCTTAAAATTTCAACAAGGATGCCATATTTGTTAACTATTAATGCTGAGTTTACCCAAATGTCTTTGAGGAGTTAATGATCTGTTTGGGAAGATGGATAAGTAAATAACTAACTATAATTCAATGAGCTAAGTGCTATAATAGACTCATATAAGGTTATAGACTTCCCAGAATCAAAGACAGCTTTGTTTGTGGGTTGTATCGTCAAGTTCCATCAGCCTTTTGGGACATTAAGAATATCCTAGGGGTACCTACTGGCTCAGTGAGTGGACCATGTGACTCTTGATCTTGGGGTTGTGAGTCTGAGCCCCACACTGGGGGTAGTGTTTACTTAATAATAATAATAAAGACTATCATATCAACTGTATATGTTTAAAGGTTTTATTTATTTACTCACATAGAGCACAAGCAGGGGGAGAGGCAGAGGGAGAGGGAGAAAGAGAATCTCAAGGAGACTCCTTACTGAGTAGGAGAGCTCAACATATGGCTCAATCCCACGACTCTGAGATCATGATCTAAGCCAAAATCAAGAGTCGGTCATTCAACCCACTGAACCACCTGGGAACCCCTCAAATATATATGTTTAAAAAAGCTTGATCTATAATTGCATACATTTATCACTGGAATTACTAGCCTCTTCTCTAAATCAAACTTTTAGTGAAGAATCTAACTTTATTTGGATATACTTAACTACTCCTAAAGAGTGAATCTGTCATCAGTTCTAGCTCTGAAAGTTCTCTGACCTTTCCTGAGAAATTGGTTAAGATCACACATCTGCAAGCAATAACAATTATGTTACTTTTCTACCTACTTCTCTCTCTTTTTTAAAAAGATTTTATTTTATTATTTATTCATGAGAGACATAGAGAGAGAGAGAGTCAGAGACACAGGCAGAGTGAGAAGCAGGCTCTGTGCAGGGAGCCCGATGCGGGACCAATCCCGGGACTCCAGGATAATGCCCAGGCCCAAGGCAGGCGCCAAACCGCTGAGCCACCCAGGGATCCCCTCACCTACTTCTCTATGTTTTTTTAAAATACTGACTGTAAGACCTATCCTGATTTCAGAAGTATTAAAATGTGAAAAACTTGGGACTTATTTTCAAAGACACATGGTTTCTAAAGTGCTACTGAGAAATGAATGAGGAAGTGATTAATTTTGCCTGGAGGAGGAGTGACATTTGAGTTGGGTCTGGGAAGTTGAATAGGAGTTTCCCAGGCAGATAAAGGGATTAAAGGTATTCCAGGCCAAGAGAAACTTCTCTTATGGTGCTTATCTGAAGCTATCTTGTTAATATTACTCCATTCCCATGAGTCTGTAAATTCCTTGAGGTCATGAACCAATTCTATTTCCCAAAATGATCATTTGACTTATTATATTGTAATTTAATTTTAATTGATTTATTTCATAGTTACTAACTGTATTCATATTTATACTGACAAAAAAAGTATTTCAAATACTTCATCATAGAACACTTGGTAAATGGGACATCTGGGTGGCTAGGTGGTTGAGCGTCTGCTTCGGCTCAGGGTGTGATCCCCGGGGTCCCGGGATTGAGTCCCACATCGAGCTTCCCCATGGGGAGCCTGCTTCTCCCTCTGCCTATGTCTCTGTTCCTCTCTCTCTATGTCTCATGAATAAATAAGTAAAATCTTTAAAAAAAAGAAAACTTGGTAAATAAAAAAAAAAATTCCACACAAATCCATTGGAATTCCACCACTTGGAGAAACCAATGTTAATATATTGATGTATATGCTTCAAGGCTTTCTATTTCTATACTTTTATTTATTTACTTTTAAAGATTTTATTATTTATTTATTTATGAGAGAGAGAGAGAGAGAGAGAGAGAGAGGTAGAGACACAGGCAGAGGGAGAAGCAGGCTCCATGCAGGGAGCCTGATGTGGGACTTGATCCTCCGGACTCCAGGATCATGCCCTGGGCTAAAGGCAGGCGCTAAACCGCCGAGCCACCCAAGGATTCCCTATTTCTTTCTTTCTTTCTTTCTTTCTTTCTTTCTTGACTTTATTTATTTATTTATTTATTTATTTTTTTTTTTTTAAATTTTTTTTTTATTATTATTTATGATAGATAGAGAGAGAGACAGGCAGAGGGAGAAGCAGGCTCCATGCACCGGGAGCCCGATGTGGGACTCGATCCCGGATCTCCAGGATCGCGCCCTGGGCCAAAGGCAGGCGCTAAATCGCTGCGCCACCCAGGGATCCCTATTTATTTATTTATTTATGAGAGACACAGAGAGATGCAAAGGGAGAAGCAGGGACCCTGATGTGGAACTCGATCCCCGGGACTCCAGGGTCATGCCCTGAACCAAAGGCAGACGCCCAACCGCTGAGCCACCCAGGCATCCCTCCCCCACTTTTTTTTTTTTTAAGATTTTATTTATTTATTCATGAGAGACACAGAGACACAGCAGAGGGAGAAGCAGGCTCCATGCAGGGAGCCCGAGGTAGGACTCGATCCTGGGTCTCTAGGATCACGCCCTGGGCTAAAGGCGGTGCTAAACCTCTGAGCCACCTGGGCTGCCTGGGATCCCCTATTTCTATACTTTAAAGCAAAAATGGTATCAAACTATATTTATCAGTTCATAATTTGCTATTTTCACTTAACCATCATATTAGAAATATGGATCATTTGTGTACTTCACATCCTGTTGAAGGAAATACTGCCTAGCTCATAGTTTTCTATACTTAATTGGCCCTATCTCCTGACCACAGCTAATTGAACTAAAGGATTGGTATCCGATTGAAGGGCAGCCCACCTGTAGGCAGTCAGAGACATACACATGGGGTGAAAAGATTGGCTGGGCCAATTATGCCACTGGGTTATGGAACTGGGCAACTGAGACTATCCTCAAAGGAGCTGATGGTTTAAGGATCCCATGGCCATGAATTAAGGCCCTGGCAAACCAAATAAATGGAAACCAGAGATGTTAAGGAGCAGACCAATTAAAATGGAGGAAGCTGGTGGTCAAAAAGAGAAGGGTAAGAGCAGACCTGCCAACAAGACAAGCAGAGATGTCTTCAACCTTCCATTAATCTTTTCTTTTCTTTCTTTCCTTTCTTCTTTCTCCCCCCCTTTTTAAAAAGATTTATTTATTTATTCAGAGAGAGAGAGAGAGAGAGAGAGGCAGAGACACAGGCAGAGGGAGAAGCAGGCTCCATGCAGGCAGCCTGACGTGGGACTCCATCCAGGGTCCCCAGGATCACACCCCGGGCTGCAGGCGGCGCTAAACCGCTACACCACCGGGGCTGCCCTCTTTCTTTTCTTTTTTTTTTTTTTTTAAGGATTTATGTATTTATTTGAGAGAGAGAGAGAGAGACAGACAGACAGAGCAGGGGTAGGGGAAGAAGGAGAGGAAGAGAGGATTCTTAGGTGGACTTCTCACTAAGAGTGGAGTCTGATGCAGGGCTCAACCTCAGGACCCCAAGATCATGACCTAAGTGGAGACCAACAGTCAGCTGCTTAACCAACTGAGCCACTGAGACGCCCCAGTCCTGTTTTCCTTGCTCTAGTCCATATATATCTTTATTATAAATGCCTCTCTTCTAGTCTTTTTTCTCTAGAGATAAAACAAGTGGATCTCTATTCCTTGTAGCCAGTCAAGCCTGACCAGAACCACAGATCATCACTGTTATGACTATGGCATTTTATTGTGTGGAGGTGCCCTTATTGATTTAAAAGCCTAGAGATGAGCATTTAGGACATTTTCTTTTTCTTTTTAAAATATTTTAATTAATTAATTAATTAGACACAGGGAAAGAGAAGGGAGGGCAGAACACAAGCAGGGGGAGTGGCAGGCAGAGGAAGAGGGAGAAGCAGACTCCCCCCTGAGCAGGGAGTCTGATGTGGGGCTTGATCCTAGGACTCTAGGATCATGGCCTAAGCTGAAGGCAGATGCTTAACCCACTGAGCCACCCAGGCGCCCGCATAGGACATTTCCAATAAACATATTTATTTCTAATTTTTGTACATTAATAATTTTTCTTTATGAGGCTGTTGGCTGTCTCAGTCAGTAGAGTATGAGACTCTTAGATTTAGGGTTGTGAGTTGGAGCCCCATGTTGGGATAGAATTTACTTAAAAAAAAAAAAAAAAGAGGCGTGCCTTTGGCTCAGGTCATGATCCCAGGGTCCTGGGATCAAGCCCCATGATAGTCTTCCTGCTTGGTGGGGGGCCTGCTTCTCGCTCTCCCTCTGCCTCTCCCCCCACTGATGCTCTCTCTCTCAAATAAATAAAATCTTCAAAGAAAGTTCCATTGTGATACATTCTAAGAGAGGAATTCTTTGGTTGCAGGATAGCTGGGTAATGCCAAATTGGATTTTAGAAAGATTGTATCAATTTAGCCCAACCAGCTGTGCAGGAGAATGGTTGCTTTTTCACCCCCTTTGCCAAAAGTATCAATGAAAACAAATAAAACATTGCTACTCTGATAGGCAAGAAGTACTAAGTGGCCAGTTAAGATCTTAATGTGTATTTCTCTGACTCTTCCCAGGCATATGGGCTTTGTCATTAGACCTGGGGTTTGAGTTCCAGCTCTGCCTCTTGTTATGTGGCTTCAGTTGAATTACTAGTTTTCTATTTCTCATCTGTAAATTGGAGATGATGATCTTTCTTTCTTTCTTTCTTTCTTTCTTTCTTTCTTTCTTTCTTTCTTTCTTTCTTTCTTTCTTTTTGTGGTGGGGGTGGGTGGGCAAGGGCAGAGGGAGAGGGAGAATCTTAAGTAGGCTCCATGCTTAGCTTAGAGCCCAAGGCTAGGCTTCATCTCACCACCCTGAGATTGTGCTCTGAACTGAGATCAAGAGCTGGACACTAAATCGACTGAGCCACCCAGGAGCCCCCAGTCCTCCTCGTCCTCCTCCTTCTTTCTCCTCCTCTTCTTCTTCCTCCTCTTTCTCCTCCTCCTCTCCCTCTGTCTCCTCTTCTTCCTTCTCCTCCCTCCTCTTTCTCTTCTTCCTCTCCTCCTCCTTCTCCTTTTTTTTTTAAAAGTAAGTTCTACTCTACTAACTGAGCCAGCTGGGCACCCCTTATAGTTCTTATTTTGTAGAGTTATTATGAGATTCAGATGAGAAAATAAATACAAAATACTTAGTCTAGTAAAGTCTTCAGTTATTATAATTATGAACAATGACTTAATTTGTGACCATCAGATAAAGCTATGTGAGATATCTGAAATTCAATGTGATATTGATTTAAATATCAGTTAGAATTGCATCGTTTTAGGAATAAGGAAGAATGCATGAGGGATGCCTGTGTGGTTCACTGCATAGAGCATGCAAGTCTTGATCTTGGGGTCACAAGTTTAAGCTGCACTTGGATCTTGGATCTAAAGTTTACTTAAAAAAAAAAAAAAGCATGAATCCACTAGTGTTATAACCTTTATCATTAGAAAAAACATTTATGTATTTGGATTCCATCCATTACAAAGGTCTTTAGAACTAAAATAAAAACATATGTATTTATTTTAAAAGCCAAGAAATATAAAATAAAATCAAAAGATAAACTAGGGGCAGCCCAGGTGGCTCAGCAGTTTAGCGCCACCTTCAGCTTGGGGTGTGATCCTGGAAACCCAGGATCGAGTCCCACATCGGGCTCCCTGCATGGAGCCTGCTTCTCCCTCTGCCTGTGTCTCTGCCTCTCTCTCTGTCTCTCATGAATAAATAAATAAAATCTTATAAAAAAAAAAAGATAAACTAGGTGGGACTTGAGAATTTCTTTTTTTTTAAGATTTATTTTTTTTTATTTATGATAGACATAGAGAGAGAGAGGCAGAGACACAGGCAGAGGGAGAAGCAGGCTCCATGCCGGGAGCCCAACGTGGGACTCGATCCCGGGACTCCAGGATCGTGCCCTGGACCAAAGGCAGGTGCAAAACCGCTGAGCCACCCAGGGATCCCCTTCTTCTTTTTTTTTTTTTTAAAGCAGATGTTTTTGTTTATTTTATTTATTTATTCATGAAAGAGAGAGAGAGCGAGAGAGGCAGAGACACAAGCAGAGGGAGAAGTAGGCTCCATGCAGGAGCCTGATGTGGGACTTGATCCCAGGTCTCCAGGATCACGCCCTGGGCTGCAGGCAGCGCTAAACTGCTGCACCACCGGGGCTGCCCCAACTTGAGGATTTCTAAGAGTAGTCAGAGGAATAGATAACAAGTTTTGCAATCTATGACATAATATGAAAAGAAGCTCAAAATGACAGTTGGCACAGTGAGAAAAATGGCTCTGAAAGCTTGCAGCTCCAGGAGTTATGTCTGGTGGAAACCTCTGATCAAAAGTAATCTTGGGACTCCTGGGTGGCTGAGTGGTTGAGCATCTGCCTTTGACTCAGGGCCTGATCCCAGGGTCTTGAGATCGAGTCCCACATCAGGTTCCCTGCTTCTCCCTCTATGTCTTTGCCTCTGTGTCTCTCATGAATAAATAAATAAAAACTTAAAAAAATTAATTTGAATTAACTAGGTTGGAACTTAGCAAGTGTCTATACCTTTCAACTCAGAAAAGCTTTAAAATTAAATAAAGAAGAGCTTAATGGGATAAAAATTATGATGTTGGAATTAAGAAGAAATATGTGCATATTTCACATTTTGTGGACTTGCAATGTTTTTTTTTTAAGATTTTTAAACTTTTTAATGTAATTGCCACCCCCAACATGAGGCTTGAACTCATGATCCCAAGGTCAAGAATCTAGGGCACCTGGGTGGCTCAGTCAGTTAAGTGTCTGCCTTTGGCTCAGTTCATGATCCCAGGGTTCTGGGATAGAGCCCCACATCAGGCTCCCTGCTCAGTGGGGAGCCTGCTTCTCCCTCTTCCTTTGCTTGTGCTCTGTCAAATAAATAAAATCTAAAAAAAAAAAAAAAAAAAAAAAAAAAAGAATCTCATGCTCTACCAGCTAAGCCAGCCATGTACCCCTGCACTTGCAATGTTTAAGAAAATTTGGCTCATTAGAGTGGCAGCTTCATATGTATAATTGAGTTAGTTTTAGACTTAAGATTTAGAATTGAAACCTTACTAATTTTGCACATGGAACTGGGTCATCTAAGAGAAATTTAGATTCATTTATTTGTAAGTTTGATTTATAAAGATTGCTAAGCCCTGAAAAGTTTTAGGTTAGACAGTTGAAGAAATTGAATAGAAAATCTAATAAAGTAAGTTTATAGGCATAATTTTAAATGCTTGGAGATGTTGAATTAACTAAGTTTGTGAATGGGACCAAAAATTATTCAGTTTCTGAAAAATGGTAAAATATGCTAGGTGTAGAATAATAAAATTTCTAAGCTGAACTTAATCATTTAAGAACTAACTTTTGAATTTTAATAAATTAAATCTTTGCCTGTTTTTCTTATTTATTTATTTATTTATTTATTTATTTATTTATTGAGAGAGAGAGAACATATGTGCATGCCAGTATGGGGTGGGAAGGTGTGGGAGCTCGATCTGACAACCCTGAGATCATAACCTGAGTCAAAATCAAGGTTTGAGCTTAACCCACTGAGTCACCCATACACCCCAAACCTTTGCCTGTGTTTTAATGAAAGGTGTTTTTTTCTAGGTTTTTCAAGATTCTCACTTTAATATTTTGAAGAAAGAGTGAATAGATTGTAAATGGCTAGAGCAAAAAGCCTCCAGTCAGGGGGTGCCTAGCTGGCTGTCTGTAGAGCATGATCTCAAAGGGGTAGTAAGTTCAAGCCCCAGGTTGGGGGTAGAGCCTACTAAAAAAAAGAAAAAGAAAAAAAGTATGGAGTCTTACTGCGAAGGGGCTTGTCATGCCGAGGAACTTGGACCATATTCTGAAGGGGATAATTGGGAAGCAATGTAAAAAGGAAGAATACAAGGTCATTTGCCCTTTAGGAAGAACACAGGACAGTGACAGTGAGGAGCTGGCTGCAGAAGAGAGACTAGAGTGGTGACTGTCTAAGCAGTATGACAGAGAGGAGAGAGACAAAAGCAATGCACTTCAGAATAAACTGGATGTAGGGCCTGAGGCCGGGAGCCTGGGGGTGTCCTGACCATCAAGGAGCACTTCTACTAACAGAGAAGATAGAATAGTCAGTGTTCAACACTTTATATTCGAAGTGTCTGCAGGATCTACAGGTGAAAATGCCCATTACACAGCTGAAAATGCTGAGTCAAGTCTTCTAGAGTTTGGTCTGGAGATGTACCCTTACAGCTCTTCCGCAGCTTAAGGTGAGCAGAAATAAATAAAAATACCAAGAAAGAATGGGCAAAGGAAAAACGGAAGGGGTTAAGGGCAGAATTCTGTTGAATACCAGTATTTGAAGGGATGCCGCAAGCTGCAAGGGGAAGGGGCATCCCTAAAAAGGCAAAGAATCTCCTTAATAAAGAGAAGAACTCGCAAAGAACAGAGGCAGGGAAACCAATGGAAGGAAGCTTGGACAGTTCTCCGCTTTAGCGACCACTTCTTCAATAGGAGGGGGCTGAGCAGTTCCAATCTGGCGCTTGCGGGCGAATCTGGGAGGGGACGAGGCCAGCTTGCAGCCCTTATGGCCGGGCATCCCTTACAGCAGTCTGAGTCCTGCTTGTGTCCCACAAGAAGACTTGGGGCCACTGCAAAGGACGCCTTCCTTGAGCGCTTTGGTGCAAAGGATTTTAGCTCGGTAGGCAGGAGGAAAGAGGGGGCCCGTGCTTTTTATTTCAAGCCTTTTAAAAACATTTACGTGCATTTATTTCATGCTGAATTTAATCCTGGGCTCCTAAGTTCTTCTTTCTTCTGGAATACCTTTTTCTTCTGTGCAACCTCCTCTCTGGTTTAGGCACACGCCGCTTTTTTTCGGCCCCAGACTTGCCGCTGGGGCGCGGCCGGCAGGGCTGGGCTCCAGGGCGGAGGCGGTCTTCCCGGCCGAGCGCAGAGGACCGGGGGTTCCCGGGCCGGCGGGCCCCGCCCCCTTCCTTCCGCCTCCTGAGGGCGTGGCTCCGCGGGGGCCGGACCGGGGGCGTGGCCGACCGGGGCCCCGCCCCCTCCACTCCGGCTCCGGGCGGCGCGGCAGGGCGGGGCCCGCGGGTGGGGTCGCGGGGGCGGGGCCTCGGGAGCTGGCAGCCCGCGCACTCTGCAGGAGCTGCAGCTGCCGCCGTCCGCGCCTGCAAGGTCTCGCCGCTTCCTCACAGAGACCCGGGCTCGGCCGCCATGTCCGCCGCGGACGAGGTTGACGGGCTGGGCGTGGCCCGACCGCACTATGGCTGTGAGTGCGGGGGCTCTGCGGCGCCGGGGCTTCGGGGTCGGGCTCGCTGCCTCCGGGGAGCCGTCCTCCCGGGGGCGCGGGCCGGCGGGGTGGCTGCGGGCCGCGCGGACCCGGAAGAGCCGGCCTGGCCGGGCGGCGGGCGGCGGGCGGCGGGCGGCGGGGGAGGTGGCGGGCGGCGGGGCGCCCAGCAGGGTCTCCGAGGCGGCGGCGGCGACGACGCAGGCGGCCTCCTCGCCAGGGCCCGGGCGCCGCGACCCGGGGGCCCCACCCATGCCTCCCGCTTCCCGGCGCCGCCGAGATTTGGGGCTGGGGGGGGCGGCCTCGGGTGAGGTGGCAGGAGGCCGGGGCAGGGCGTGTCCCGGAGACCCGGGCTCAGCTCGCGCTTAGCGAGGAGGCGGCGAGGAGGCGGCGCGGCCCCGGGGGTGCGGACCCGCCCGCCGCAGGGCAGCGGAGAGCGGCGGCCCCGGGCGGGCCACTTAGGCTCTCGGGCTTAGTTCCCTCCTCAAGATTGCAAAAATTAAAACAAAAAACAAAAAAACAAGAAAAAAAAAAAAGAAAAGAAAAACCTAACCCCAAACCCTAGGACTTCCTCATTTTCCGAACCTCATTTTCTGTAGCTGTCCATGGGACGTCATTGGACTGCAGGCGGGAGAGCTCTACCCGGGGCCCAAGGAGAGTCCCTGGGAATCCTGAATTCCGTTTTCGTTTTATATCCTGGGGATAATGGCCCGTGTTTAGGATCATTTCACTCAACAGTTATGTGTGCGGTGCTGTGTCACTTTGTGAAATTAAAAATGAGTAAGACTGGGCCCTGCCTTCCAAGAACGTTTTAATCAGAGAGAGGGAGAGACAGGTGTACGACCTAATGATAGTAAGGTGTAATAAAGATAAAAGCTGCTGAGCCAGCCCGGCAGAAGCAGTAGGGTGGGTGAGGAGGAGGGGTTGGGGGGAGCCAATGAGAACACAGCCACGTTTCAACGGAGCCTTGAAGGAGGTAAAGTTTGACTGGGCAGGGTGGGGTCGGAGAGGTAACTTGAGGAAAGAGCAAGAATTAAGGTACTGAAGAGTAGAAGGGCGTAGTGGGAGGAGGAGGGGCAAGGGAGAGGGCAGCCAAACTGGGAAAGGCCTTGAATGCCATCCCAAGGAATGAGGAGTTCCTGCCATACCCCTGGGTGCCCATGAAGGGGACAGACTGAGACAGACTGCTTGGATTTGAATCCAGGTCTGAGGACTTAATAGTGGTGGAGTTCAGATCACCCGGGGCTGTTTCCTCATCTGTAAAATGGGTGTGATAATCACAGGATTGTTGTGGGGCTTCAGGGAGAGGATGCAAGTAAAATGCTTCACCGCACAGTTACTGCCACTTAGTTCTCAATGACTGCTGGCTTTGGTTATTAATAAAAAAGGGAAAACATGGGGCCCCTGGATGGCTCTGTGGTTGAACATCTGCCCTTGGCTCAGGTCGTGATCCTGGGGTCCTGGGATCAGGTCCCATAGCAAGCTCCCCACAGGGAGCCTGATGTCTCCCCTTCTCTCTGTCTCTCATCAATTAAAAAAAAAAAAAAAACTTATAAGAAACAAAGGGTAAACCTGATCAGCTCCATATATAGAGAGAGCCTGGCAGACCAGAACACATTTGGGCCAAAATCTCAACTCAGTATTTTTCAGGGTACAATAAAATTTAGTACATGTTTATATTATCCTTAAGAAAAAGGTAGAACAAATGTAGTTGAAACCCCATAGTTCCTGTTTAGGAACCCCATTGTTGTGCATCTGGCTGTCCACACGTCCACAGGTTACCCTGCCTCTCTAGGTGACTAACTGGAATTTGATGCTGTGGCATTCTTTTATCACTCAGAAGGGTTACAAATTTTTGTGTTTGCATTCTTTCTTTCATGTTTTAGCTGTCCTGGATAATGAGAGACTCACCGCAGAGGAGATGGATGAGAGGAGACGTCAGAATGTGGCTTATGAGTACCTTTGTCATTTGGAAGAAGCAAAGAGGTAAAGATTGGTGGGCTGGAAGGAGGGAGCTGTTAGAGTGTGAATACAGATAAAGATCTCTTTGAATCTGTTGCAGGTGTGAAGGTAGGAGGCTGGTAGTTTGAAGGACTAAGTATAGGTAGGGTATTTTTATTCATGGGAGCAAGTAGCCTTGATGGTGGTTTATTGTGAAACTCTCTGATGGGCACTTAAGTATTCTGAAAAATTTCTAGATTTGTGTTGTTTGGTTTCTTGCTTACGATGCTTGTTTTGGGCACTACCAGCTGTAGGGGAGAAATAACAGTTTTGTTATTTTTTCAAGCCCCCCCCCCTTTTTTTAAATGAGATCCACACCCATCTTGGGGCTCAAGAGTCACATGTTTTTTGACTAAGTCAGCCAGGTACCCCAGAAATAGCATTTTTGAAGTTTGAAGTTCTTGGTCTTAATGTTTCGCTAATTCTCCACTGCTTTTGATTTACATACGAATTGGATTCATTTCCCTCTTGGTAGCCATCTGGGAATGGGCCCATCCATTTGGCAATGCTCAAAGTTTACCAAAGCCAGCATCCTCCACATTCCTTGTGAAGTGAATGTATAAGGGCAGTTTTCCTTTTCCAAATGCCCCAAGACCTCATAGTCTTATTCCTAGAGTGTCAATTTGCTATCTGTGGTTCATTTCTTCTGTTTTGTTGCCTGTGTTCCTTTGCAAGACCCCAGGGCAGATAGCTGTAATTACAGATCCTGTTTCCTGTGTGTGAGCTTTGGTGGAAAAGGCCAGTATGGGTTAATGAAAGGTATTTGTGAACGAAGTCTAATGAAATTCAAGGATGTTTCAAATGGTTCTGATAAACATGAGTATTTTTGTTTGCTTTGGTTAATTCTGAAAATCTTAAAAAAGGCTCTAGGAAAGTCCAGAGAACAATACAACAAATGTCCTCATATTCCTGAAGTTACAAGTCTTAGTCTTCAACTCTTTTCCTTTTCCTCTCCAAAGACACAGTTGGAGTCCCTTTTGTGCTCCTCCCTGGTCCCATTTTCCTTCTTCTGTCTCTGGGGCTACCTCTAGTATGCATTGGGTGTCTTAAATCCAGGCTGCTTTTCTGAGCTTTAAAGCTCTTCCTTTAGACGGGAGTGGGGGGTGGGGGGTGGTTGAATTAGTGGTGATTTAGGTGGGGGAGAATGGTAATAACACTTGTTTTTCTAAATAGAAGGTTAGACAGCAGGAAGTAAATATGTAATTAGAAAAGGGGATGTTTCTCATACGGAGTTTGTAAGGGACTCATGGGGGTGTGGGGGGGACTATTCGGTCCTTTGTTGCTTAAACTGTGGACTAGATCTAGATCTTGTTTTAGAAGGTCAAATGGTCTGAAAGCTGCAGCTGTATCTGAGAGACCATCTTGTGCTCTGTGAAGTCTTTGGTGTCTCTGTTGAGGTGACCTGGGGCTGAGAGGGAAGAACCCCAACTCCCTTCCTCCTTGTGAAGCAGTTCTACTTTTGTTTTAATCTTGGGTTTCCACAGTAAAATTCCCTTTTAACAGAGGGTTTCTTGGCTGCCACTCCCTTGCTACCACTAACGTAGTTCAACTACTCCTCTGCTTTAACCGTTTCATTTCAGGTAGGAAATGAGGAAATGGAAGCCTGAATTTGTGTGGTCTACTTGTAGTTTTCTTGGTTGAGCGATAGTTTTTTGTTTTAAATCCATTCTTACAGTGGTTCTTAACCCAGTGTGTGCATTAGATCACCCGGGGAACTTGAAAATATAGACATCTGGGGCCTTAGCACAGAGATTCTGGTTCAGTAGTCCTGGGCTGGAAGGTCCAGTGGTCTATTTATGTCTGTCTGTTTTATGCTTCCAGTGGTTCTGATGTAGTTGAGAAGCAAGATTTAAAAAGCTCAGCCTCTAGCCTGACTAGAATGGGGATTTCTGTCAGTCACATTTCCTTCTTCGAGTGCTATAGGAGCAAGGCACTTCATTTCCATCTACTCTGGGGCATGTTCTTTTCTGTCAGGTGTTTTTCCCAGAATAGAAAAGTAGCCCGTTTCCTTTAACATCCATGATCGCCTGGCCTTTTTTTTTTTTTTTTTTTTTTCAGTTGGATGCTTTTGCATACTTAGGCAGTAACTGAGGCAGTCAGACATTTGTGCTAGTCTTTATTTTTTATGCTTTGGGTTATAAGGGAGGGTATAATAGTGGCATATTGCCCTATTGGCCTGGCATCGTGGAAATGTGCATGGTTTATTTTATGGAGATAATCACAGGATGCAGTGATGGTGGTGGTTGTTGTTTAAAGCTTTGATTGGAAGATCAACTTTGGAGGCATGTATTTAGATTTTACTACCAGAGGGGGCTAGGAAGAAGCCTGAGGATGTCCTGCAGAGAAAAGACTGAGATCCCTACCAGCCATCTGAAGTGGCTGCTGCTGTGCTTGCTTCGGCAGCACATATACTGAAGTGGCTGCTGCCACCCATAAGAAGTGTTTGAGGTAAACCACAGACAAATCACATGCCCTTCTGTATTAGCTGAGGCTTCAGCTCCAGTTGTTTCCTACGCTGGTGAGCTGGGCTCTACCTCATATGCGGCTGGAGCCCCACATTCCCCTCTAGCCAGAGCCCAGTTTGCCTTTTTGGATTGGCCCCCTGTTTCCTTCACAACCTCCACCCCTCCCAAGTCAGAGGAGCCCCAGGGTCTGGAATTTATACCCCTTCCAGGTCCAGGAAGAAAGATCAGAGAGATCCAAGGGAGAAAAGGTTTCCCTCTTTAGTTCTATTTATAATACTGATACTCCTCCCACTGAAAGCTCCCCCTTAGAGCACAGTGGCTCCATTGTGTATCCTAGGGCGCTCTATTTTCTCCTGTACCTGTAAGAGAGCTCTTTCGTGGGAAGAGAGGAGATTGTGTAGAGAGTGTGAATATGAGTGTGTGGAGACCGTGAGTGTAAGGGTGTTTGCAGAGAAATGAGAGTGTATTAGGGCTGTGGGTTTGTGTTCCCCTCAAAGGCTAAGTGGGAAAATTTAGGAGTGATTCCACAAAAGTGTGCACCAGGAGTGGTTGGAAAAAAGAAAATATAGAGATTCTGTTTTTCCCTGTTTTTTGGAGAGTAGCTTTAATAGGGAAATAATAAAATATCATAAAATATCATCTGAGGATTCAGGGCTTTTTGCTGAGGGCTGCAGAGCAGACCAAGGACTTTATTTATTTTAAAGATTTTATGTATTTATTCATGAGAGACACAGAAAGAGAGAGAGAGAGAGGCAGAGACACAGGCAGAGGGAGAAGCAGGCTCCATGCAGGGAACCCGATGTGTGACTCAATCCTGGGACTCCAGGATTATGTCCCGGGCTGAAGGCAGGCGCTAAACCACTGAGCCACCCAGGGATCCTCAGATCAAGGACCTTAAATGTGTTTTTTTTTTTTTTTTTTTTTTTAAAATCTTTTTGCCTGTTCTGATTGTGCTTTCCGTTTGTTTCGGCTAAGGAGCAGTTGTATAGTAGAGATGAATAGCATTTTCACTTAGTTGAGGGAGGTGAAATTTAAATATGTGAGGTACAGTAGGTGCTTGAGTTTTGGTCAGGAGGAAGTAATAGAAAGGTCAGGCTGTTCACGTGAACAGCCCAAGAAGAGAACACATCAGGCTGGGCTGAGCAGGCAGTCTGCAGGTGAGGAGAATGTCTGAGCTGAGCCAGGAGAAAATTCGGTTAGGTTAAAGGTCACAGTCAGAAGCGTAATCCCAGCAGTCTTTAAGTTTGATGATTAAGCATTTACTTCTTTCAGAGGCTTGCTATCATGGGCCACCTTCCTCTTACTGTGTCCATACCCCACCTGAAGGGGCAGGGCCTACCCCCACATAGAAGGGAAAGTAGGGGCTCTGGTTGGTGTCAGACTGTCAGAGACGATGCCTCGTTAATAAGAACAGAGCACTAGATAGAGGCATTCTTCCTTCTGTAATTTAGGGGAATTGTAAGAGTATCTTGGACAGAAATCTGTTCTTGAGAACAAATTTTCTTTTGTGCCTATGTCTTTGTTGTTGGCATTGAACAGGATGGGCTTTTTAGATCTCTTCTCTTCATGGGATCAAGATTTCAGTAACATCGATATATCCAGGCTGGCACACTGTGATCATGAAAACAAGTTAAAGACATTTAAGATTAGGCAAGAAAATAAAAAATGGGTAGGTGATGTGGCTCGGAAGAACAGCTTGCCCACCAGCTTTCTAGAATTCTCAAAAGGAGGAATGTCACTTTATTTTTAGGAGGTTGACCTATGCTCTTCTTTAATAGATGAAAAAACTAATTTGACTCATGAGACCCTGTGTGAATAAGGGGGCCACATAGATGTAGCTACTTAATGACACGTTTGACCCACAAGCTGGGTGCATTCATATATTCATAATTATCAAAGTGAAATGGGTGGGATTTAGTCTTTTTTTTTTTTTTTTTGTATTTTTTTTTTATTGGAGTTCGATTTGCCAACATATAGCATAATACACAGTGCTCTTCCCATCAAGTGCCCCCCCACCCTCAGTGCCTGTCACTCAGTGACCCCATCCCCTCACCCACTTCCCCTTCCACTACCCCTTGTTCGTTTCCCAGAGTTAGGAGTCTCATGTTCTGTCACCCTCTCTGATATTTCCCATTCCTTTTCTCTCCTTTCCCCTATAATGGGATTTGGTCTTAACTCTTCAAATGATGACACAGACCAAAAAAACTCTATTCTCTGAAACTTACTTTGGTGCATCTGCCTTGGATAGACTCAGTGGTAAGAAGTTGATTGTATTTAAAAGTGTGTTTGTTAAAATTGTTCAAACTAAGAGTGCTTTTGCACGTGATTGTAATGTTACAAATAGGAGGATTAGTTCCTAGTGTGGCCAGAAAAATGTTTTGCTGCCTTTCACCCTGTGGTGAATCTGAGACCTTTAGCAGAAGTTAGAGTTAAAAAAGTGTGGAGAGGGACGCCTGGGTGGCTCAGTGGTTGAGTGTTTGCCTTTGGCTCAGGGCAGATCTCAGATTCCTGGGATTGAGTCCCACATCGGGCTCCTTGCAAGGAGCCTGCTTCTCCCTCTGCCTGTGTCTCTGCCTCTCTTTCTAGGTCTCTCATGAATGAATAAATAAAATCTTAAAAAATGTGGAGTGGCGCCTGAGTTGCTCAGTCTGTGAAGCATCTGCCTTCTGCTCAGGTCGTGATCCCAGGGTCCTGGGATCAAGTCCTGCATTGGGCTCCCTGCTCAGTGGGGAGTCTGCTTCTCTCTCTCTCTTTCTGTCCCCCCACTGCCCTCTCCTCAGTCTCTGTCTCTCTCTCTCTCTCTCAAAATAAATAAATCTTTAAAAAAAAATGTGGGGAATAATCTGGTATATATTAGGCAGTCAGCTATCATTAGTACTAAGAAAAGTCATACGGCTATAATCTCATAATATTTATAATGAAATGAAACAGATATTTAAAAGTCTGAACAAAACATTTTAAAATCCTTGACCGTTGGGCACCTGGGTGGCTCAGTGGTTGAGCATCTGCCTTTGGCTCAGGTTGTGATCCTGGGGTTCTGGGATCAAGTCCCACATTGGGCTCCCCACAGGGAGGCTGCTTCTCCCTCTCCCTGTCTCTGTCTGTGTCTCTCTGTGACTCTAATGAATAAATAAATAAAATCTTAAAAAACAAAAACAAAAACAAAAACCTTGACCGTTGAGATATGCGAAGTTAAGAGAATGAGGACTTTCAGTTTTGGCAGGGGTGAGTTCTGATTCTGCTTTTTGCAAGTTGTTTAACCTGAGGGAGTGAGCCTAAATGTGTACTTTGCAGAATGGAGATACCCTGCATCTTAATGGAGGTGCTGGGAGGATTACATGCATGGTAGGCACTCAGTAGATGTATTATTTATCCTGGTCCCTGGGGCAAAAATAAATTTAATATGAAGATGATGAGGCATTAATACATGTTTCTGGAGAATTATCTGGGCACTTTCAAGGTCTTAAAGGACAGTAGCCCTAGTTTTTCACTTCAGACTTAAGGTTTGTTTGGAAGGAAATGACAGAAATAGAGGATACCTCTAGGGGGTGGAGTAGGGGTGGAGGGTGTGAGAAGATTTTTCCTTTTTATTTTAGTGCCCTTTGGTATATTTAAAACACTTTTTACAATGATCCTGAATTTTATAATAAAAAAAAAAAAAGGAAGGGCTTAAGTAGAAGAAAAAACTATATAATTTTTAGATAGTTGCATTCACGAATTTAGGTTTTTTAATTGCTATATTGTCTTAATTACTATTTTCAGTGGTTATATAATATCCATTATTTGGCTAATTCCAGTTTAAAATTATGTTGCTTTGATTGCTGGATAGTTTAAACATTTTCCCCACATATTTGTTTATCAATTTTATTTTATTATGTAAATTATTGATGACATTTGTCTAGTAGGGTCATGGTGTTAACTTTCATGAGCTTTCTCTTTTAATATGGATGCCAGTCTTCTGTTATATTTACTACCAATATTTTCCTTTGTTTTTCCATTTTGTTTTTTCACTGTACAAAAGTTTTATTACTTTAGTTTTTTTTTTTTTGGTTTTTATTTTATTGATTCATTTGAGAGAGAAAGAGCACAAGCAGAGGGGGAGGGAGAGAGAGAGGGAGAAGCAGACTGCCTGCTGAGCTGGGAGCACAGTGTGGGACTTGATCCCAGGACTTTGAGATTGTGACCTCAGCTGAAGGCAGATGTTTAACCATCTGAGCCACCCAGGCATCCCTATTTTAATTTTTTTTTGAAGATTTTAAGTAATTTCCATATCCCTTGTGGGACTCAAACCTAGAACCCTGAGATCAAGAGTCACATGCTCCACTGACTGAGCCAGCCAGAGGTGCCCCTGTAGAGAAGTTTTAAATTTTGTGCAGTTTAGGTGTTAAATCTTTTTTTTTTTTTTTTTTTTTGTAATTTCTTCTACTAATTCAAAACCTAGATAGTTTAATTTCTCTAAAGCCTTGCTAAAATGTGAAGTTTTATATTGTTGGCTTTTCTTTGATTTAATGATTCAACCTTTTTTTGAAATCTAGATTTTAATTTAAAAATCTTATGATGTTTCTAAATTATTCTGTCATTTAAAAACAGTCTTAGGGTACCTGAGGCTCATTCAGTTTAATATTTGCCTTCAGCTCAGGTCATGATCTCAGGGCCCTGGGATTGAGCCCTGCATCAGGCTCCCTGCTCAGCAAGGAGTCTGCTGCTTCTTTTCCTTCTCAAATAAATAAATAAAAAATTAAAATCCCGCCCCCCAATCTTTTTACTAGCTACTAGCAATTGATATATACTTTGTCAAATACTAAAGTATGTATAGTTCTGTTTCTAGACTCTTTATTTTTTTTATGGTAAACTATATATTTCATTTTTCTTTTTTAAAGATTTTATTTATTTATTTCGTGGGGGTACAGAGGGAGAGAGAATCCCAAGCAGACTCTGAACTGAGCATGCAGCCTGCCCTGGGGCTCGATCCCACAACCCAAGCTGAAACCAAGAGTTGGACACCTCAGAGTACCCAGTGAGCCACCCAGATGCCCCTATATTTCGTTTTTCTTGAGAAAATGTGTAGAACTTCATTTTCTTGTACTTAGAAATATCCGAAGTTAACCTGATTTTAGCTCCATGATAAGTAACTTTTTTTTTTTAACAATTTTTCGTGATTTGAAACTTGCGAAATTCTTGTTTCTTAAAGTTTCCTCAAGTTACATATGAGAGCTGATGTTGGCTTAGTAATTTTGCCTGTAATGTAGAGACTCTTGACTTATATTATCTTTTTTGTTTTAGCTCTAGGAAGTTATTAAACCTTTAATAATTGGTTCTGATTTATTGGTTCTGTCCTGGGTACCTGTTGGTAGGTTAATCTGTATGTTAATGTTTATGTTAAATCAGCATTCTAGATATGCATCTCACATTTGTCTTCTGATTTACTAACGTCTTGATTTTTCTTTTTTTTCCTGGTTCTGTTAATGATAGTTGCTTTGTCCTATTGCAGTTTTCATTTTGGACCGTTAACTGCTTTTCCTTCTCTGTTCTTGTTACTGGATGAAATGGTCTCTAATTATTATTATTATTTTTCAATTATAATAAATAATAATTATTATTATTCAATTGCTTTTTTAAAAATATTTTATTTATTTATTTGAGAGAGAGCAAGTGAGAGAGATCATGAGCAGCGAGAGGGAGAGAGTGAAACAGACTCCCCTGATGAGCAGGGAGCCCAATGCAGAGCTTGATCCCAGGACCCCGGGATCATGACCTGAGCCAAACACAGGCGCTCAACAGACCGAGTCACCCAGGCGCCCCAAAATGGTCTCTAATTAGTTCATGAAGAATAGTGTGACACATAAAGCATTCTTTTCAGGCGGAAAAAAGGAGCTTGAAGCCAAGAGTTGGGTTAAATACTTTACCAGTTCCCTAAGTCTTATTTTCACTAAGTCTTGGGGTGGGTGTGACCTTGGGAAACCAGCGTTAACTGGCTAGCTGAGTATGGATTGTCTACCACTCAAGGTTGGGAAAGTCTAATTGGGCTAAGTGTGCTGTTTGTTTGACTGAATTTGGCATGTATTTCTTCTGGTCTTAGAGGTCAGAGTAACAGTTGTGTTTATATATGTTTAATGTTCCCTATGAGAAAATAGTAAAAATATATTTGAGAGCCTAAGTTGGCATGTTCTGGGCATTTAATTTTTTGGATTTGCATGGTGACCTGTGTCTGATTTCTGCATAATTTCGTCTGCTTTGAAGTTTAGCAATTTGGGGATATCTATTGATGGCAGGACCTATTTTGAACATTTTTAAGCCATGTGGTGTTTGACAGACTCCTGGTTGTTTCCAACTGAGGTTGCTAAATAAACTCCTTCACAGGAAGTATTTGTGTAAGAAAGTGCTGGTAGGCAAAGTGAGACCATCCGGAAGTGATTCATCTGACTGGGGTTGTTTGTTTAAAATTTGGGACTTGGTTACCTAGAGACCATATCTTTGAGCAAACTGAGTGAAGTGCCACTTGACTGTAGAGGTTCTGTTGCCTACCTGATCGAATCAGGACTCTGCTGCTTGATTTTTCTTCTAGGGGAGCTCTTGATATTCTGATTGATCCCTGTGCATTGACAGTGTGTGACTCAAACATCTTAAATATATAATAAGTAAAAGATCTGGTTAATGTTTTATTTTTGTTTTTTTTTTTTTGTTTTTTTTTTAAAGATTTTATTTATTCATGAGAGACACAGGAGAGAGAGGGAGAGAGAGAGTGAGGGAGGGAGAGAGAGAGAGAGGCAGAGACACAGGCAGAGGGAGAAGCAGGCTCCATGCAGGGAGCCCAACGTGGGACTCGATCCTGGGACTCCAGGATCACACCCTGGGCTGAAGGCGGCTCTAAACCACTGAGCCACCTGGGCTGCCCTAATGTTTTATTTTGAAGAAAAAGTTTACTTGCTTAAGCTTGAATGTTGTCTAAATTTTTTTTTCTTCTAATTCTATGTTGGGAAGAATTGCTTTTTTTCAATAAGGCATTTTATTACAGAAATCTCATTACTTCAGATACTTTTACAACAGCTGAAAGTAAAGAAAAACCCCCAAACCTCAAAACCCAACCCTGCAATTTGCAAGGAGATTGTAATAGAAAATATTTCTGTCTGCCCCAAGATCATTGTCCTCCTCCGCCTCTTTATTGTCATCCTCAGTACCGCTTATTGAGCACTTATTATATGCTAGGCACTGTGCTAATAAGCACTTTGCATTGTCTCAGCAGCTATTCTTGAAGCTCCATGAGGTGCTTATTCTTATCTACATTTAACAGAAAAGAAAGCAAAGCTTCAAGAGTCTGACTTTGCCCATCTAGTAAGTGGTAGATCCAGATTTCTAGTTTGGCAAGTACCTACCAGGTCAGTTTGCCACTGCAGTACTACTGCTTCTAAAAATACAGCAACAGTAACTACCGGTAATTAAGCAGAATGATGATGTACTTCACATACAACATTGCTTTGAGATAGGCATTATTTTTATTTTAAAAAGGGAAACAGGGATCCCTGGGTGGCGCAGCGGTTTGGCGCCTGCCTTTGGCCCAGGGCGCGATCCTGGAGACGCGGGATCGAATCCCACGTCAGGCTCCCGGTGCATGGAGCCTGCTTCTCCCTCTGCCTGTGTCTTTGCCTCTCTCTCTCTCTCTCTGTGACTATCATAAATAAATAAAAATTTAAAAAAAATAAATAAAAAGGGAAACAAATAAATTAGTATCACTTGTCTGACAGTCCTGTAACCATCTGTGGAGTTTGAGCCCAGCTCTGTGTGACACCAGGACACTACTGCTGTCAACCTCTATAGACAGTGAAGGGGCAACATTTAAGACCACCGTTTAAGTCAGCTAGTTCCTAGAGATACTAATTGCCTAGCTCTGATGGGTGAGGTAATGTCAGTGCCTGCGTACCACTTCATCTCTAGCCTGCCATTCTGACTGTATAAGGACAATTCTCTGATTTGTCTCATGTCTTGTCTTGTTTTGTCTCATATCTTTATGTCTAACTAGAGTGTTGGACTCTGCCTTATACTTTTTTTATTCAGTGCAGAGCTAAAGATAGGGATGGACATAACTAAATAACTGCTAAATGTTTGTTGATTGGTGAAAGATTTGTTCATGCTTACAAGAAATATAGTAAACATAGGGGCACCTGGCTGGCTCAGTCAGTGGAGCATGCGATGCTTGATCTCAGGGTTGTGGGTTTCAGCCCATGTTGCATGTAGAGATTACCTAAAAAAATAAAATCTTTAAGAAAAAATATAATAAAATCTAAGTTAAGTGATTTTTATATGTGTCTAGAAACATGATTCTGGTCTGTGATAAATGTGTATGTTTAACTTTTTTGACTGAACTCCCACTCGCTAAGACTGTTTCCCTGGAAGTGGAAATGGATGCGATAGAGGTTATATAGTTAAATATGGTCTCTCTGGGGAGGCCAGAGAGTTCCCAGTTAATTTTCTTGTTTATAACCTGATATCTGCTTTTGATTCAGCTTAGAAAGACATTTCTTCTTCCCAATTGCTTGTTTTTAAAATAATGACCTCATGCAGACAGGAGTGGCAAATTGGATTGGAAATTGCCTTGGATCGTTTGGCAAGAACTATATTTTTTGGTGTTGTGGGTGGAGGAAACTCCTGTCTAAAGGCCTCTATTTCTTCTTTACTCAGAATACCTTCCTGTTGACTCATTGGAAATCATAACGAAAAGCAGAAGGAGCCTTGGAGAGGCAGCTGCCAGCCAGCCCAGGGCTTGGCTTCTGTTGGGGCAGATGTTTGGGGACTGAGAGGATGTTGGCTTTAGGCAAAACTGTGAGACTTCTTAGTAGAAGGAAAATACTGTTATTGTGATGGATATTTATCCTTAAGGTACAAAGTATTCACCTGCTTCTAGGGATCATTAATCGGCCACATAAAAAAACAAAATATTTTCTTGAATAGGATTAATTAGTGTTCCTAAAAGCTAAAGCAGAAGGAACTGAAATAAAAAAGGAGGGGATGAGGCGAAATTAGAAAAGGAAAGCTGAAAAGGAGGAAAAAGCTATTATCATAGATAGAAAAATGATATAAAAATAATTTAAATATGAAAAGCCTTACAGTATAGCCAGTCATTTCATTACAGATAACATGCCAATCATGACCTTTAGAACAGCTAAAAGGAAACAAAATTTACTTACTACTTACAGGACTATTGTAACAAAATGTTTTTCTGCTCTGAAAACATAACTGTTATGTTATTAGTTTGCACAATTCTTTTTTTTTTAATTTATTTATTTACTTTTTAAGGTTTTTATTTATTCATGAGAGGCACACAGAGAGAAAGGCAGAGACATAGGCAGAGGGAGAAGCAGACTGTCATGCAGGGAGCCTGATGTGGGACTTCATGGGGGACTCAGGGATTATGCCCTGAGCCACCCAGGTGTCCCTTCTTTTTTAAAAGATTTTATTTATTCATGAGAGACACAGAGAGAGGGGCAGAGACATAGGCAGAAGGAGAAGCAGGCTCCCTGCGGGGAACCAATGCAGGACTTTGAGGATTTTTCTTTAAAAACTTGAGAATCGGGGATCCCTGGGTGGCTCAGCGGTTTAGCACCTGCCTTTGGTCCAGGGCCCGATCCTGGGGTCCCGGGACCGAGTTACCACATCAGGCTCCTGGCATGGAGCCTGCTTCTTCCTCTGCCTGTGTCTCTGCCTCTCTCTCTGTGTGTCTCTATGAATAAATAAATAAAATATTTAAAAATAAATAAATAAATAAATAAATAAATAAATAAATAAATAAATAAATATGGTGTGTGTGTGTGTGAGGATTCTCAAGGTTTTTTTAAAGATTTATTTATTAAAAAAAAAGATTTATTTATTTATTCATGATAGACACAGAGAGATAGAGAGAGAGGCAGAGACACAAGAGGAGGGAGAAGCAGGCTTCATGCAGGGAGCCGGATGTGGGACTTGATCCTGGGTCTCTGGGATCACACCCTGGACCGAAGGAGGCACTAAACCCCTGAGCCACCCGGGCTGCCCTCACAAAAATATTTTTAAGGCAGATTTTAGTGTTTTTTTTTTTTTTTTTTAAAGATTTTATTTATTTATTCATAGGGACAGAGAGAGAGAGAGAGGCAGAGACATAGGCAGAGGGAGAAGTAGGCTCCATGCAGAGAGCCCGACGTGGGACTCGATTCAGGGTCTCCAGGATCACGACCTGGGCTGCAGGCGGCGCTAAACTGCTGCGCCACCAGGGCTGCCCAGATTTTAGTTTTTTAATTAAAACTTTTTTTTCTTAATCATTAAAAAGATCCCTGGGTGGCTCAGCGGTTTGGCGCCTGCCTCTGGCCCAGGGCGCAATCCTGGAGTCCCAGGATCGAGTCCCACGTCGGGCTCCGGGCATGGAGTCTGCTTCTCCCTCCTCCTGTGTCTCTGCCTCTCTCTCTCTATGTCTATCATAAATAGATAAATAAATCTTTAAAAAAATAAAAAGAAATAGATAATACATGAACCTGTTACTTAGAGGCTATGGTAGGGTATATGGTGGGGAAAAAAGTCTGTGTCCCAGAGACCCAGTTTTTCCCCAGGTAGAACCACTGTTATGAATATGTATCCTTCAGTAGGCAATATTCAGGATGTATTAATACAATCACTTTTATTTCCTTGTTTAGAAGTGATAGTGCACTGTACATTCTGCTTTGCATCTTGTAACTTATAACACGTGAATACATTAGAGTGCTCCATTTTTTTGTCTTCATAGTTGCAGCTCTTCAGTGTAAGGATTTAACCTTCCAGTGCACGTTTTTCCCCAGCTTTGCTGTTATTAACAGTATTGTAGTTAGCAACTTTGTATGTTTGTCATTTTGTACTCTGAGTATTATTGTAGGATAAGTTTTCTTCTTCTTCTCCTTTTTTTTTTTTTTTTGTAGGATAAGTTTCTAAAAGTGGAATTTTGAGTCAAAGGGAATGTTTACATTTAGTTTTGATAAATATTGTTAATTTTCTCTGTGTGGAGGTTGTACCATCCACAATATATGAGAGGGCTGCTTTACTTATTATTTTACCAACCTGGAGTATTAATAGTTTTTTAAATATTTGTGAATTTCATAGGTGAAAATAGTATTTCATTATAGTTTCATTTTCAGATTATCTAATTCTGAGTGAAGCTGAGCATCTTTTTAAAAAACATTTGTATGATAAAAGGGGTTTTTTTTTTTTTTTTTTAAGTAGGCTCCACACCCACCCAGTATAGGGCTTGAACTTACAACCCTGAGATCAAGAGTCATGTGCTCTACAGCATGGGCCGACAGAGCCAGCCAGGCATCCCTGAGCATCTCTATACATGTTTAAAAGCCATTTATATTTCCTTTTCTGTCAATTGTTTTGGTAGAATCCTTTGCTCCTTTTTCTGTTGAGTTATTGGCTTTTCTTACTGATTTGAAAGAGCTCTTTATAGAGGGAGTTGACTCTTTGGATGCCATATGCATAGTAAATAATCTAGTTTGCCCTTTAGCTTTCTACTTTAAGGTTTTAAAAATAATTTAGGGGGATCCCTGGGTAGCTCAGCGGTTTGGTGCCTGCCTTTGGCCCAGGGCGTGATCCTGGAGTCCCGGGATCGAGTTCCACGTCGGGCTCCCGCCATGGAGCCTGGGCTCCCGGCATGGAGCCTGCTTCTCCCTCCTCCTGTGTCTCTGCCTCTCTCTCTCTCTCTCTCTCTACATGTCTATCATGAATGAATGAATGAATAAATAAATAAATACATCTTTAAAAAATAATTTAGAATTTTATTATTTTAAAAATAATTTAGAATTTTAAAACATGTTTGAATTTATAAAATGTTTATTTATTTACTTTTAAAAGATTGTATTTATTCATGAGAGACAGAGAGAGAGAGGCAGAGACATAGGCAGAGGGAGAAGCAGGCTCCCTACAAGGAGCCCAAGATGGGACTTGATCCCCGATCCCAGGATCATGCCCTGAGCCAAAGGCAGACTCCCAACCGCTGAACCACCCAGGGGTTCCTAAATGTTTTATATTTTTAGCTTTTATGCTTTATGTCATTTTTAGAGGATCTTTATACTGATAATATACAATAACATTTCTCTGTGCTTGCTTCTAGTGCTTTTAGGATGTAAAGAGTTTTAGCAAGTAACTGATCCATTTTGAATTTTTTTGGTGTGAGGAATGAGATAGAATCCTGCTTGATTTTCTTTAGATGATGTTTGGATAATAAATATTTGGCATCAAGGACTTTCTCATGAAATGTATTCTGTAGTTTGCCATGCTCTCTAGTCTATGAATTGAGATCTTTTTTTTTTTTTTTTAATATTTATTTATTCATAGAGGCACAGAGAGGGAGCTGGGCAGAGACACAGGCAGAGGGAGAAGCGGGCTCCATGTAAGGAGCCCGACATGGGACTGGAGGCCCGACATAGGACTCGATCCCGGGTCTCCAGGATCATGCTCCGGGCTGCAAGCAGCACTAAACCGCTATGCCACTGGGGCTGCCCTGAATTGAGATCTTAATCTTTTTCACAACAAGACAAGTTCGACTGTTGAGACTTCTGAGACATAAAAAGATCATTTTAGAAAAATTGGCTAGAATATTCTAAAGTACTTTCAAGCAAGTTGTATTGTGCCATAAAAAAAGATTAGTGTGTAATGAAGATTAGCATTGAGGAAACAGGTTTTAGATTAACAACGTTGGCATATGTACTGTGAAGAGATGAATTAACTTGCCAAACTAACGTAATTTTTTTGCGTTAAAGGAGAGTACAATTCAGGATTTGAAAACTGTGGGGCTGACTTTCTAGATCACTATTTTTTGAGGTGTATTCTATTAATGAGTGCTATGACATTAAGAAAGAAAGGATTTAGTGGTCAAATTTCAGAAATCATGGATTAAGCCAAGTTAAAAAGATTATTTAATTGGTGGGTTATATGGACTCTTTATTATGGGCTGTAAGTTCTGAATCTCCGGGATCCCTGGGTGGCGCAGCGGTTTGGTGCCTGCCTTTGGCCCAGGGCGCGATCCTGGAGACCCAGCATCGAATCCCACGTCAGGCTCCTGGTGCATGGAGCCTGCTTCTCCCTCTGCCTATGTCTCTGCCTCTCTCTCTCTCTCCCTCTGTGACTATCATAAATAAATAAAAATTTAAAAAAAAAGTTCTGAATCTCCAAGGGAGAAGATAGTGTAAGCAATATTCCTCAAGCGTAGTTTACCATCAGACTCTTCTCATAGACCATCTTTCTTAGGATGGTGTTCCAGAGTATTTTTTTAAAAAGATTTTATTTTTTTTTAGAAAGAGAGAGAAGAACACAAGGTGGGGGGCAGGGCAGAGGGAGAGAGAGAATATTAAACAGATTCCCTGCTCAGCATGGAGCCAGTCACAAGCTTGATCTCACAACCCTGAGATCATGACCTGAACCGAAACCAAGAGTCAGGTGTTTAACCAACTGAGCCACGCAGGAGCCCCTGTTTGGGAAATGCTGTTCTTTGCCAGAATAATGGATTTGAGGGACTATTTCAAGTAAGAATTTGGGTCATGTTCATGGTCAGTTCTCAACTGTTAAATGTTTTATCTGTAGTTTCTTTCTGTTCTTTAAGTTCTCATGTTCTTAGCTTAAATTAAAGCTATTGTTGTAGGTATAATTGCTGAACTGTCATCAGTGATCTTTAAGGCATTAGAAAAGAAGTGTGTTTTAGTTTTGTTTTGCTTTTTAGGAATGTGGTTTTTAAAAGTGGTGGAAGGCAAATGTGCTAATTTTATAAAAAAGGAAAAGGGGATGCTGGGTGGCTCAGCAGTTGAGCATCTGCCTTTGGCTCAGAATGTGATCCTCGGGTCCTGGGATTGAGTCCTGCATTGGGCTCCTTGTGGGGAGCCTGCTTCTCCCTCTGCTTATGTCTCTGCCCCCCACTCTGTCTCTTGTGAATAAATAAATAAAATCTTAAAAAAAAAAAAAAAAGGAAAAGGTTATCACAAATTCTAGTCTAACAAATTAGTCTCAGGCAGAACTCCTAGCATAGTGTCAAATAGATGACTTATGAGCACTTAATGAGGAAAAAAGTGATGCTTAGGAGTCAACCAGGACTTCCCGAGACAAGCCCTATTATATTAACATCATTTCCTCTTGGACAGGGTCACCAGATTGGTGAATCAGAGAAACACAGTAATGTCTAGGTTTCAGCAAGGCATTTGCAAGTATGACTTGTGAAACTTTAGTGACAGGTGGATAAATGTGGACTAGGTTGTAAGTTAGGATTTGTAGCCAGTGGAATAAACCATATTCAAAAAGAGCTGCTTGATGAGGAATGACTGCTTAATGGGTGTGGGCTTTCTGGTGGTGAAAATTTTCTAGAATTAAATAGTCATGGTGGTTGCACAACACTGTGAATATACTTAAGAAAAACAGTTGCATACTTTAAAATGGTTAAACATGGTAAATTTATGTTATTTGAATTTTATCTCCATGAAGAAAGCTACTGCTAGGTTTTAAATTCAAATAAAGCTCTTTAAGGCATGTTACAGGTAAAACATTTTCATTGGGACTTTCAATGATGTGTATTGATTACATTTGAGATTGACTTATTGCTAGAGGGATGGTTAATATGCACGAAAGTTTTGCTTCCAAAATATCTTGAATCTAATGATGAGATTTAATAGTGATGAAATGGGACATCCTCCGCTGGGGTTCAAAAATGGAGTGTCTAGGTACAGGATAAAATAGTAGCATTTATAGGATACCGTTAGTTAGGAAATAGAACAAATTGAACCAAATCTCTGTTATCAACTCATTAATAGAAATGTGATATATGCAAAAGGAAGAGATGGTTCCATTGTCCTCTGTATTGATCATAGGCTACCTGAGGTTGGTATTCAGGTCTGGAGGCCATAGCTTAGGGAGACCTTGATGATAGACTAGAGCAGAGATGATGGATATGTGGTGGGATTTTTTTACACCCACAGTAGGCATTGCTGATTGATCAGAATCCTTTTCAATATAGAACCTGAGGAACCACTCCCAATCAGTGGGTGTTGTTCCACTGGTTGAGACGTGATTATTACTCAAGGACTAGTGCATGTTGAATGAGCCTGACCAGGATGATAAAAGATCTGTAAATTATGATGCATGAGGAATCATTGAAAGGGCTGAGATTATTTAATATGGACACAAGATTTAAGTGGACTCTAGAAATGTAGAATCTCAGAGGTACAGTCTGTCATCCAGTATAGGAATTCATTCAACTGTTAATATTTGCCTACATTATTTAGGCTTTATTTATTTGAAGGAGAGAGCACAAAGGGGAGGAGCAGAGGGAGAGTGTTAAGCAGGCTGCACTGAGTGCAGAGCCCAAAGTGGGGCTTGATCTCATGACCCCGAGATCACGAACTGAGCTGAAACCAAGAGTCAGATGCTTAACTGACTGTGCCACCCAGGTGCCCCAACATTTTACCAACATTATTTTTAAAGATTCCTGAAAAATGGAAGAGGGGTTTAGTTTATCACGTGTGGTACCAGAGGAATAGAACCAGACAGTGGAAATCTGCTTAATATGAGGAACTTTATAACAATAAGAAATTTCAAAACAAAAAAAAAATCTCAAAAAATCTGCTTTAGAAAAATCCATGTTGCAGAAGATTTTCAAGCAGAAGACTGTAACAGTTGATGGAAGATTATGTGCTAAACACTAAGTACTTTCTTCAGTTACTTAAAACTTTAATTTCCTGTGTTATTAAAAGGTATTTTTATTTTAAATAACTTGATAACATTCTTTTTTTTAAAAAATATTTATTGATTTGAGAGACTGTGAGAGGGGAGTGCACATGAGAAGGGGAAGGAGTAGAGGGAAGGAGAGAAGCAGACTTCCTGCTGAGCAGGGAGCCTGAAGCAGGGCTCTATCCCAGGACCTTGGGATTCTGACCTGAGCCAGAGGTAGCCACTCAACTGACAAGCCTCCAGGCACTCCTAAATGGCTTGATAACATTCTATTGTTCATAGAATGTTTAGCTGGGCTAAAACAGTTGGGAATAGCACTTCCTGTAAAATAAAACACATAGAAAGCATTTCTGAGCTCCCCCTTGTTCAGGACCCTCTAATAGAACTGCAAAAGTTGGCAAAAGTTTAACGTTCTGTACTTTTTTTTATTTATGTATGATAGTCACAGAGAGAGAGAGAGAGGCAGAGACACAGGCAGAGGGAGAAGCAGGCTCCATGCGCCGGGAGCCCGATGTGGGATTCGACGTGGGATTCTGTGGGATTCGATGTGGGATTCGATGCTGGGTCTCCAGGATTGCGCCCTGGGCCAAAGGCAGGCGCTAAACCGCTGCGCCACCCAGGGATCCCTAACGTTCTGTCCTTAAGGAGTTTACAGGTTAATTGGACAGATAAGGCATCACCATTTCAAAAGTCACTCAATATCAAAGTCTGAAAGGTCTAACTAATGTCACAAGAAATGATGCAGTTAAATGCGTGAGAGTTTAGATGAGGGAAAGATTATTTTATGGCAGAGTTTTGGCAAGATAAGCTGAAATTAGATGGGAAGAAGGCAAAGCATAAATACATATATTTTTGTGTTCCTTTAAGTTGAGACTATCTTTTTCTGCTACTTGGCATCTAGGAGCACCCCTTCCACAGTGCTTTTCAATAAAGTAGATGCTCAGGAATATTCAGTTGAATTGGTGCAAAGCTGTGTGGAGTGTGGGAGTTGGATGGTTAAGAGAATTTCAGTGTTGTGGGGATAAGAGCTTTGGATAATTGTAATTATTATTATTTGGTTATGATTGAGACCCTAGTACTATGGTCCTGCCTGAAGCAAGGAGAAAAGAATAGTTTGTCTCATTCAGCAGTTATTTACTGAGCGATGTGCTTCAAAGATGAATCAGAAAAGGATCCCACCCTTCATACTTAACTAATTATACTAAGAGGTAAAGAGATACATTAAGAAGTACAGTTTTATTTTTTTAAAAGATTTTATTTATTCATGAGAGACACCGAGAGGGGCAGAGACAGGCAGAGGGAGAAGCAGGCTCCCTGTGGAGGGCACCTGAAGAGGGACTTGATCCTGGACCCCAGGATCACGACCTGAGCCAAAGGCAGACACTCAACCACCCAGGTGCCCCAAGGAGTACAGTTTAGAGGAAGTTTGGAGGAAGGAGAGATTTATTTCCAAAAGTGTAGATCATGGAAGAGTGCATGGAGGAGATGACTTTTGGCAGTAACATTGGAATTGTCAGAGGGGTGAGGCAGATCAAAAATTTTACCAAATCTTTATCTTAGTGGTCATCTCCATCCCTAGCTTCCCGTATTATGGCTTGATGACCTTTACTCTCTCTACAAACTCAATTTCTTTGGTCCTAACAAATTTATCTCATTTAGCATGCCAGCGGGACCTTCCCTGTAGCAATGGGAGAAGTATCTTTCTTCCTAAGACTCCACCTTCTATCTGTGGTCTGGATCCTATCCCTAGGGTCCTTATTTCAGTATTGTTTTCTTAACTGTAACTTACATTTTTTTTTTTTTTTAGCCAATTCTTTTCTCTGAAGCACATAAACATCCTCACCCCTTCAAGATCTACTCCCTTAATACTAGGCCCTATTCTGATTATTGTCCCTTCTTCTTTTCCTTCAGGAAAAATTTGTCTTTACTCCCCGTGTTCACTTCTTTATCATAACTCCTATGGGTGCGATTTGTGTGCCTTTCCTTTCTCCCACTGAAATTTCTCTTGCTCGAACCAGCAAATTGTTATGTCCGTTGGAAAATTTTCAATACTTAATTCATTTCTTTCTTCCTTTCCTTTTCCTTCCTTCCTCCTTCCTTCCTTCCAACACACACACACACACACACACACACACACACACACACACACACGTGATGTGGGGAGGGGCAGAGGAAGAGGGAGAGAGAAAAGATTTTAAGGAGGCTCCACACCCAGCACGAAGGCCAACATGACAGTTTCCATCTCCTGACCCTGAGAGCATGACCTGAGCCGAAATCAAGTTGGATGCTTCACCAACTGAGCCACCCAGGTGCCCCCATATATATCTTTCTTAATTTCTGTGGCATGTGACACTCTTGTCTGCTCACTTCATGAAATTTTCTTCCTTTCAACTGGGTAGCTTTTTATACTTTTTGAATTTTGACCTGTGTGTGTGTGTGTGTGTGTGTGTGTGTGTGTGTGTGTATCCTAAGAAAGTAAATTCAGGTGACACCTCCTTCAGAGAGCATCCAGCCTTACCCCAGGTCTGAGTTAGATGCTCCTCCCTTGTGTTTCTATCCCTCCCCGCCAGTATCTTTTTTTAATAGCCCCCTCCCCTCCCCTCCCCTCCCCTCCCCTCCCCTCCCCTTCCCTCCCCTTCCCTTCTTCTTAGGGCACACACAGTGGAGTGGGGAGGGGCAGAAGAGGGAGAAGATTTTAAGGAGGCTCCACATTGTTTCTTTCCTCAGGGGCTGTTCACTGCTAGCAGTAACTGGGTGACAGCTGCTGAGACTTAGTATCACCGAAGTTTAACTCCGTTTGAAGATTTTTTTTTTTTTTCATTTAAGGTTAAAAGGTCTTTTACGCTTTGTGATAGATGGTAAATTAGAGACAGGGCTTGATAGATCAAATGTAATGTTTCCCTAGGCTCTGCAGCTGAAGACTTGGTCTGGGAATGAGCAGTTAATCCTATTAGTCCAGGGACTTAAAAAAAAAACTTCATTGGAGTAATAATTTACATGCCATAAAACTCTCCTATTTTTTAATGTACAACTTAATGATTTTTAGTAAATTTACCAAATAGTGCAATTGTCACCATAGTGTAGTTTCCATTACCCCAGTTTCTCTGGGAAACTAGCCCTAACTCCCTTCCCTCTTCAGGTGCTGAGGAGTTCTTTATTGAATATTCTACATTCATGTTTCTCAAGACTGGTTCCTACCACATCGTATTGAAATTACTAGGCTGTTTCCAGGGCCTGGATGGTGCTTAGATGTGTTAGTGTCTTCGTAGAATCCTAATTGCCAGGAAAGACTGCCCAATTTGGGAGGTGTTGAGCAGCCAGTAATCCTGGCATGCAGGGGCATTTGCTGTACAAGCTGGGTGTGGTAACTGGAGGAGCGGCTCCTGGAGGAACCGAATCTCAATGGTTTTGAGTAGTCAGTTCCGGCATTGGTATGTTCCGCTCTGTATTGCACAGAGCTGGGAAACCACTGAGGTCACGTGCTCAGCAGAACTAGTTCAACCCGTTTCCTCCTTACAGACCCCTAATTCACATTCCCACCCTGATTCTTTTCTCCCTCGGCATGCTTGAGGTCTGGGCTTGTCTCAGGGCTTACACACTAAGAGTTCTCGCAATAGTGGTTTCTTTGTCTTGCAGAGTGGGAGAGCGGGGAGGGCCAAGCCTCTGGTCCCTTTGACACATGCTATCCGTGGAACGAGGAGGCAGGCATTAGACAGGTTGCTGGGTGTTACACTCCAGAAGGAGGTTTACTTGTGGGATCTAGCTCTTCATACACATACTCCTGTCTCTGTCACACAGGTACACAGCTCCCCCACCAAGAGAGAGTGGAATGGTGTGTTTTTGCACACAGTATTCAGTTAGTCTTCACAATTGCCTTGTGAGGTGTTTTCATAGACAGGAAGCTGAAGTCCCAGAGAGGTTAGGTCACTTGTCATCCCTTCTTCCTTCCCTCCCTCATTTCTTGAGGAAGAAATGGGTCTGTTCCTCTCCAATAGCTAGCTGCCCTCTGTGCTCTTCAGAACCTCCGCTTCTTCCTTGATTCTTTACTTCTTGTATCTTCAGACCCCTCTGTGCTCCGTCCTTTCTTGCAGATGGCAAGGATGTGCCTCTTCCTGTGTTATAGAGGAACACTCTGCCACCTCAGACCAACTGTTTCTCCATTCCTCCAATTTCTCTTCCCTCCTTAAACTTCCTGAAAAGGGAGTCGTTCTTGGCTGTTTCTAGTTCCTGACTTCGACTTAACTTGTCTAGCTGTAATCTCACTCCCCCTGATCACCATTCCACTAAGGTTCTCTTTGTAATATACTCACCTCTTAAGTGTTGGTGTTTTCTGAAGCACAGTCTTGACCTTTTTTCTTTTTTAGTTATTTTTTTTAAGTCATCTCTGTACCCAACGTGGCGCTCGAACTCCCAACCTTATGATCAAGAGTCATACGCTCCTCCGACTGAACCAGCCAGGTGTCCTTTGGCCCTATTTTATTTTATTCTATGGCCTGTTTCTCTGGTGAACTCATCCCCGTGGAGCCACTCTTCACACCAGTGTCTCTAGCTGGGCCCCTCTCCTGAGTTTTCCAGACTTGCATTTCCACTGCCTGCAGGATGTCACCACGTGATGTCCCATTCACATTTCCAGCTGAACACGTTTCCGACATGAATTTGTCATTCTGGCCTGCTTCTGCTAGTGTCCCCCTGCCTTGCTGGCTGGCATCCTCTTTCATTTAGTCATCCTTGCCACAAGTCACCACATCATCTTTTAAAATAAAACAACCTTTTGCCTTTTATAGAAATTTCTGAAAGTTTGCTAACGATGGTACATGTTGCCAGATTTTCTTCTGGAACAGTGTCAGAATGTGGGGTTTTCCCATGTATTGGATAATAATAAGTTGCTATTGTTCCTTTTTTATCTTTGCCAATCTGATAGCCAAATAATGGTATTTAAAAAAAAATATTTTATTTATTTATTCATGAGAGACACAGAGAGAGAGAGAGAGGCAGAGACACAGGCAGAGGGAGAAGCAGGCTCCATACTGGGAGCTCGATGGGGAACTGATTTTGGGTCTCCAGGGTCACGCCCTGGTCCGAAGGCGGTGCCAAACCTCTGAGCCACCCAGGCTGCCCAAATAATGGTATTATTGTCACTTTATTTATTTATTTATTTATTTATTTATTTATTTATTTATTTATTTTTAAATTTTTATTTATTTATGATAGTCTCACAGAGAGAGAGAGACGCAGAGACACAGGCAGAGGAAGAAGCAGGCTCCATGCACCGGGAGCCCGATGTGGGATTCGATCCTGGGTCTCCAGGATGGCGCCCTGGGCCAAAGGCAGGCGCCAAACCGCTGCGCCACCCAGGGATCCCTTATTGTCACTTTAATTTGCATATCTTTGATTAGTGAGATTAAGAATTTTTCCTATAATTATGGCCATTTACTTTTGTGAGTTGCCTGTTTATCTTTCTAGTCCATTTTTCTAGGGAAATACTTGTCATTTTATTTATTTCAAGCATTTAAAAAATATATATACAGGGATGTCTGGGTGGCTTAGCAGTTGACCATCTGCCTTTGGTTCAGGGTGTGATCCCGGGGTCCTGGGATTGAGTCCCACTTTGGGCTTCCTGCATGGAGCTTGCTTCTCTCTCTATGTCTCTGCCTCTCTCTCTGTGCTTCTCATGAGTAAATAAATAAAATCTTAAAAAAAAAAAAGTATATATACATATAAAGATTATAGGGGATTATTAATTCCTTGTTATGTTTTGCAAATTTTCTCTCAAGTTTATCTTTTCTTTAAAAAATATTTTAATTACCTAATAGAAGTTTAGCTGCTTTTTATGTAGCCAATTTATGTCCTATTTATTTATTTATTTATTTATTTATTTATTTATTTATTTATGGAGCCCAACACAGCTTAGACCCACGGTCCTTGCACTCAAGACCTGAGCAGAATTCCAGAGTTGGACGTTTAACTGACTGAGCCACCAGGTGCCCCTCCCTCTTCCTTTATAATATCTAATATCTGCTGCCATAATTTTATTTGAAAAGGCTTTTTCTCATTTCAGGATTATACAACCATTCACCTATATTTTTTCCCTCCTTTTTATTTATTTATTTATTTTCTAGATTTTATTTATTTATTTATGAGAGACACAGAGAGGTATAGACACAGAGGGATAAGCAGGCTCCTCGCAGGGAGCCCAATGTGGGACTTGAACCCTGGACTTGGGATCATGCCCTGAGCTGAAGGGACACACTCAGCTGCTGAGCCACCCAGGTGTCCCTTTTTCTCCTTTTATTTTATTCTGTAAAATCTCCAATCCATTTTTAAAATTAATTTTTTATTTTTTAAAAAAGATTTTATTCATTTATTCATGAGAAAGGCAGAGATATAGGCAGAGGGAGAAGCAGGCTCCATGCAGGGAGCCCGATGTGAGACTAGATCCTGGAACTCCGGGATCACGCCCTGAGCCAAAGGCAGGCGCTCAACCGCTAAGCCACCCAGGCATCCCAAATGTTTAGTATTTAATGTGCTTCTCTCGGTGCTTGATAAAGGGAAAGTTGTTGATGAGGTCTATACTGTAGTACGGGTGCTCTAGGAAGTGCAGCCTCAGAACTTGAGATTTTGTTAGTGAGTGTTCAGAGGTGGTAGCTGTTATTATCGGAGGAGGCAATATATTGTAACAATAGAGTGTGAGTTTTAAAATCACATCAATTTGGGTTCAAGTGTTGAGCTCGGGCACTCACCAGGTGGGTAATCTTGGATGGGTCACTTCTAGGAGCCCATGGTTTCCTTATCCGTAAAATAAAAAAAATAATAATACCACTTAATGAGATTTTTGCGAAAATCAAGTGAGAAAATGCATGCAAAGTATTTAGCTTTATTTCAGCCATGTGGTGTTAGAGATTCTTTTTTTCATGTTATTTATATCGAAAATGAATCATTTATTTTGAGACGTGGGGGAGGAGCAGAGGGAGAGGAAGAGAGAGAGAGAGAATAGAGCCTGGTGTAGAACTTGATCTCAAAATCCTAAGATCCCGACCTGAGCCAAAATCAAGAGTTGGACACTTAACTGGCTGAACCACCCAGGTGCTCTGAAAATGAACCATTTAGACACTGCTGTTTTTGTGTTTAGTAGCTGTGTTTCAGATCTGAAGTCAGCTTTAAAATTTTTTTAGATAATTTTCATGTGACTTAGATTTGCTAAAGCAGTTCTAGTGTTAACTTGAGGAGGCAAAATGTTGAAACTTTATATCCCTTATTGTGAGAAGGGGGGGACTCAGAACTCTACTCTCCATTTTCTTCAACTCTGTGAGAAATAGAAATATAAGAGTTTTGTCACTAAGTTCTATTTGTGGTCACAGCTGAGGGTCCTGATCACAGGTAGTGTGTGCTGATGTTACCACATGGTATGATATTCTCAGAACTTTTTTTTTTTTTAAGATTTTATTTATTTACTCATGAGAAACGGAGAGACAGAGACAGAGAGGCAGAGACACAGGCAGAGGGAGAAGCAGGCTCCATGCAGGGAGCCTGATGTGGAACTCGATCCCAGGACTCCAGGATCAGGTCCCGGGCTGAAGGCGGCACTAAACCGCTGAGCCACCCAGGCTGCCCTCAGAACTTTTTTAAAAAGTGACTTATCTATTAAAACATTTGTACATGTAGAGTTTTTTTTTTTTAATTTATAATAAGATTTTATTCATGAGAAAGAGGCAGAGACCTAGGCAGAGGGAGAAGCAGGCTTCCTGCAGAGAGCCCAGTATGGGATTCAATCCCAGCACCTCGGGATCACGCCCTGATCTGGCGGCAGACGCTCAGCCACTGAGCCACCTAGGTGCCCCTACTTGTAGAAATATTTATACTTGTATTTGAAGAAAAAATTAAAAACCCGACTGTGTTGCCAAAAGTGATTTTCTGAAACAGATCTCATCAGGTCATTCCCCTCTTAAATCCTTCAGTGTCCCTCACAACTAGGATGGTTATTTCTTCTGCCTGGAGGCCTTCCCTGCCTTGGCCAGTTGGTAAACTCCTCTTTGTTCTTTCAAGCCCATTAATATTTGTGGATGATGTGGAGCCAGAAGAGAATTATTGTTTTGGATTGCAGAAGTAGGATTCCCAAAGATGCTGACATTAGGGACAATGGGCTGAACTGAACATGAGGAAATATCATGGAGATGAGTGCAGGTTGTGGTTCTAATATAGAATTTTAGAGATAGGATTCAGTAGCTGTGAATTTCCAAAAAATTGTTGATTGGAAAAATGTAATAAAAATAGTTGAGTCTGAGGCTTTGTGGTTATGGAGTACTCAAAATTAAGAAGGTGATAGTGCTGTTCCATTTCAGGCGAGTTGGACCTTACTTGGAACACAGTGTTCAGTTGGAGAAAGTTCACAGATGGGTGAGAGTGAAATAATGCATGGGTGAGGGGGCCTAGGTGTACTGTCCAACATCTGAGTGCTTGCTCGCTTTGTTTCAGTCACTGTTCTTAATGCTTTATTTGTATTATCTCTTGTAATCCTCACACTCCTTCCAGATGGCTGCTATTATATTATTCCCTTCTTATGAAGAGTATTTGAAAAAACAAGTAATCATTTCACTTACAGGGGTGTCAACATGTGACTCCATCATCTAAGGGGAGAGGAGGAAAAGCAAAAAATTTTTTTTTCATACTGAGCCACCACACACTATGCTAGCTCCACACTTTATATGCAATCTTTTTTTTTTTTTTTTTTTAAGATTTTATTTTTAAGTAATTGCTACATCCAGCATGGGACTTGAATTTAAAACCAAGATTAAGAGTCACATGCTCTACCAACTGAGCCAGCCAGGCACTCCCCCAACTCCACTGCTTTTTAAAATTTTTATTTCCTTATTTGAGAGAGAGAGTGTGGAGTAGAGGAAGAGGGACAAGCAGACTCTGTGCCAAGCGCAGAACTGACTTGGGGCTCAATCTCATGACCCTGAGATCATGACCTGAGCCAAAATCAAGAGTCAGCTGCTCCAGCTCCACTGACTGAGCCACCTGATTTTATTTAATCCCCAGCAACAGACCTACCTGGAAAGTATTGTTATTCCCTTTTAACAAATGAAGGAACTGGTTAAGTGACTGTCTTGATAAGGGACAGGTTATAAATCCAGGTGTCCCTTTTTAAAAAAAATTTTTTTAAAGATTTATTTATATATTTTAGAGAGAGAAAGAGCATGAGCCGGGGGAAGGGCCAGAGAGAAGGAGACAAGCAGACTCCACTGAGAGGGGAGCCCCATGCGGGGTTTGATCCCAGGATCCTGAGACCATGACTGAGTCAAAACCAAGAGTTGGATGCCCAACTGACTGAGCCACCCAGGTACCCCTAAATCTAGGTCTCTTAAAGTCTCTGGCCAATGCTGACCACACTAATACACACATATTTTAAAATTCAAATTCAATTAGCCCACATAGAGTACATCTTCAGTTTCAGTTGTGAAATTCAGTGATTAAATCAGTTGCATATAATACCAAGTGCTCATCTTTAATTCCATATGTTGTCTTGCTCCACGAAGGCAGCTTAGGGTACCAAAGGGGAACTGATGCTGGCTTAATATAAACTTCTACCTGCTAGAATTCAGAAATGAAATGAATTAATTTGAATGTTTGGTTCCATTTCAGCAGCAGTGGTCAGGCTCAGCCTGTGGCATGATTTGGCTGAGAGGTTTTGGAAGCATTCAGGCATGAAAGGGAGGGAGGAGTGGGACGTGGAGGGAGTGGAGGAGTTGGGGTAGAGAGCTGTAATGAGCTTTCTACCCAAGGGATTCTATGATTATCGTGAGACAGTGATAAATATAATTGGCAAAAAGTCGTGGTGGCCACTGATTTTTCTTTCATGCATAAGTTTATTTACTTTTTAGTTTAGCTTTATTGTGATATAATTAACACTTAAAATTTTAAGATATTTAAAGTAGACATTGTGGTGATTTGTTATACATTATGAAAGGTTTAGGTTTGGTTTTGTTTTTGTGAGAACATTCAAGTTCTACTCTCTTGGCAAATTTCAGTTACATAAACATTGTTACCAACTATAGTCACCATGTTTTACATTAGAGCCTCAGACTTTATCCTCTTATAGCTGAAAGTTTGTACCCTTTTCCAACTTCTCCCTATTTTCTTTACCCCATACCTCATGGCAACTACTTTACTACTATGTTTCTATGAGTTTTTTTTTTTTTTTTAGATTTCACATATAAGCAGTACCATGCAGTATTTGTCTTTGGTCTGTTGCATTAGGATAATGCCCCCAGGATTCATCTATGTTGTCACAAATGGCTGGATTTCCTTCTTTCTCATGGCTGAATAATATTCCAGTCTGTGTGTTCATGTACATGCACATGTGTGTATCACATCTTCTGTATGCATTCATCTGTTGATGGGCACTTACCCTGTTTCCATGTCTTGACTATTGTGAAAAATACTGCAGTGAACATGGGAGTGCAGATATCTCTTTGACAGCCTGTTTTCCTTTCCTTTGGCTGTATACCTAGAATTGGGATTGCTGAATCATACATATGCAGTCCTATTTTTAATTTTTTAAGGAATCTTCACATATTTCTCCTTAACAGCTGCACCAGTTTACATTCTCACCAGTAGTGCAAACGGGTTCTCTTTTCTTTACATTTTTTCCAACACTTGTTGTCTTCTGCCCTTTTTTTTTTTTAAAGATTTTATTTATTCATTCATGAGACACACACACACACACACACACACACACACAGACACACACAGGCAGAAACACAGGCAGAGAGAGAAGCAGGATCCATGCAGGGAGCCTGATGTGGGACTCCGTTCCCGGGCTGGAGATCCCTATCTCCAGGATCACACCCCGGGCTGATGGCTGATGGCTGATGGCTGATGGCGGCTGCTAAACCTTTAAGCCATTGGGGCTGCCCTCTTTTGCCCTTTTTTTTTTTTTTAAATTTTTATTTATTATTTATGATAGTCACACACACACAGAGAGAGAGAGAGGCAGAGACACAGGCAGAGGGAGAAGCAGGCTCCATGCACCGGGAGCCCGACGTGGGATTCGATCCCGGGTCTCCAGGATCCCGGGTCTCCAGGATCGCGCCCTGGGCCAAAGGGAGGCGCCAAACCGCTGCGCCACCCAGGGATCCCTCTTTTGCCCTTTTGATGATGATTGTTCTAATAAGTGTGAGGTGATGTCTCATTGAGGTTTTGATTTGCATTTCCCTGATGATTAGCACCTTTTGTATGTCTTTGGAAAAGTGCCTCTTCAGTTCCTCTGCCCACTTGTAATTTGGATTGTTTTTTTAATGTTGAGTTGTATGAAGTCTTTATATATTTTGAATATTAACCTTTTATCAGATTCATGATTTGCAGATACTTTCTTCCATTTTGTAGGTTTCATTTTGTTGATGGTTTTCTTTGTGCAAGAGCTGTTTAGTTTGATATAGTTCCACTTCTGTTTATTTTTGCTTTTGATGCTTTTGATGTCAAAACCAAAAATATCATTGCCAATACTGATGTTAAGGAGCTTACCTCCAGTATTTCCTTCTTGGAATTTATGGTTTTTGGTCATTTGTTCAAGTCTGTAATCCATTTTGAGTTGATTTTTGTGTGTGGTGCAAGGTAGGGGTCTATGCATAAATTTATTTAAAAATGTATTTATAAAGCAAGGGGCGCCTGGCTGGCTCAGTTGGTAGAGCATGTGACTTAATCTCAGGATTATAAATTTAAGCCCCATGTTGGGTGTAGAGATTACTTAAAAAGAAAGTCTTAAAAAATAACATAAAATGTATTTATAAAGCTAAACCAAATGCTTATATTTTATAAGAAAGCTTTGTGTCTGAGTTGAAAATCATTGTGGACTTACAGTTAAACTAAAATACTTAAAACCCTATTTAGTGTACAGAACACAGAGAGATACTAGACTTTTTCCTCTATAGGATATTTTACACTTTGCCGTGTTCATTCTGCCCTAATGGGCCCAGCCCTATTAGATTTTTGGACTGAGTGGTAAGAGCAACAGTAGTCTAGTGAAGAGGATTCTTAACTAGAAATCAGGGTCCTGTTATTCTGTCTTTGCCACTAGCTAGTAGTTGACTTTGGATAGACCTTATACTTGTAAAATTGAGGGAGTTGTACAAATAGGTGTAGCCTTTGGTAAGTTTTTGGACGATAAAAAACGTTTCTTTAATGTTTATAATTTTTTATTTTGTAGTTACACTTCCTTTTTTTTTTCTTTTTAAAGATTTCATATATTTATTCATGAGAGACTCACAGAGAGAGAGAGACATAGGCAGAGGGAGAAGCAGGATCCCTGTAGGGATCCCAATGTGGGACTCGATCCTAGAACCCTGGGATCATGACCTGAGTCAAAGGCAGACAGACACTCAATCACTGGGTCACCCAGGCATCTCTGGAATTACTTCTAAGGTCCTTTCCTTAGGAATTAATTCTAAGTGCAGCAGAACATTGTGCACAAAGCTGTTCTTTGCAGTATTATTTAATGGTTGAAAATATTTGGAAGTGACATGAGTAGGTAACCAATTAAGCACTTGGTAGAGTTTTTATGTAACTTAGTCTTCAGAAATTATATAATAACATGGAATATATTCATAAAATATTGAGAACTGTCTAATAATTTTCTCTTAATGGATATGTATTATATTGAAAAAAAAAAAAAAAACAACCCAAAGGGATTTGCCATAGATGTGCTTCAAGTTCTTGGCTATCATGTTGTGATTCTGTGGTTTAGTGACAGAAGAAGAAATCTCAGATGGGCTGTAGAGGACAAAAAGAAGGGTTTGTTATATCTTCTTGGGGTTATAGTTGAATCTAGACTTCTAATATTAAACATTAGAGTAACATAGTACCCTACTTAGTGCTTTCAGTTTTCCAAAGCAATTTGGTCCTGATTTAACCTATTTTATTTCATTTCTCTAAACTTATAAATGAGCCGGGTGATACTCTGTTGAGACGAAGGTCACCATCCCATGTGTGGTAACTTGGAAGGCAGCCTTGGGTTTGCGGCAGCTAAGAGACACCTCTGTATTTGGCCTATTTATTCTAGCTCTCCCTTAGCCCTTTTCACCAGATCACAATTGGCTCTTCTGGCCGAACATTTCTGTGATGTGCAAGGTGTTTTAAATCTAGCTTGTTAATGGGGATTGTTTTCCAGCAGTTTGTGTAGGGAAGGCGAGGATAGAGGCTTGTGGGAGATGTTGATGCTGGCATTCCTTTTACTTTGATTTTGATGTAGTAATCTCAGAGGTGAACCGAAATATCTTTGGTAACTAGCTCTGTTTTCAAGGCAAAAGCATGTACTGTGCTGTTTATTCATTGTCTTCCCTATGTGTTTACCTTGTTTTCAAGAGAAAGTAATTTTTTTCCTCATACCATTATATGGTAAAGGGCTGTTTTTGGCTTACACTACAGTTGTTCTAGGTTTGTTTCTGTTAATGAGAGCACAAGTTAGACTGTCCCCTGAGAGCCAGAGTTGCCAGGAGCTGATGGCCATATTCCTTTTAGCAATAAAAAATTGAAGGGCTCTATTGTATATCCTTCAAGCAATTTTATGAACACGAATTACATAAATGGGGCAGCCCCGGTGGTGCAGCGGTTTAGCGCCGCCTGCAGCCCAGGGCGTGATCCTGGAGACCCTGGATTAGTCCCACGTCAGGCTCTCTGTATGATGCCTGCTTCTCCCTCTGCCTGTGTCTCTGCCTCTCTCTCTCTCTCTGTCTCTATGAATAAATAAATAAAATCTTAAAAAAAAAAGAATTACATAAATGCATAAATGGGATCAGAAATACATGTACATATTATCTGGCTTGTTTTCCTATTAATGTTAGTGTTTTCATGTAAATTTTCATGGATATATATGTTGTGTCTATAAAATATGGCATAATTAAATATTTCTTCCAGTTTTTTTTTTTTTTATTTCTTCCAGTTTTATTTGCCTTTTAATTCAAGCTTCTGTATATCAATGAACATTATAAATGTTTCCTTTTTATGTTGTCCTACTCGGTGGTAAATCCAGTTTTTACTTCATTCAGCTGTATCTTTCAGTTTTTTTTCATTTGTCTTTTCACAGATTTAACACTAGTAAAATAGACCAGGCAATATCTAGTGTTTGGGGAGTTTTTTAACAGTATGGTAAAGAATGTATGAAATTTGAGTAGAATAATACACACATACACACGTAGGCACGCATGCACTCGTGTGTGTGTGTGTGTGTGTGTGTGTATTTATTTATTCTTCTATAAATAAAAGTAAGGGGGGGGTGCCTGGTTGGCTCAGTCAGGGAAGCATGTGACTCTGGATCTCAGGGTCATGAGTTCAAGCCCCACATTGGGCATGGAGCCTACTTAAAAAAGAAAAAAAAATGAGAAAAGGAACAAAATCACAAAAACAAAAACAAAAAAAATAAATAATAAACTACCAAAACAATGTCTTAAGAAATGTGAGGAAAACTCAAAAACTTTACTAAGATACAAAACTTGATTTGAATCAGAAATCTTGGATTTGGGACTAAGAAGAAAATCAAATAAATGAAAGTAAGCTCCATGCATATTCTGAGCCAGCCAGGCATCCCAAGTAGAATAATTTTAAATTAGGGATTTTTAATATGGAACCAGTGAAATCTCTGAAATTACATATTTTTTTAAAGATTTTATTTATTTTTTATTTAAGAGAGAGAATCCCAAGTAGACTCTTCATGGAGCTGGACATGGGGCTTGATCTCACAGCCCTGATATTCATGACTTGAGCTAAAACCAAGAGTCGGATGCTTAACTGATTGAGCCACCCGGGTGCCCCTGAAATTATATATTAAATTTCAGTATATGTACATTTTTCTGGGGAAGGATTTCCTTAGATACTCAAAGGATGCTGTGACTTAAAAAATAGTTTAAAAAACCATCGCCATGGGGCGCCTAGGTGGCTCAGAAGTTGAGTGTCTGCCTTTGGCCCAGGTCGTGATCCCGGGGCCTGGGATTGAGCCCTGCATTGGGCTCCTGCGGAGAGTCTGCTTCTCCCTCTTCCTATATCTCTGCCTCTCTCTCTGTGTCTCATGAATAAATAGATAAAATTAAAAAAAAAATACATCGCCTTGGGGTAGGTAGGTTTGGGTGGCTCAGTTGGTTAAGGGTCATGCTCAGGTCACGATCTCAGGAGGTTCCCTGCTCAGTTGGGATTTTTCTTTTCCTTCACTCTCCCCCCCCCCCTTCCTGCTCTCTGGCTCTCTCTAGTAAATAAATAAAATCTTAAAAAAACCCAAAAAAACCCAAAAAACGAACTCATCACCTTAAATGATTTTTAGTTACCTCCATTTCTGTTGGTAGAAAATATGTGCAGATTGTGTTGTTTTATCTTGGGCCTTCTGAAATCTCTTGAGAGGTGTTCTAGGGAGAAAATAGTTTTCTTTTCCTTTCCCCTTTACAACCTCTTTCTCCACCTCTGAAAAAAAATGCATTCATTTTTACTGATTCCATTGGCATTTTCTTCCCTATTTTAACTGAGATAATTGACTATTCATGCAATCCCCAAACAACCTTAAAATCTGAACCTAGAAATTCACTGTGGATTCTGAAACTGGAGGAGAACATCAATATATTTAAATTTTTGAAAAGCTGAAATTCTGGCTTCAGCCACAAATGACTATTCTTAGGGCTTCTGCAGGAATAACTTAGGGTTAGGGTCTGAGGTTTCTGGGCTGTTGGGGCCGGGGGAACCAGCCAGCTCTGCTGGCTCAGGGGCAGAAAGCAGGGTAGAGAAGGAGGCCTTGATGTTCCGGAGTTTTTCTGAGTTCCTTGCCTCTGAGATCGGACTGGGTCAGGACAAGGATATGTGTGAAATTGCACCTTAAAAGAGCACTGCAGGCAACCTGGGTGGCTCAGCGGTTTAGCGCCCACCTTTGGCCCAGGGTGTGATCCTGGAGTGCCGGAATCGAGTCCCGCGTCGGGCTCCCGATGGAGCCTACTTCTCCCTCTGCCTGTGTCTCTGCCTTTCTCTCTCTCTCTGTGTGTCTCTCATGAATAAATGGATAAAATCTTAAAAAAAAAAAAAAAAAAAGAGCACTGCTTATGTGGAACTTAAGCTCCTCCATAGAGAATGGAAATAAAGCTCAGAATCTCTTAAGGAGGGGATCAGACCTTCCCTCTCTTCTCAAGTCCTCTCCCTTTCTTGCAGGTGGATGGAAGCATGTCTTGGGGAAGACCTGCCTCCTACCACAGAACTGGAAGAGGGGCTTAGGAATGGGGTCTACCTTGCCAAACTAGGAAACTTCTTCTCTCCCAAAGTGGTGTCCCTGAAGAAAATTTACGATCGAGAGCAGACCAGATACAAGGTGAGTCCTTCCTTGCTTGGTGCTTAAATTTCCATACACTTAGAAGAGAAGATTAGTGGACTTTACCCTGTATAAGAGTTATTGAGAAATATGTGTGAATGTATTTGTTCTAGCAAAATAAAGTACCTGGCAGAGTGGAGAAGAGAGTGCAAAGTCAGGCATGGCATTAAAAGGTGGCAGTCTGTATTGTTGATACAATTCCTGTAATGGTGTAGGTCTAGAAATATTCATGGTCCTTGATGAATTTTTAAAAATTTCTTAGAAGATGGAGGAAGTAAAAAAAAAAAAAAAAAAAAGATGGAGGAAGTAACTAGGGGGAATTACAATTTCAATTTTAACCAAGCAATGAGATTTGTTGGCAAATTGAAAGCAATAGCAACACACCTTTAGGAAAAAAGGCCCCTCTGTGATACTAGAATTCAAGGTAAATTGAGAAAGCAATCCAATTTCAGGAAATCAAGGTAAGTGAGAGGCTTTGATTCTTGTGGCCCAGAGCCATGAAAAACAGAAATCAAGTTGGGATGTTGACAAGGACCAAACTCTGTTGTGGAGGAGCTTTCCTAGGAGGAGCTATTTAGAAAAGGAAGAATGTAAAAGATAGTGAGAGATTACAAAACCAAGAGCAGCTGTAATCGAGGTAACTGTAGGAGTTGGACTAGAACTTGAAATGAGCTAAGGATGAAGATAGAATCAAAAGAAGTTATGTTTTATGTCTATATTCAAAGGACAAGGAGAAGATAAAGGTCCTAAAACCAAAATTAACATCCCAAAGAGAAACTTTCCTTTTCTGAAGGCAATTCTGGAGCTCTTCTGTTGAGCCCTATACAGTGTGGGGCAGAGCAGCAAGACATTCGTTCATTTAAAAAGATTTACTTATTTTTAGAGAGAGAGGGAGAGAGAATGCAGGCTAGCATGAACAGGAGGGAGCCACAGAGGGCGAGAGAATCTCAAGCAGACTCCCCACTGAGTGTGGAGCCCAGTGCAGGGCTTGATCCCATGACTCCGGGATCATGACCTGAACCAAAACCTAGAGTTGGATGCTTAGCTGACTGAGCCACCCAGGCACCTCAAACAACAAGACATTTAAAACAAGAGTGGAGACTGCATGGCAATAGAAACAATGGCCCTGCCCCTCTTCCCCTCCAGAGAGTAAATCTTTCTGTAAGATAACAAATCTAGAGGTTTAGAGGGGGGATATTTGTGTGAGTGGTACTAAGAAAACCCTGATTAACACACTTAATAATATCTGTTAGTTTGTGAATATTTTCTACCTGCCAGATACCACACTGGGTGCTTTTGTATGTTTTCCCACTTCATCTTTACAATAAACATATAAAGTAGGTGTTAAAGATGAGGAAATTCAAAAAGGTGAAGTGACCTGCCCACTGTCACCAGTAGATGGTCAAGCCAGGGATTGAATCCAGCATAATTGAATTCCAAAGACTGTTCTGTAGAGCTCATTATACAGGAAGATTCTCCAGATGGTTCTCAAGTGAGAGGAGCTGAGATGTGGATTTGGCTTTTTAGGATTGGAATGTGAACATGATGCTATAGATCTTCAATTTAAGGGGACCTTGCAAAGTCTCATAAGGAAACTTTTGTTGCAAAAAGAGTATTTAGTATTTGCTTCAATGTTGCCAACAGTGCCTAATTGTCTCTTATTTGTTCTAGGCAACCGGCCTGCACTTTAGACATACTGATAACGTGATTCAGTGGTTGAATGCCATGGATGAGATTGGATTGCCTAAGGTAACTTACATGATATTCAGAGTTCTGGCTTAGATCAGGCTGTTTTGGCACATAGTTATTCTGCCTGTAAAATTATTCTCAATTGAGGGCGGCCCGGGTGGCTCAGCGGTTTATTTTTTTATTTTTTTATTTTTTAATTGTATTTATTTATGATAGTCATAGAGAGAGAGAGAGAGAGAGAGAGAGAGAGAGAGAGGCAGAGACACAGGCAGAGGGAGAAGCAGGCTCCATGCACCGGGAGCCTGACGTGGGATTCGATCCCGGGTCTCCAGGATCGCACCCTGGGCCAAAGGCAGGCGCCAAACCGCTGCGCCACCCAGGGATCCCGGCTCAGTGGTTTAGCGCCGCCTTCCGCCCAGGGTGTGATCCTGGAGACCCGGGATCGAGTCCCACATCAGATTCCCTGCATGGAGCCTGCTTCTCCCTCTGCCTGTGTCTCTGCCCCCCCCCCCCCCCCCCTCTGTGTGTCTCTCATGAATAAATGAATAAAATCTTTTAAAAAAATTATTCTCAATTGAATCTTTGGTGGTTTTCTTTCTTTTTTTTTTTTTAAGTCCTAAAAGATCTATTTCTTCTGTTTGTTTTAGGAATAGTTTTGTTCTTTCTTTTATATTCTTCATCCCTGCTTCATCTCATCCTAGAGAAATTCCCTATGATGTCATTTACTACATCAAGTTGTAGACTTATATTGAAATTCACATGCCATGAAATCCACCTTTTTACTTTAAAAAAATTTTTTTTTTGAAATCCACCTTTTAAAAGTATACAATTTAGTGTTCTTATTTAGTCACAAAGTTGCAACATTAATATTTGATGTTAGGAAATACAAGGAAATACTTTATTTTTAAAATATTTTATTTATTCATGATAGACATAGAGAGAGAGAGAGAGGCAGAGAGAGAGGCAGAGACACAGGCAGAGGGAGGCAGGAGCTGAACCGCTGAGCCACCCAGGGATCCCAGGAAATATTTTAGAAACATCATTTTTCAGCTGCAGAATTCTCCTCTATCTGTAAGAGAGCTTGATGTGCTATTATTTTATGTTTCAAATTGTAGAGGCAATATAATGACATTTACTTTTTATATCTTGTTTTGGTGATGGCTGTAGTATTTGTGTTTTAAAACATCTTGAGGTACAGTTGGCATGGAGAAATGCACATATTTCATGTGTATAGTTGGATGGGTTTAGAGTGAGTGTGCATCCTTGAATGTTCCGCTTAGGAGTTTATTTTATTTAGCACTGCTCTTACTGAAATTGCCACCTCTAGCCTCCACACCCCTCCATCCTATCTTGAATCCAGAAGGCCATACTGTGTTGTCAACTCTTAGAGGCATGGACACCTTTTTTGTTTTCCATATCCTTTGACCTAAGGATTCTACTTCTAGGAATTTATCTCTGCCCCAAATCAGATAAGCCCGAAAAGATGGACATATAAGGGTTTTTCAGCATGGCTTAGGATAGGAAAAATTGATAACAATCACATGTTCCTTCACTAGGAGCATTAATTGTGCTGCAGCCAGTCAAACAATAGTACAGCCATTAGAAAGGATGATTTTATTTTTTTATTTATTATTTTTTTATTAATGATTTTTTAAAAATTTATTTATGATAGTCACAGAGAGGGAGAGAGAGAGAGAGAGAGGTAGAGACATAGGCAGAGGGAGAAGCAGGCTCCATGCACCGGGAGCCCGATGTGGGATTCGATCCCGGGTCTCCAGGATCGCGCCCTGGGCCAAAGGCAGGCGCCAAACTGCTGCGCCACCCAGGGATCCCTAGAAAGGATGATTTTAATCTGTATTGACAAAGGAAATTGTCTGTGAGGTATGAAGTGGAGAATAAAACTCCAAATAGGCTAAAGTTATAAAAGAGTTTGTGTTCTGGCTAAGGTGAGATTGCTATTTTTATGTGTAAAAGTGAATACTTTTGGGAAAGGTTGGTAAGGAGATAATAGTTTTTATTTTGGTGTGATCGGATTAAGGGGTGGATTTTATTTTCTTTATAATTTCCTGTAGAGTCTAAATTTTTGTAACCAAAGAAATATTGAAAAAGAGTGAGATAAGGAGGATCACAAAGTGGCTGGAACCACTGGGAGATGAACATTTGGTATTTAGCATAGCACCAAGCTCAATTCTTCATATGTGTTTTGAATTGAGTTAAATCCAGAGTCAAGTCTTTGCAGAAGACTAGCCTTTGTCCTCTTTTTTTTTTTTTTTTTTTTTTCCCAGAACAAAGTTCTGAAGCTCTCTTCCTTGCACTGGTAGGTTTGAGAATTAGGCCCACCAATGTCAGGAAATGCAGTATGTCAAGTTCTTTTTTTTTTTGTTTTTTTTTAAGATTTTATTTATTTTTTCATGAGAGACACACACACAGAGAGAGAAGCAGAGACACAACAGGCAGAGGGAGAAGCAGGCTCCATGTAGGGAGCTCAATTTGAGCCTCGATCCCGGGACTCCAGGATCACGCCCTGGGTGGAAGGCAGGTGCTAAACTGCTGAGCCACTCAGGGATCTCTAGTATGTCAAGTTCTTAAACATACTTTGCCTTTCTGTGCACCTATATCTTCTTGTACCTGTTACTTTTTATTATTTTTATTTATTCATGAGAGACACACAGAGAGAGGCAGAGACATAGGCAGAGGGAGAAGCAGGATCCATGCAGGGAGCCCAATGTGGGACTCAATCCCAGGACCCCAGGATCATGACCTGAGCCTAAGGCAGATGCTCAACCACTGAGCCACCCAGGCGTCCCGTCTTCTACCTGTTTCTTCTGAAATATGCCTGATGGGCAGTGGTGATTTAACCTCTTCTGAATAATACTAAGAGCTTCATTAATATATGCTTTTACTAGTAGTACTGTTACTACAAAATGCTTTTTTAATGATTTAATTTTACTACTTTTTTGGTTTACTAATGGTAATATATTGTCCTGGATCACCACTGCAACAAATGTAGAATTCCCCAAAGACTTTCAGGGACAACAGGGTTATCATGGTTATCAGCCTTGAAATGTCCACTCTACATGACTTAGATCTAGAAGACTTGAATAATGTGGACTAATGATACTTAGCTGAAAAACTGTTGCCCATAATATACTGTATGATATATAATTGACAATACATATGTAGTGTTTACAGGAATGCCTTCCCTAATCTCTTAATATGGTACATATAGGCTAATTGTAGGAACTTAATGTTATAAGTTTTTGATTCTTATCCTTTTAGTCTTTTTATTATAATTGGTCCTGTTGGCTACCTACCTCTCTAGGAAATATTTTGTGATTTTTGACTTGATTTTTTTTTTTTTTTAAAGATTTTATTTCTAAGTAATCTCTACACCCAATGTGGGGCTTGAACTCATAACCACGAAATCAAGATTCACCTGCTCTCTTGACTCAGTCAGCCAGGCACCCTTTGACTTTGATTTTTTTCATTGTGTGTGTGTGTGTGTGTGTGTTTTTTATAATTTATAATTTATTCATGAGAGACAGAGAGAATGAGGCAGAGACACAGGCAGAGGGAGAAACAGGCTCCATGCAGGGAGCTCGACATGGGACTCGATCCCGAGACCCTAGGACTACGCCCTGGGCTGAAGGCAGGTGCCAAACCGCTGAGCCACCCAGGGATCCCCAATTTTTTCGTTGTTTTAAATCTGTCCTCCGTCTTCCTCATGTGTTCTACCTCCCATATCCTAGTGGTGGGGGTTCTTTAAGATGCAGTCCTTATTTTAGCTACATTCTTGTTCTTATGGTTTCAGTTATTTTGAAGACTTTCTTAGAAGATAAACACATTGTATTCAAATGGCTGCTGGACAGTTCTCCTTGAATAGCTTTCTATTAGCTAGAATTCCTATCTGAAAGTAAACCTTCCTTTTCCCCCAACTGAACCTCCCCTCCTCTATACTAAATGGTAGGCTGTCCTCATTTCCCCAGTCATCCCGTCTCAAAATCTTGAGGTTACCTTGAACTCCTAAATGCACTTATCCCCCAAGCCTTCCTCATGTATTTGAAATGTTTCTTTTGTCTGTTGAAAGAGATTATCAGCCTGCCTCCTTAGCTTCAATTTCTCCACTATTCATTATATCCTGTGTCCTGTCTCCAGTCAGATCTTCCCGAGGCGCTGTTTTTTATCCTTGGCTTCAGAGCTGGGACTTCTCTGTGGCCTGCATATCAAGTTCAAACTTGTCTGACTTTCAAGGTCCTCATAATCTAATTGCATCCTACCCTACCCAGCTGTATTTTTGTTATTTTCTAAAATGTATTCTGTACTGTTTTTGGGAAGGGTGGCCCAACACAACTGTTATCTTCACCCTTCAGGAAATGACATATCTGTCTTGGAAAGTGAGCATGCAGAGTTTGAAAAATTATCAAAAAGATGATTATAGTACATCTCATCTCTTGACAGGGGCAATTCTTTCTAGTTGAGAGCTGTAGGTATTGTGTGAAAAGCATGAAAACAAACAAACATGATGTGTCAAGGACTCTAATAGGTACAACGTGCTGTGGTACTCTTCCTCCTGCCTTGGTTAAGGCCTTTCCCTGCTCATCCAGATTCTTCTGACGGCCTCAAAATTCAGTCTTTCCCTTCTCCAGATCACTGCTACCTCCCCCTAAATTATAGAATGAATTGTATGGTGCCACATCACCATGAAGATAGATCTTGAAATTCAAGATTATATCCAATCTAAACCTACTATGTTGCTATTCAGCCTCATTCACTAATTCATTAAATGTAGAGCCCCTTCCATGACCTTGGCTCTGGGCTTGGCATTGAAGATGTGGCAGTGAATTGCATAGACCTGGTCCCTGCCTTCATGTAGTGTGTAGTCAAACAGATAATAACACAAGTAATTGATTATTTGTGGCAAGTGGTACCCAGAATAACTACTGATCTTCCATATTCCCATACATATTATATATTCTAGCTACTTCATCTGTGTATCTTTTCTCTTCTTCCAAGCATGTAACACATTTTAAAAAAAGATTTTAAGTAATCTCTATACCTATTGTGGGGCTTGAACTTACAGCCTGGAGATTGAGTTGTACACTCCACCAAATGAACCAGCCAAGCATCCCTGCAGAATAACACATTATAATATTTTGTAGTTTTCTTCAGTGTCTAAATGTAGGAGTTCACAAACCGAAAGCACCTAAGTAAATGTTCATTGTTGAATTATTAATGAATGTAGGCATCATAGACAGGAATTGGGAAGATTGCAGGGCTTTAAAGTTTCCAACATTTACTGGTGATTTAAACTGCACTAGAGCTGAGTGTCATCTGCCTGTATCTGAGTCTGCAGTAAGCAAATCACTTTCACATACCTGGTAAAATTCAGTGGATTAACCAAATAAGGCTTTTCCAACTAGTGCTTTTTATTCTGTATTACTGTATTTTATTCCTTGCATTACTTAGGATGAATTGTCTGTTCTCCCTAATGAAGTTACTTGCTGAATGCCCATAATATTTTCTAATCGTTCTATTTATATTATTGATGATTGGTGAAAGATCCAGTGGATGGATACCTTACTGTGCTTCTTTTATTCCTTCTTAGATTTTTTACCCAGAAACTACAGATATCTATGATCGAAAAAACATGCCAAGATGTATCTACTGTATCCATGCACTCAGGTAATCAGATATTTGTGGTAAAATAAACAGTGTACATAGACACAGAGAACAGATTGCTGAGTTGCCAGAGGTGGAGGTTTTGCGGGGGGGACAAAATGGGTTAAGGAGCTCAAACGTTACAGACTTCTAGCTATAAAATAGTTAACTAAGTCCTGGGATTATAATGTACTGCATGGGGGTTTTAGTTAATAATGATGTAGCCTTATGCTTGAAAGTTGCTAGGAGAGTAGATCTTAAAAGTTCTCAGCATGGGACACCTCGGTGGCTCAGTCAGTTCAGCATCCAATTTTTGGTTTCAGCTCAGGTCATGATCTCAAGGTCTTGGGATTGAGCCCACATCAGGCTCCCCACTCAGGGGTAGTCTGCTTTCTCTGTCTCCCTCTGCCCCTCCTCCTGTCCCACTCAAGCTCTTTCTCTCTCTCTCTCAATTAAATAAACATATATTTTTAAAAGTTTCTTAGCACAAGGAAAAACAAATCCATAATTATGTGTGGTGGTGGATGTTAAGGAGACTTATTGAGGTGATCATTTTGCAATATATATGTATATTGAATCATGTTGTACACCTGAAACTAATGTAATGTTTATGTCAATTCTCTCTCAATTTTTTAAAAGCCATTTAGGAATAACAATTGAATGTACAGCTTTTTGTGTATGGCGTAATGAAAAAGTTTTTGCATTAGCTTTAGGATTTCCAAATAAAATAGATTATTATTGTCTTTTTTTTTTATTTTTTTATTTATGATAGTCACACAGAGAGAGAGAGAGAGAGAGGCAGAGACACAGGCAGAGGGAGAAGCAGGCTCCATGCACCGGGAGCCCGACGTGGGATTCGATCCCGGGTCTCCAGGATCGCGCCCTGGGCCAAAGGCAGGCGCTAAACCGCTGCGCTACCCAGGGATCCCGATTATTATTGTTTTAACAAAATGGTGGGAAACAGCTGTGTTTTTCTGGGGAGTAGGGAGAAGGAATTTATTTATCCCAGTAATAGCAGATAATTTGGCCCTGAAAACATAGTATAGTCTTTCATTGTTGATCTAGTGTTTCTGTGAACTGTGCATTTCAGCTGGGATGCAGTTCCTTTTTAATTCAAATTTCTTAAAAATTACAAAAAGGATATATATTTTGAAACTTTACTGTTTTGTCACAAGCCAGAAGTTGAATTACAAAATACAACCACCATGTCCTTTTTTTTTTTTTAAGATTTTATTTATTTATTCATGAGAATACACAGGAGAGAGAGAGAGAGAGGCAGAGACACAGGCAGAGGGAGAAGCAGGCTCCATGCAGGGAGCCTGACATGGGACTCGATCCCAGGTCTCCAGGATCATGCCCTGAGCTGTAGGCGACGCTAAACTGCTGAGCCACTGGGGCTCCCCACAACCACCATGTCTTAATACTTTGGTAGTATGATTAAATTTTATAAAAATCTTCAAATAAAGCCAGCAAATATCAAATGGTTGATTTTTAATTTATTTGGTTTTTCTAGGCTCTCACCAAGCCATTTGTTCATTAGGTAATGTTTATGCCAAACAAATATGATAAATAGGAACTGAAACAAAATATATTTTTTTTCATAATTTCATAGCAGATTTTGAAGATGGCTTAATTTCAGGTCCTTGGCTCTTAGAATCAGTGAAGTGTACTGTATTGGAAGGAAGAGGTGATGTGTGTGGAGGGAGGGTGGGGTTCAGTAGATATGATAGAACCATATCAGAGTTGTACAGATTTACCTGATGGCCATAGGGCTAAACGAGAAGATGGTAGAAGTAAACGGGACATGCAGATGGGGTTTCTTTGCTCAGGCTACCCATTTTACAAGTCATCCTGTATGTGTACATGTTAATTATCTATATGAATATATGAATAATATAGACCCATGAGAAGTCTGTCGTCTCCAGTTTGATCCAACATGTGCCAGATCGTTGGGATCACTGGAGTTCATGTGAGACCCACAAAAGAAAGAATGTAGCTGAAAACTAGTGGACAGCACTGGCTCTGTGCCTTGGGTTATTCTGTTTCTGCTGCCTAAATGCCGCTTTACTCCCTAGTTTGACCCATGCTCTTCTCTAGCTGCTACTGTGGAATGCTACCTGTTCACTGATACCTTCTTTTTACTTTTTCTCCCTCAAATAGAATTAGCTACTTCCCATCCTTGTGCTCTTCTAGTATTTGCACATACCTCTTACTTCAAGCATAGGGCTTTTACATCCTACTCTGGTTATTAGTTCTTATTGCTTGCTCTCTGTGGACTCCTCCCAGGCAGGGCCTATTTCTGTTACTCTTTATCTTTGTGTCTCTAGTACTTATATGCCTCTAGCAATATAGTAGCTAGTCAATAAATGTTTGTATCAAAATCACACATTGTAACAAATCTTCCTTTCTGCCCTCTAGCTTGAAGGGATATTTTTTGCCCTATAAATGAAAAAAAGGAAATGGTGCTTTCTTTTATCAGGTGACACTTCATGTTTGTGTCTATATCCAGTCAAGTTTTAATTCAATTTCCACCTTCTTGGTGAACTTTTGTGATTTCCAGTGACTCCAGTTCATTCCTTGGTCTAAACCCATGTGTTTCTTAGTTCTATTGTTTCTTTCATATGTTTACTTTCTCTTTATTATATTATTAGCATCTTAGGGACAGAGGTCATGCCTTTCATTTCTTTATCTTCTCTCTAAGGTACATGACATAATGTCAGACAAGAGTAACATAAGGATTTTTTTTTTTTTTTTTTTTAGGATTTTTAAAAGGTATTTAGGAGTGGGTTGTATCTAGGGGAATGTTCAGATTGTAGCAATTTCAAATGAGTGTATCTGAGCCAAAATCAGATTAATTCTGAATATTGTGATTGGCTCTGTGTTACAGTGAGGTCTGTCTGAATTGATAACCTTGTGAAGGTTATACCTACAATGGATTTCTGAACTTGGCAGACAAGAGGCCTAGCTGGTGAAACTCCACTTTGTGTGTTCCACAGCCATAGCTCTCTGCAATGTGACCTGGCTCCCAGGCCCTCAAATTCTCTGATTTGGAGATGAAGAATTAACTGTGCCTTTCTCATGATGGCGTCAGAATCAGAAAGAGAAAGTCCACTATTGTTTTTCATTTCTCTTTAATATGCAACCTGTGCTTAGAAATTATATACAGAGCGGGGATCCCTGGGTGGCTCAGCGGTTTAGCGCCTGCCTTTGGCCCAGGGCCCGATCCTGGAGTCCCGGGATCGAGTCCCACATCGGGCTTCTGGCATGGAGCCTGCTTCTCCTTCTGCCTGTGTCTCTGCCTCTCTCTCTCTCTCTCTGTCTATCATAAATAAATAACTAAATAAATCTTTTTAAAAAAGAAATTATATACAGAGCAATGTGTTCTGGTTGGTGATTTATGACTTCTTTCCTTCCTGGAGTGTTTTTCCTTAAAGGCTGGCAGCCCTTGATATCTAGGCAGTTTAGACCTGCTTGGAACCTCTTCTTCACCATGTAGTACAGCAGTGATTGAGGCCGGCTCCACACTCTGCTGTGTGGGGTGAGGCACTTTCTCCCTTTTTGATTTTGGTTAACAGAGAAGCATTATCTCTCTGTTTTCTCCCTGCTTGTTTGCTTTGCTTTTCTCTTTTCTTTTTTCTCTCTTTTTAAAAGTCTTGACTGGCATCACTGCAGAGATATTTACTGTATTTAGTCTTGCTAAATTATTTTTCTGGATTATATTCCACCCCCCAGAGAAGACCTCAATTCTTTTTTTTTTTTTTTTAAGATTTTATTTATTTATTCATGAGAGACACAGAGAGGCAGAGACACAGGCAGAGGGAGAAGCAGGCTCCCTGTAAGGAGCCTGATGAGGGACTCAATCCCAGATCCCAGGATCACGCCCTGAGCCTAAAGGAGATGCCCAACTGCTGAGCCACCCAGGCGTCCCGACCACAATTCTTTATTTCACATGTATTTGTATACTTTATTTCCATTTCCTCTGATATCTAAGAATTGATTTTGGGATTAAATTGGCCCATAGTCCTGTAACCTAAATTCAAAAGAAATGTAAAAGCTGAAAATTATATTTAGGCTTGGTTCAAACTCATTTGTTGGCAAAATCTGATCAGAATTGATGTTATTTAGAATATTTCTGTCCTTACTGTGATTATATGTATGTTCCTTTGCAGAAAAGTAATGTATTTGGGGATCCCTGGGTGGCGCAGTGGTTTAGCATCTGCCTTCGGCCCAAGGCATGATCCTAGAGTCCTGGGATCAAGTACCACGTCAGGCTCCCTGCATGGAGCCTGCTTCTCCCTCTGCCTGTGTCTCTGCCTCTCTCTCTCTCTCTCTCTCTCTCTGTGTGTGTGTGTCTCATGAATAAATAAATAAATCTTAAAAAAAAAAAGTAATTGTTTAGGGGTGCTGCCTCAAGGCTTGCTGGGTGTGTTTTATAATACTGTGCATACTTTAAGTAAACAGATGTCATGTAATTCTGTGTATACTATAAAGCCTTTCTAATATCTGAGGAATCCTAAATTCGTATCTGCCCAAATAATTTAGATCAGGGATTGTGGACTGTACTAGAGTCTCTTTCCTAAGCACCTGTTGCGTTTGTGTTTAAGAGCCCTTATTAACAGTCTTTGAGATCAGCATAGTAACAGGTTACTCTGAGGGCAGCAAAGATAATAGGAATCCATAGCCTCCTTTCCCCTGTTGCTAGAAAGTATAGCTTTGCTAGGAAAAAAGAAGAAGAAAAATGAACCTGATCTTACACAGGTTTACTGTTGTAGGGACCTAACAGTTATTTGTAGAGGTAGGCATGGGAAAACAAGAGGAAAGATTGTTTACTGGTAGGATCTAAAGTTTCAGCTTTGAGGTGGAGTACTTTCAGTTCTGGGCAAGAAGATCTGACTGGCCATTATGGTTATGTTTATATAACTCCAGCATTTCCTTAAAATATTCCCAATAATTAAAATGATATAAAAGAGAGATGGTGCCAGTATCTTATCTTTTTCTCTAATTTATTTATTTATTTATTTATTTATTTATTTATTTATTTATTTATTTATTTTTAAGTTTTATTTATTTATGATAGTCACAGAGAGAGAAAGAGAGGCAGAGACATAGGCAGAGGGAGAAGCAGGCTCCATGCACCAGGAGCCCGACGTGGGATTCGATCCCGGGTCTCCAGGATCGCGCCCTGGGCCAAAGGCAGGCGCCAAACCGCTGCGCCACCCAGGGATCCCTCTCTACTTTATTTATATCAGCTAGTGATATCATTACTTTATTTTACATTGAAAGACCTTAAAAATGAACTCACTCTTCTTGAGGCTCTAAAAGTGACATTCTTAAAATTTCTTAAAGTGCGGCAGCCACTTTCTTCATTCCAAGAAGAAATAAAAGAGGAAAAAATTACTGAAGAGAACTATTCTTATTAATTTGGAATGCAGGTGTGGGACATACTATATGGGAGAAATAATATATAGAATGGGTACATATTACAGGTATAGAATGTTATTGGCTGTTTTGCTTTGGAAAATTTGTTGAATAGATTAAAAAATTTTTGAGGGGGGCTTTATATATATATAGTTCCATTTTGAGTATTTTAGTCTTAATAAAAGTACTTAATCATATGCATATGATCATATTTGTACTTAACAGAAAATAATTAGCTACTCTGTATAAATCAGAATGTATTTTTAGAATACTTGACTTGTTTTTGGATTATACATTTGGGTTTATTATACACAATTGAAATTCTGATCAGTTCTGTGAATGTAATATACATGATCCATATTTGTGTTTAGATAAAACTGAGGTTTATAGATTATTTGCAAAAACTGTGGATTGCTCTATTGAGTTTCTGTGATTTGTTTCTTCGGTGTTTTTTATTTACTCCCTTACCACTAGACCATCAGTGTCTTGCTCATGTCCTTCCCTGCAAAGTGCACTTCTAACTTACTGATTCTGATCTGCTAGGTCCTTAGATTCCACTTAAGCTAACTCAGGCTTATAGACATTGACTTATCCATCTCTCCATCTGTGAAACATTAATATTTATTAGTACACACCAGGTTTTGGGTAGACACTGGTGAACAAGACTTTTATTGTTCCTTCCTTCATGAGATTTAAAGCCAAATAGATTTCTTTTTTTTTTTTATTTAAACGGTAAGGATATATAATGTTTATTTAAAAATCACTAATTACCTGAATGAAACTTTTCCATCAGTAGTATGAATTCAGTTTACATAAGATTTTTTATGGAATGATTTTTTTTCTTTTTTTAAAAGATTTTATTTTATTTTATTTTATTTATTTTTTAAGATTTTATTTATTTATTCATGAGAATACGCAGAGAGGCAGAGACACAGGCAGAGGGAGAAGCAGGCTCCATGCAAGGAGCCCGACGTGGGACTCGCCCCTGGGTCTCCAGGATCACGCCCTGAGTTGTAGGCGGCGCTAAACCGCTGAGCCACCAGGGCTGCCCCTTTAAAGATTTTATTTATTCATGAGAGACACACAGAGAGAGAGGCAGAGACCTAGGCAAAGGGAGAAGCAGCCTCCCTATAGGGAGCCCGATGTGGGACTCAGTCCCAGGACCCCAGGATCACAACCTGAGCCAAAGGCAGACGCTCAACCACTGAGTCACCCAGGCATCCCTTGAATCATTTTCATGATACTTTTATAAGTATCTTGTTAGTTAAAGCTTTTTGATCACAGGAAGGAGAACGAGAATGAAGATTTCTCCACTTAGAATGATTATATTCACATGTATATTACCATCTAATTACACATCAGATTTAAACCAGAACAGGGACTTGAACTTGTCTTCTGATTCCCAGTCCAGTGTTTTTTGCATTATGTGACTTTCTAGGACAATATTTTGTAAAACTCAGAAAAAGTCCTGAGGTAAAGTATGGTAACTGCAAAGGGGAATATGGTAGCATTCAGGGATATGTTCAGAATATTTCTGTTCTTTATACTGACTTTCCCCTTTAACCTAAGAGCAGCAGCTAGGTGCAGCTGGGCGGCCTAACTCTTTTTGCATATCGTGTCTTCTAGTTTGTACCTGTTCAAACTAGGCCTGGCTCCTCAGATTCAAGACCTATATGGAAAGGTTGACTTCACAGGTAAGGAGTTATAAACTTGGCAGGAAATGCTTGATTTATGTGGAAATAGCCTGGAGAGTCAACAGTTCCAATCTTAAAGACATAGGGGTTTAAAAATACTCTGGCAAAAGAGATCAAAGAAGTATAAGTAACTTCTGTGTTGAATAGAGTGCTAAACTGGGAATTTCAAACTCTGTTTTCTCATTTTAGCAAGTACCAGCAGTGAGCAAAGTAAGGGGTGTGTGTGGGGGAATGAGACAATGCAGAGGTGACAATTTAATAAAAAAATGTAGTGTATTTACCTTATTCTGTGTGTGTTTGTTATTGTCAAATGCTTGAATAGGTGGGGGCTTGGGGAGAAAACAAATGGTGGTGATATTGGTTAGGAGCTAATATAGATTCAAGTCTTTTGAAGTGATTATTATTTTGTAGACTTGGGAACTTTAATAAAAACTTTTATCTATGACATTTTTCCTTCTAGGGAAGTTGTTCACCAGACCTAGGGCAAAGGGCTAAACCTTACATGTTGTTTTCTTTATCATTTGGCTTCCTGCCTTTGAAGCAGAATAGTTTAATAGCGGCTAGTACCTTAGCATTGAAGACATCTGGTCGGCTTGTGGGTCACTTGTTGCTGAGCTCCCTTCAAAGCTGTTCCATTCATAAGTTAGTTAGTTCGTTGTAGGAAATGCCGCAAGTAGCAGTTTTGAGAAACTATTTTCTGTAGGGCTGTTTCTCATGTTATATTTACTTTTGATGCTCTTGTTAATAGTAATAATAGTTAATGTCTACTGAGTGTATGCTTTTTGCCAGGTACTATGTTCATTGCTTTCCATATATCTTCTTATTAAGTCCTTCAGTCCTGGGAGGTAGCCACCACTTCATCCCATTTTGTAGTTGGGGAATCTGTTTCCTTCTCTAAGTTCTGGGAAGGTGCTTAACTTGCTTGCCTGCATCTTCATCTTTCTCTTCCTGTAGAAGAGGAAATCAACAATATGAAGATTGAACTGGAGAAGTACGGGATCCAGATGCCTGCCTTCAGCAAGATCGGGGGCATCCTGGCCAATGAACTCTCAGTGGATGAAGCTGCATGTAAGAAGAGAGAAATTTTGTGGGTTCAAATGGGATTGGTGCTACCACTTTCAGTGATCTTGGACACTAGGAATTTTGCTAGCAAACTTAGGCCAATAGAGGTAGTTTAACACTGCAATGGACTTCTGTACTATTGCTATTGGAAGTAAGTGATTGATTTCAATGAAAATGAAAGCATTTAGAAAGTGAGTTATACATTTCAGTATCCTTTGGGTTTCTTTTTTTTTTTTTTAATGGTATTTACATGATGATTAAAGGTGAACATTTCCATCATTTATGCTCCTTACAAGGCTCTTTACTAATATTTCCCAGTGAGATTCCAAATTCAGCATCCCAGACATGGGATCACAGGGATAGCTGTGGCTTTGTATATCTAGGAAGAGACTACTAGGCTTATAGGATTTGGGGAGCCATTCCTCTAACCCCAGTCATCATTTCTCTATCAAAACAAACCTTTTCCTGCAATAGGGGGTTGTGATGTTGTTCTGGATATGTCATGTAATCTCTTACTCTGTATAACCCCAGTGTTCTATGTTTTGAATTTTTTCTTTTAGTACATGCGGCCGTTATTGCCATTAATGAAGCCATTGACCATAGAATTCCAGCCGACACATTTGTGGCTCTGAGAAACCCCAACGCCATGCTTGTAAATCTTGAAGAGCCCTTGGCATCCACTTATCAGGATGTGCTTTATGAGGCCAAGCAGGAGAAAATGACAAACGCTAAAAACAGGGTAAAAATGGAACATCTGTTCTTTTTAATTGATTTATATTCTTTCATTGTTGGATGTAACTCCATTTTAAAAATCAGTTTTCTTTTTTTTTTTTTTATGATTTTATTTATTTATTCATGAGAGATAGAGAGAGAGAGAGAGGCAGAGACACAGGCAGAGGGAGAAGCAGGCTCCATGCAGGGAGCCTGATGCTGGACTCAATCCTGGGACTCCAAGATCATACCCTAGGCCAAAGGCAGGCGCTAAACTGCTGAGCCACCCAGGGATCCCCCTAAAATCAGTTTTCTTGAAGTATAATTTATACACAGTAAAATTTACTCATTTTACATGTATGGGTTTGATGGGTTTTGACAAATGTGTGTGGTTATAAAACAATCCTCCCTAAAGTCCCCAGGTCTCTCTTCATAGTCAGCCTCTACTGCTCCCCATCCCCTCCTTCCCACCCTGACCCCAGGCAACCCCCAATCTGAACAGATCACTATATTTACCTTTTTAAGAATATATATAAACGAAATGGATTTACACAGTATATAGCCTTTGGTATTTGATTCCATTTTAACTTTTATCCTTGAATTTTGTGCAAACCAATGAGAAGTTCTGTGATCTGGTTCTTGGGTGTGCCTGTTCTGCTCAGGTCTGAGGCAAGGATGCAAGCTCACAAGGGAGCAGGGCAGGGTTCAGCAGTGCTTCCTGCTCATGCCCAACTCTGGAAGCACCCTTGGGCTTGTCGTTAATAGGTGGATCTGCTTTTTACATTTTTAGTTAAAGGTTGTGTAGCATTCCACTCTGTGCTTCATTAAGGATTTTAAGCCATACACTTACTCTTTTTTCTGTCATGTTTGGGGGAGGAATACAAGTGTGTTTCTTAGGTCTTCTTAGAGACCTGAACTGATTTGTTACACTTTTTACTCATCTTCAGACAGAAAACTCTGAGAGAGAAAGGGATGTTTATGAGGAGCTGCTCACTCAAGCTGAAATTCAAGGCAATATAAACAAAGTCAATAGTAAGTATGTCCCTGAGTCAGGTAACTGCGGGATGTTACAGAATAATGTGAGTGTTGATCTATTCTTGGACTGATAATGTAGTATAAGTTTATTTATTTTAGGTATCAGTGGACTTGTTTAGGAACTATTGCTTACTACTACTGTTTTCTTGTGTTCATATGTCTTCTGTCTCAGCTGCCATCATCCTTAGGCAGGTCCTCCCTCTTCTATCTACTCATCTATTGCAGCTTCTAGATTTGTCTTGGTTAATTTAACTCTTTCACCCTGGGTTAATACACTTAAAAAAAATCTAAATAGGGATTTTATTTTTCCTTTATATATATATATTAAAGATTTTATTTATTTATTCATGAGAGACAGAGAGAGAGAGGCAGAGACACAGGCAGAGGGAGAAGCAGGCTCCTTGCAGGGAGCCTGACGTGGGACTGGATCCTGGGTCTCCAGGATCACACTCTGGGCTGAAGGCAGCGCTAAACCGCTGAGCCACCCGGGCTGCCCCTTATTTATATTTTTAAGTAGGCTTCATATCCAGCATGGAGCCCACTACAGGGCTTGAACTCATGACCCTGAGATCAAGACCTAAGCTGAGATCAAGAGTCAAATGCTTAACCAACTGAGCCACCTAGGTGCCCCTATTTTTATTTATATTTATTTTTATTTTTAAAAAGGATTTTATTATTTAGAGAGAGATAGCAGGGGGAAGGGGCAGAGGGAGAAAGAGATCTCAGGCAGACTCTGCTGAGTGTGGAGCCCAATGCAGGGCTTGTTCTCACAACCCTGAGATTAGGACCTGAGCTGAAACCAAGAGTAGGAGGCCTAATGGACTGCATCCAGGCACCCCTATTTTTCTACTTTTAAATTAATTTTATAATTTCATTTTTCTTTTAAAGAGTAATGCAAATTATTCAGACATAAACAAAAAAAAAACCCATAAAAAATTAGACCCCTGTTCTCTAGAAATGACCACTGTTGATTTTTTAAAAAGATTTTATGTATTTATTTATTTATTTATTTATTTTTTATTTATTTATGATAGTCACACAGAGAGAGAGAGAGAGAGAGAGGCAGAGACATAGGCCGAGGGAGAAGCAGGCTCCATGCACCGGGAGCCCGACATGGGATTCGATCCCGGGTCTCCAGGATCGTGCCCTGGGCCAAAGGCAGGCGCCAAACCGCTGCGCCACCCAGGGATCCCTGTATTTATTTATTTGAGAGAGAAAGAGAACAAGCAGGGGGAGGGGCAGAAGACGAAAGAGAAGCAGACTCCTCACTGAGCAGGGAGGTCGATCATGGGGCTCAGTCCTAAGACCCAGGATCATAACCTGAGCCAAAGGCAGACACTTAACTGACTGAGCCACCCAGGTGCCCCCACCACTACTGATATTTTTATACATGTGTTTAAAAATATACTTAAACAAAAATGAGTTTATATCATTCATACTGATTTTTGTGTATATATGTTACGTACTTTTGAGGAATTCATATCTTGAAAATGTCATTTTCATTTTGTCACTCTTTCACTAAAGAACTTGCATTGGTTCCTTATAACTTGATGGACAAAAGGCAGACCCCTAGCCTAGTGGAGTTTTTTATATGGTATTTTATGCATACAATTCTCTGTACAAACTCATTTGCCTAATTGTCTCCCATATTCACTCTGTTCATTTCATGACTCATGGAAGAGTCCCGCTGTGGAGTGGCTCAGACCTGGGCCTTGGTCTCTTGGCTTCTTACTAATAGCTATTGACTTGGGATGCCTGTGGCACAGACTTGTTCTACAGATGGTGAAATAATGCATGCAAAATGCCTGGTATTTAGTGAGTACTCAGTAAACATTAGCGTTATTATAGCTTTTGCTAATCATGTATTCTCACTATAATGCCCTCATGCCTTATCTCTTACCTGATCCAAATTATACCCATCACTGGTCCAGCTCAGTTCTCACCTGTGCCCATTCCAGTTCTCCCATGGCACTTAAAGACCAACTACACAATTTGATACTCAATTATATATATATATTGTCTTATATGGCTTGCCTTTGTTTCTGACATCTCTATAAATTCTTTGAGTACAGATTATTTATGAGTTCTGCTTCTTTTGAAACCTCTGTAATTCTTAGTGTAATGGTTAGACTCACCAAAGAACTAAAAAGCTTATTTGATTTCAACCAGGCTTGACCTTGTTTTGCTCAAGATAATAATAACAATAGTAATAGTAATCCATATCCTCTCTGTTCATTGGGAGGCCCTAATTTCTCCCTTGAACCAATGCTCTGAATAACTACTGAGACTTTACAAGATTTTGCCAACTCTGTATGATCAGGAGCTCTAAAGCCTGACCAGGAGTCTTTGTATTCTGTTCCATTCTGGTTCATTTAAGCTACTGTTTTCTGAACGGAGTAATAGTACCATTCACATATGGGTGACTGTGTTATACTGTATCTGTATGAATACTTAAGCCAACAAATATAAACCAGTCTTTTATACTTGTCTATGTGAGAAGAAAGTCCCACATGTCTCCTGCTGTATAACAGTGCATAATACACTCTTTGTTTCAATAAGGGTGTTTTTTTTCTGCTATGTTCTTTAGGATTCTGTAACCGTTGTAGCTTTACCTGGCAAAGTCTGAGAGTCCATTATAAACCTGTGGGGGAAAGAGCTGTAGCTGTACATTTTTGAAGTGTTCCATTTAGGGGCCCCTGGGTGCTCACTTGGTTAAATGTCCCACTCTTGATTTCAGCTCAGGTTATGAACTCGGGCAGTGAGATCAAAACCTGTGTCGTGCTTGGGATTCTTTCTCTCCTTCTCCCTCTGCCCTTCCCCCTCCACTCTCTCTCTCTCTCTCTCTCTTTCTCTCAGATAAATAAATACATCTTTAAAAAAAATTCCCTCAAAATTCCCTCAAATAGCTTTCAACATAGTAGGGAAGATAGACATGCAAGTGAGTAATTTTAGGGCAACTTACTTAGAAGGTATCAAAGACATATGAAGTACAGTCACAGAAAAAGAAAGGAGTGATGACAGCTTGGAGGTTTGTGTAAGAACCTTCACTGGATAGATAAGGTGAGGATAAGGCAGGATTCCCCAAAGAGGAACAATTGTTTCCTAATCGTAGAGCAAGTCTAGGCAAGAGAAAGTTGTGTGCTAGCAAGATACAAGAGCTTTAGGTCCCAGGAATTATCTTAACATAATTATAGATAAGATTCTTTCTGTGAGGGCTTGAGAACCGGCATTGAAGCCACTGCCCCAGGAGAAAGCTGCAGGTCAAATAGTTCAAAATGAGAAAAAGTTTTTATTTACTTTCTTAGTAGAACAAGGAAAATTAATTAAAGCCTAATGGAAGAAAGTATTTAAATAGTGTTCTAACCTTTATCATCTTTATAGTGTGAATGTTAGTAAATGTTTTTTTAAATATTTACATATTTATGTAGTAAGTATGCTTTAAAGTAAAAGCATAATTGACTAGATGCTTTTGTAGATAGATAATCTGAGATTCTGCATCACATACCTAGAGAAAGCCTGGTTGTTAACCTGTGTTGATTGTATTTTCTGTCCCCACTCCTATAAAATCTTCACCAAGACAGAGATCATTTGTTTTGTTCATAGCTGTATTTGCAGCACAAAGCAGGTGCTCAGTAAATGCTGTTGAAGGAATGGATAGTTAGTTGGCTAAGGATCACATGGAGGAGTAGCCATCACCTTGGTGTGGTGATGAGTTAGCAGAATTGCAGGTATAATCGTTGGGAAGGAGTGAGTAGTCTCTTAGGAGTCTACACTGAGTCTACAAATCCATAGAGATTTAAAATTTTTCCTTTAACACCTTGTATTCATTTTTTTTTTTTTTTTACTAATGAAAACATTAAAACATTTAAAAATTTTAAGTGCTGCTATACCCCAAATACTTTGATTTTTGGTATGTTGTTATTGATTTGTTTTGCTACTTTGGTGATAAAAATCAGATGTTCATCCCTGAATGGAGCATGGAGGGAGAATTCTTGTTTTCTAAAAATAGGGAAACAAAATCATACGGTAAGGATCGCTTCCCAGTGGCTATTATTTTTGAAGTCAGAAAATACCTTATTCTGACTGCCAGCCTAATTCCTTATTTATTTTACAACATAAAAAGTGCTTTCACATATGTAATTTTGTTTAATCTTAACAACACTGTGAAGAAGGTGTCTTTATTACTTTCAGATGAAGGAGCATCTAGGTTTTCATTGCCAGATGTTAAAGACCTTGTGTGACTTCAAGTGACTAGAGGTAGAGAGGATTGAGGGTATTAATCGCCTCTACCAATCCCTGCGCTCAGACCACCCTCGCTATCTGGGCACTCACTGTCCTAGTAGAGTGTGTTCAGGAGACAGCTGGATAATGAAGGGATTCAGACTGATGCTGTTAAGAAGGAATGAAAGTTCCTTAATCTGGGGTAGACTGAGGGAAAGAGGGATTGATGTATCCAGGCGTCAACACCAGGGTGAAAACTTTCACAGATTGCTGTGGGAGAAACCTTCTCCTGTTCAGTAGTTTTATCTAGACAACAGCTTGGCATTTAGAGGGAATTTAGACATGTGTTGGTTTTGACTGGTGCCTCATATTGCTAGCCCCATAGTGCTAAGGTGTCTGTATCTGAAAGCTTTTCAGTAGGTCTGAGGCATGCTCCAGGAATCTGTTAACTGACAAACAGTCCAGTTGGGGACCCCTGAACTTGAGCAGTTTAAGGTTCTCTTCCAATTCCAAGATCTTGTGCTTCTGGGATATTCCAGAACAAAGGCCATCTGAGCTATATTTCGCTCTTCTGAAATTGAGGTTGGTTTAGGGGAAGGAAAGTGATGTAAGCTGTGATGTTCACAAAACGTCTTCATAAGCTGCGGCCTTTCCCCCTCCTCAGCGTCTTCTGCATTAGCAAATGTGGACCTGGCTTTGGAGCAGGGTGTGGCACCTGCCTTGTTCCGGGCACTGCAGTCACCAGCCCTGGGCCTTCGAGGGCTGCAGCAGCAAAACGGGGACTGGTACCTCAAGCAGCTCCTGAGTGACAGACAGCACAAGAGACAGGTGAGGATCGTGGGTCAGGCTGGCAGGCATTCACATACAGCTGTTTGAATCTTGTGTTCTTGCTGAAACATATTTGTGGGATCTCTTTTCCCTATAGTTACAGTATAACCTATAGTTTTTAGCATAACTTTCTGCATCTTAATGTAGGTTTTTATAATATCCTCAGGTAAAATACAGATTGTCTTTAGCTCTTGTTTGCTTTTATAGCTGTAAACCTTTTTTTTTTTAAGATTTTATTTATTCATGAGAGACACAAGCAGAGGGAGAAGCAGGCTTCCTGCAGGGAGCCTGATGCAGGCGGGACTCGATCTCAGGGCCCTGATCCCAGGGCCCCGGGATCACGCCTGAGCCAAAGGCAGACACTCAACCACTGAGCCACCCAGACGTCCCTGTAAACCCTCTTAAACATAAATACTACCTGCCCTCCAAACCTGACTACCCCTTCACTTGAAGCATCCTTTTTAACCCTCCAATGAAAAGCCCTGGGGGAAAACCTGAATCTCTCCTACATTCTTACTTCAGGAATTTCCTACATAAAAACACACATCACTAGTTTCCTCTGGCCAGCACTGGGAAAGTACTTAACTAATGTGCAGTAAGAGCAGACTGTGTAATTGTACTTAGTGGGGCTGGTAGAACAAACACAAATGGCTTTCTTTTTTGTCTGAACAAGGCCCATCAAGTGCACATTTTGCAGATTCCCAGTATCTATGGCCAAAGCAAACAGTATTAATGTGCTAATGAGGCTGTAAACATCTTATGTCAGTATTTTTTTTAAGATTTTATTTATTTATTCATATTTTTTATTTTTTTTATTTTTTTATTTTTTTTATATTTTTTTTATTTATTCATATTTATTCACACAGCTAGAGAGAGAGGCAGAGACACAGGCAGAGGGAGAAGCAGGCTCCATGCAGGGAGCCCGACGTGGGACTCGATCCCGGGTCTCCAGGCTCACGCCCCGGGCTGCAGGCGGCGCTAAACCGCTGCGCCACCGGGGCTGCCCTTACGTCAGTATTTTGATGCTTCTTACAAACTTTTTTTTTTTATGTGCTAGTATCTGGAAAGTCCTCTACCCCAGATTTGGTGAGGGCATTGGTTCCCACTAGGACTACCACTTTCTCTGATGCAGCCTGACACATCCACTTAGGGCCGAACTTTGTCCCTATGACTGCTATTGAGATACAACTGTAAGGCCTGGAGGCATAGCCATGAGAATCTTTACATAAATGTTCTTTGCTTTTCTCAGGGTGGTCAGGCTGATCCCCTGCAGAAGGAGGAGCTCCAGTCTGGAGTGGATGCTGCAAACATTACTGCCCAACAGTATCAAAGAAGTAAGAGTCCTCTCCCTGAGATACTGTGTGGGGTTAATGTCGCTAGGGCATCTGAGGTCAGATCCTGTCACTTCTCACCCCCACCCCAAGCCTGCTAGCCACAATCGACCAGCAGGTGCCACTAGAGGTGCCCTACCCTAGTTTTAGAGTAGAACTGGAGTCAGTGTGGGCTTACTCTGGCTAGCAAGCACTTGGTCATTGGAGCAGAGTCTTAGGGCTTGATTGGTAAGATCTGGGTGGTGGCAGAGAAGGATGTTCCTAACCTGAGCAGGGAGGAAAGGAGGTGTGAGCAGAGGTGCCAAAGGTCAAAGATGTTTTGAAGCAACAGCGGTTAGAATACAATATTTGTAGATATTCGGGGTTGAGCTGTGTAAGATAAACCCTTGGAAAGATTGTGGCAGCTTAAGAAGCTGGTACTTGATTCGCCAGGCTACATGGGATGGGAGAGATGCTTTAGAAAGAGTCGCAGGATGAATTGGAGTGGAAAATAGCTTTATTGGGATATAGTTGGCATAGCCTGCAGTTCATCTTCATACAAAGAGGGAGGCTGTTTTTTTTAAAGATGAAAGTTCCACTTCAAACATCATGGCTTATAGTTTATCTGCAGAATAGAACTTTCTTCTGTGAAAACTGAATCTCTTTCCTCTCAGGGCTTCCCAAGCCAGCTGCATTTCTGACCTGTGTTCTGTGCAGGGTTGGCAGCTGTGGCGGCAATCAATGCTGCTATCCAGAAGGGTGTTGCTGAGAAGACTGTTCTGGAGCTCATGAATCCTGAGGCCCAGCTGCCCCAGGTGTATCCCTTTGCTGCTGATCTTTATCAGAAAGAGCTGGCTACCCTGCAGCAACAGAGTCCTGAAGTAAGTCAGCTGAACCTCTCCTGTTTGTGACCAAAATGGGGCAGAAGTGAACTCAACACCTACTTCTTGGTGTGCTTGGCAGAGCCTTTTTTAAAAAAACAAACAAACAAAAAAACAGAAACTTAGACTTCTTATGGCTTAACTGAAGTCCTGACCTCACTTGGTATCCCGGAATGTCCTCATCTTTTTTTTCCTCTCCTTTCTGTGCAGCATAGCCTCACCCATCCTGAGCTATCTGTTGCCGTGGAGATGTTGTCATCTGTGGCCCTAATCAACAGGGCACTGGAGTCAGGGGACATGAACACAGTGTGGAAACAGTTGAGCAGTTCTGTGACAGGCCTTACCAATATCGAAGAAGAAAACTGTCAGAGGTGGGTCCCCAGAGTGGTAGATGGAATCCATTGGACAGCTTTTACTCTGTTGGGTGTCCACACTCCTGTTTTCAGGCATTGTGACTTTAGTATGATGCTTTTTTCCCCCCTATTCTGATTCATTTTATTTTTTATTATGCTGGAGGATTTATAATAAATTACATATATCATGTCATTCCACCCCTCAATATGTAAGTATGCTTATCTAAAACAGTGAGGATATTTATTAGGTAGCCAAAATAGTACAATCTCATAGTACAAACCCTGGCAAAATCAATAGTTCTTCTTTAATATGTGCAGACCCTAGTCCATTTTCATACTTCTTCACTAGTTTCGAAACTGTCCTTTTCACCTGATTTCTTCAAACCAGGGTCCAGTGCAGGACTATGTGTTACACCTGGCTATTGTACCCTTTAGGTATCTCTTAATCTAGCATTGTTCCTTTCTTCATGATATTGACTTGTTAAAGAGATAGGACCAGTTGTTCTAAAATGTTCCATCTTCTGGTTCTGGTTGCTTCCTGAGATTTGGCTTATTTTTGTAAATTAGAAATTAGGTGTAAAGGCTTGTCAAGATCAAGTCAGCATTTTTGGTGTTGTGTATTTCATATTTTCTCATAACTAGAGGCATATGAAATTGACTTGTGTCACCATTAAAGATACTAAGATTGATTCTTGAATCCGGGAGAAAGCTTATCCCTCTTATGTGTATTTATGTTTTTCCCTTAGCATAAACTTTTTTTGCACCTTTGTACCATCAAAGTGTCCAGTTCCCCATTACCCATACATAATATCTAAAAAAAAAAATTTTTTTTTTTATTTATGATAGTCACACAGAGAGAGAGAGAGAGAGAGAGAGAGAGAGGCAGAGACATAGGCAGAGGGAGAAGCAGGCTCCATGTACTGGGAGCCCGACGTGGGATTCGATCCCGGGTCTCCAGGATCATGCCCTGGGCCAAAGGCAGGCGCTAAACCGCTGCGCCACCCAGGGATCCCCATACCTAATATTTTTAACCCAAGTTGATAATCCTTGTCTAAATCAATACTTTGCATGAATGAATGACTGAATTTCAATTGCATTTATAGTCCAGAAAAATTGGAGGTAATAATAAAATACTTAATGCTGTTTGAAAACAACAAAAAAGAAAAAGACAAAAAAAAAAAATCAATACTTTTCAGTAAGATTTGCTTAATGATTTTTTTTTTAAAAGATTTTATTGTATTTCATTATCTTCTTTGTTGGGGGAATGGGGTAGGTATCTTGATGAACTGATGAAACTGAAAACTCAGGCACATGCAGAAAATAATGAATTTATTACATGGAATGACATCCAAGCTTGTGTGGACCATGTAAATCTGGTGGTGCAGGAGGAACATGAGAGTGAGTAATCTACTTAACCATCCCCTCAGATAGTGAAACTGTTAAAGGTACTGTGATTCCATAAACTGGCTCTAAACATTACTCCCAGAAAGATTCTTGAAAATTTGTGTGTGTGTGTGTGTGTGTGTGTGTGTGTCACAAAAAGCTGAGGTTGGATATTGTTTTTGAAACATCAGGCAACTGCTACAATTAGATATGTATGTAATAAGGACTAACATTTTCAGGAGATAACTTGAACACGATCTGTTATTTTTAAATGTTTTATAACAAGTAGTTATAACACCACCTGGATTTAGGTCATCTTGCATGGGTATAGTGCTCAGTCTTCCATAAGACTCCTCCCATAAGACTCCTCTCATTGGAGACACTAACCACAAGCTTTAAGGAGTTCCCAGGTCACTACACTTCTGAACAATTGGCTATAAATTCAGAATTTCCTTCAACACTCCCCTCAGATTCAATAATTTGCTAGAGTGACTTAAAGAACTCAGGAAATGCTATATTTATGAAGAATATAGTTTTATTAGAAAGGATACAAATCAGGACTGGCCAAAAGAGAAGACCTAGAGGGTGATCCCAAATATAGTGAGGTCCCAAAGACCAAGCTTATGTGTCCTCAGGATGTGTACCCCAACCAGCTCTCCTGAGATTTGGGTCACCAGAGATTTTAAAGAGGCTTCATTACCTGTGAGGAATTGATTGTTGGCCATGTAATTGAACTCCGTTTCCTATCTACCTCTTCTCCCTGGAGATAGGTAGGGTTGGCTGATATCACAATATCATGTTGCTCAAACCCCCAGAATTCTGATCATATGCTTGGTCTTTCCAGCATGATCAGACCCCATCCTGAGACTACCCAGGGGCCCATCTGGGTGGCATATATTCAGGTGTGGTCCTAGAAGCCATGCCTGAATAATCAGATAATAAACAGATAATCAAATTATTTAGGAAATTCTAATGGGGGTTAGAGGCTCCTTCCCAAGAACTGGGGTCAAAAGTTAGCCACATCTTTATTATACCACAGTCTTTACAAAAATAGCACAGCTGCCTGGGATACTTGGGGAGTGACATTTCTAGTTTTAGTTTGTATTTCCTGTGAGAAATATCCATTGATTTAGCAAGAAGAGCCTTGCCTCAGGGTGGGGAGCCCTGGGGTTGGATCTGCTGTTGTCCAGTTGTTTGAAGTGGGATCTCGAAGAAGAAATTTCTAAGCCTAATCTTTTCTTATATAAAAATGTTTAATCAGGGATCCCTGGGTGGCGCAGCGGTTTGGCGCCTGCCTTTGGCCCAGGGCGCGATCCTGGAGACCCGGGATCGAATCCCACATCGGGCTCCCGGTGCATGGAGCCTGCTTCTCCCTCTGCCTGTGTCTCTGCCTCTCTCTCTCTCTGTGACTATCATAAATTAAAAAAAAAAAAAAAAAAAAAAAATTAAAAAAAAATGTTTAATCAGGTGACTTTTTATGATCCCTTAAACTCTTTTTTGTGAATAAAAAGAGTTTTTTTTTATTTAAAGATTTTATTTATTTATGATAATCACAGAGAGAGAGAGAGAGAGAGGCAGAGACACAGGCAGAGGGAGAAGCAGGCTCCATGCACCGGGAGCCCGATGTGGGATTCGATCCCGGGTCTCTAGGATCGCGCCCTGGGCCAAAGGCAGGCGCCAAACCGCTGCGCCACCCAGGGATCCCTAAAAAGTGGTTTTGATTACACATTGTGATGTACTTGAAAGCTGTACTATTAAAGCCAGTTTCATCAAAATTCTCTTTATTTTTCCATTAGGACAATTAAAAATAAAACCAAATACTTGAGGTTTCAATGGAAATATGTATACTAGGGTGTTTATTTTAAATGAAACAAACACTAAAGTTAAAAAAAAATTTAAACGCTGCTTAATATTATAGGTGGCAAATTATAATTTGAATCATGGTAATGCTTGGGTGGATTTATGATTCCTTAGCATGTTTAAAGATTTATTTATATAATTTCCTAATTTAAAAAGTAACCTTTTGTCCCTTCATATTTAGGGATTTTAGCCATTGGTTTAATTAATGAAGCCCTGGATGAAGGTGATGCCCAAAAGACTCTACAGGCTCTGCAGATTCCTGCAGCCAAACTTGAGGGAGTCCTTACAGAAGTGGCCCAGCATTACCAAGACACACTGATCAGAGCAAAGAGAGAGAAAGCCCAGGTGAGTGGCAGTGAAATTGTTCCTTTCTGTGCAAAGAACTTCATCCCTCCTAAAACTAAGATAGAGGTAGGGATGTTTTCTAGGCACCTTTGAATTCACAGCCTTGGAGGGATATGAGATGTCACAGTACACATTTGGGGTTGTTTTGTGGTTTTCTGTTGTTATTATTACAGACAAATCTCTTTTTTTTTAAGAGAGGGAGGAGGGGTGAGGGGCAGAGGGAGAGAGAGAATTTTAAGCTGGTTTAACACCCAGCATGGAGCCCCACTAGGGGCTCGATCTCATAATCCTGAGATGACCTGAGCCAAAATCAAGAGTCATACACTAAACTGAGTCACCCAGGTGTCCCTTTCTTGTGTCTCTTTAAATAAAATTGTGTTGAAGTATAAGGTCCAAAGAATGAATGTCATGTAAGTATACAGTTGTATAAATATACCTGTGTAATTGGTGCTCAGATTATTTTTTTTTTAAAGATTTTATTTATTTATTCATGAGAGACACACAGAGAGAGAGAGGCAGAGACATAGGCAGAGGGCAAAGCAGGCTCCATGCAGGAAGCCCGATGGGAGACTTGATCTTGGGACTCTGGGGTTACGCCCTGAACCAAAGGCAGATGTTCAACCACTGAGCCATCCAGGTGTCCCAGTGCTCAGATTATGAAAAGCTTAACTGCCCCATCCCTTCTGCCCTCATCCATCCTTACTCCCTCACCTGCTGGTAATCACTATTCTGATTTTTAACACCACGGTTGAATTTTTTTTTTTTTTGGCCTGTTTTTGAATTGTATTTGAACTGTATATAAATACATACAGTATGTATTCTTGTATCTGGCTTCTTTTGCCCAATATAATGTTAGTAAAATTCATTTGTGTGATTGCAAGAAGCAATATTTATTCTTTCTTGTTGTATACTATTCTACTCTGTGGTTATATATTCTGTCTGTGGTAAAGTTTGGTTTGTTTCCTACTTTTTGGCTATTGCAAGTTGTACTTCTATGAATATTTTAGTATACGTCTCTTGGCAAATATATCATTTCTACTGGGTGTACATTTAGAAGTAGAATTTATGGGTCATAGGGAAGCACATGTGTTAAGCTTTAGTAGATAATGCCTTTTTTATTTTTATTTATTTATTTTTTTAAGATTTTATATATTTATTCATGAGAGACAGAGAGAGAGAGAGGCAGAGACATAGGCAGAGGGAGAAGCAGGCTCCTTGCAGGGATCCTGATGTGGGACTCGATCCTGGATCACGCCCTGAGCTGAAGGCAGACGCTCAACTGCTGAGCCACCCAGGCGTCCCAAGAACATAGAAATTTTTGTAGGTGATTGTAACACAAACATATCTTTTAAAAAGTTTACCTCTCAGCTAGTTTGTTGAGGAAATGGACAAGATTTATACCTTCTTTTTTTTTTTCCATATTGCTGAGTAGGAAGTTGCTTTTTTGTAGTAGGCCCTCAGATATTAGTTTACATGATTAAGGCATAATTAATTCTGCTTTTCTAATTGTGACTGATCTTCTTTTAGGTTCTTCCTAACTAATACCAATTAGTTGTTGGAAGGACAATACCTTTTCTCACTTAGAGGGTCCCTACAGTAAGGTTCTGGTAGCAAGCAGAAGAACTAAAAGAAAAAATTTTTTTTAAATTTTATTTTTAAGTAATCTCTACATCCATTGTGGGGCTTTAGCTCACAACCCTGAGATTAAGAGTCACTCTACTGACAGGGCCAACCAAATGCCCCCTAAAAGAAGTTCTTAACTTAGGGGATCAGATTCTTTCTGGGAAGCCATAGGTGGTAGAAAAACACCCGGTTTTTTGTGTTATTGGAGCTTTTGTACACTCACACCTTTGCAGGCTCTTTAAGTTTGGGTTGGGATAGAAGAGTTGTGGGTAATACTATAATATTGATAAGTTCCCTTTGATTCCATTGTCAGGAAAGTAGTTGGCATTACCATGTCCTAATCATATAAATATAACAAGTACCAGGTTTCATTTAAGAGGCACATGATTGTGCTGAATGTCAGGGATCTGATACACAACTCCTTTTGTGTAGTTAGGAAACTGAGAACAGGCGATAACTGATTTCATTTAATTGGGTGAGAAGCAGTTGGCTGTATGGAAGTTGTAAATGGAATTCTTTGTCTTTGATATTAATTTTGGATCATTTGCATCAAGAGCTTCCCAAAGTTGGCCGATTTTTTACAACATTTGAAAAGTTATTTTTAAAATACAGATTCCTAAGCTTTAACTGTATTCCTGCTGATTCAGAATCTCTAGCCTGGGGCCTGGCTGCAGTGGTTTTTGAAAAGCCAGTTGTGTTGGCATTTGTTTTTGCTACCATATAAGTCCAGAAAGAATCTTATATCTGACTGAGAGGGGAGTGGGGTTTGGGAGAATAAGCTAGGTCTGGTTCCCTAAAAAAGGAAAACTCTAAAAAAGGGAAGTCGTTGGAGGATATAACTTATACCTGTTCTCACTCATGCTGTAAGCCTGACTGCTCCTTTTGTTTGGGTCATGGCAGTTAAAGTTTTAGAGGATGTGACTAGAGTTTGAAGCATTTCCTTTTGCTGGGGAATAACTTTCAGAGTTCATCAAAGGAGGAGAAAGGGGGGAGTTAGAGGAAAATGTGCTTAATATTGCCAGGCTCGTCAGCTTAGACTGCATATTTGGTAGAATTGGCTTTTTTAGGCCTCAGCCTAGTTTCTCTGAGCCATTTTGGGAGTGGTTTTAAAAATAATCATCGGAGTTCTAAATTTAACAAGTGAAAGATCTTAATTTAAGTTTGGTCTGTAGTTTTCTTGTGATATCTTTGTGTCTAGTTTTGGTATCAGGGTAATACTGGTCTCACAGATTGAACCGGGAAGTGTTACTTCCTCTTCTAGGTTTAAGAAGAGTTTCTAAAGGACTCATGTCGATTCGTCTTTAAACATTTGCTAGAAGTCACCAGTGAAGCCATATGGTCCTGTTTTTTGGGTTTTCTTTTGTTTTTTGCAGAATGCATGTTTGATTATTAATTCCATGTCTTTATTTGTTATAAGTTTATTCAGATTTTCTTCAAGTATTCTTTATTCCTCCTTCCTTTCTTGTTGCCTTCTGGGAATTCCATTATGCCTATTTTGGTATTATTAATGGTGCCCACAGGTTTCTGAGGCTTGGTTCATTTTTCCTCATTCTTTCTTCATACTGGATTTTTTTTTTTTAAGATTTTATTTATTTATTCATGAGAGACACAGAGAGAGAGAGAGAGAGAGAGAGGCAGAGACCTAGGCAGAGGGTGAACCAGGCTCCATGCAGGGAGCCCGATGTGGGACTCGATCCCAGGACTTCAGGACCATGCCCTGGGCTGAGGGCAGGCGCTAAACCGCTGAACCACCCAGGGATCCCCTTCATACTGGATATTGTGCCTCAGACTGTATAATTTAAATTGAACTATCTTCAAGTTTGCTGGTTCTTTTCTTTTGCATGCTTAAATCTGCTGTGTCCCTCTAGTGAATTTTTCATTTCAGTTATTATACTTTTCAAGTCCAGAATTTCATTTGGCTCTTTTTAAAAAAAATAATTTGTCTCTTGATATTCTCAGGTCAAGTATCCTCCTTATACTTTAAGTTCTTCAGACATAGTTTTCTTGAATTCTTTGAACATATTTAAAATAGCTATTTTGTCTTTGTTTCCTTTTTTTCCTATTTGAATCATGCTTTCTTGTTTCCTTTTTTTTTCCTATTTTGATAGTTTTATAGAATTTTCTTTTTTTCTTTTTTATTCCTTTAAAAATTTTAATTCCAGTATAATTTAACAGAGTGCTACATTAGTTTCAGGTGTACAAGGTAGCGATTCAACAATTTTGTACATTAGTCCTCATCATGATAAGTGATCTTTAATTCCCGTTACCTATTTTCCCCATCCCATAGTCACCTCCCTTCTAGTAACCATCAGTTTGTTCTCCATAATTAAGAGTGTGTTTTTTGGTTTGTGTCTCTTTTTCCCTTTACTCATTTGCTTTGTTTCTTAAATTCGACATATGAGTGAAATCATATGATATATGTCTCTGACTAGCTTATTTTGCTTAGCATTATGCTCTCTAGCTTCATCCATATTGTTGCAAATGGCAAGATTTCATTCTTTTATATGGCTGAATAGTATTTCATTATGTATATATACACCATATCTTCCTTATCCATTCATCTGTTAATGGACACTTGGGCTGCTTCCATAATTTGGCTATTATAAATAATGCTGCAATAAACATAAAGGTGCATATATCTTTTCAAATTAGTATTTTGTATTCTTTGGGTATATTCCTAATATGAAATTACTGGATCATATGGTAGTTCTATTTTAAAATTTTCCTCCTTCAGGGGATCCCTGGGTGGCTCAGCGGTTTAGCACCTGCCCTTTGGCCCAGGGCGTGATCCTGGAGTCCTGGGATCGAGTCCTGTGTCGGGCTCCCGGCATGGAACTTGCTTCTCCCTCCTCCTGTGTCTCTGCCTCTCTCTCTCTCTCTCTCTCTCTCTCTCGCTCTCTCTATGTCTATCATAAATAAATTAAATAAATCTTTAAAAAATAATAATAAAATAAAATTTTCCCCCTTCAAACAAATGATCTCACATATTTGTTACTGAATCAACCTACTCATGCAGAAGCATAGTAACAGGAACCATTTTCCCAATAAAACACGTCTATTGTTCAGGTAGTAGTGATGGTCACAGAGTGATAGGATACAAACATGTGACCTTCAGGCAGCATAAATATGTGTGCCATCTCATGTGCGATCCCTTATAGACCCAGCGTGGTTCTTTTCCAGTCTCTTGGAGTTGTGCCTGCTTTTATTACCAATTTTCATGCATATCCACTGGGTAATGTAACAATTCTTTTGCTGCTTGGCCAGGAGTCGCTTGATCCTGAAACTCTTGTGGGAAGACATGGCGAGGAATGGTCAACTGCACATACCATGATGGGGGAAGAAAAGGAGTTATTTTTAATATTTTGAGGGACCTATATACAGTGTTCTGCAGTAGCTGTACCAGTTTGCATTCCCATCAACAGTGCATCAGGGTTCCTTTTTCTTCACATCCTTGCCAACACTTGTTTCTTGTGGTTTTGATTTTTAGCCATTTGGACAGGTGAGAGTTGATATCTCATTGTGGTTTTGATTTGCATTTCCCTGATGGTTAGTGATGTTGTCATCTTTTCTTGTGTCTGTTAGCCATCTGCATGTTTTTGGAGAAATGTCTCTTCATGTTTTCTGCCCATTTTTAATTGGATTATTTGGTTTTTGGGTATTGAAATGTACAAGTTCTTGATATATTTTGGTTACTAATCCCTTATCAGAAATGTCATCTGCAAATATTTTCTCCTATTCAGTAGGATGTCTTTTAGTTTTGTTGATTGTTTCCTTTGCTTTGCTGATGCTTTTTATTTTTATGTAGTCCTTATAGTTTATTTTTACTTTGGTTTCCCTTGCCTCAGGAGACATATCTAGAAAAATGTTGCTATGATCAATATCAGAGAAATTACTACCTGGGCTCTCTTTTAAGATTTTGCGTTTTTAGGCCTCACGTTTAGGTCTGTAATCCATTTTGAGTTTATTTTTGTGCATGGTGTAAGAAAGCTGTCCAGTTTCATTCTTTTGCATGTAGCTGACCAATTTTCCCAACACCATTTGTTGAAGAGACTTTTTCCATTGCATATTCTTCTCTCTCTTGTTGAAGATTGTGTAATCACCAGTTTATTTCTGGGCCGTTTTGTTCCATTGATCTATGTGTCTGTTTCTGTGCCAGTACCATGCTCTTTTGATTTCAGTAGCTTTGTAGTATAACTTGAAGTCTGGGGTTGTGATATCTTTAGTTTTGTTTTTCTTTTTCAAGATTGCTTTGGCTATTCTAGGTTTTGTGGTTCCATACAGATTTTAGGATTGTATTAGTTTTGTGAAAAAATGCTTTTGGCATTTTGATGGAGATTGCATTAAATCTATAGGTTGCTTTGGGTAGTGTGGATATTTTAACAGTATTTCTTTCTCCTAATCCATGAGCATGGAATGTCTTTCCATTTGTTTGTGTCATCTTCAATTTCTTTCATCAGTGTTTTTTAGTTTTCAGAATTCAGGTCTTTTACCTCCTTGGTTAAGTTTATTCCTGTGGTTTTTATTATTTGGGGGGCAATTGTAAATAGGATTGTTTTCTTGAGTTCTCTTTCTACTGCTTCATTATTAACTATAGAAATACAACAAATTTCTGTATGTTGATCTTGTATTCTACAACATTGCTGAATTCATTTATCAGTTCTAATAGTATTTTGGTGGAATCTTTATGGTTTTCTGTATATGATATCATGTCATCTGCAATAATGAAAGTTTTACTTCTTCCTTACCAATTTGCATGCCTTTTTATTTCTTGTCTGGTTGCTGTGGTTAGGACTTCTAGTACTATATTGAATAACAGTGGTGAGAGTGGACATTCTTTGTCTTGTTCCTGACCTTAGGAGAAAAGTTCTCAGTTTTTCACCATTGAGCATTATATTAGCTGAGGGTGTCTTACATATGGCCTTTATTATATTGAGGTGTATTTCCTCTAAACCTATATTGTTGAGGGTTTTTATCATGAATGGATGTGTACTTGGTCAAATCATTTTTTCTTATTTCTTCACATGTCTTATAATTTGTTGTTGAAAAGTAGACATTTTAATAATAGGGCAACTCTGGAAGCCAGAGTCTACCCCCTTTTCAGGGTTATCTTTGTTACTGTTGTTTGTGACTTTCAGTTCTGTTAGGTCCTGTGTGGCCACTAAAGCCTCTGCTTGATTAGCTAGAGGTCAGTTAATGGTCAGGCAGAGTATTTTTATTTTTATTTTTATTTATTTATTTATTTATTTATTTATTTATTTATTTATTTTTAATATTTTATTCATTTATTCATGAGAGACACAGAGAAGGGCGGGGAAGGCAGAGGGAGAAGCAGGCTCCATGTAGGGAGCCCGATGTGGGATTTGATCGCAGGACCCCAGGATCACGCCCAGGGCTGAAGGCAGATGCTCAACCGCTGAACCACCTGGGCATCCCTATTTATTCTTTATAAGATTTTATTTATTAATAATTAGAGAGTGGGAGCGGAGAGGGAGGACAAGCAAACTCTGGGCTGAGTGTGGACCCCGGCACAGGGCTTAATCCCATGACCCCAAGATCATGAGCTGGGCAGAAACAAAGAGTTGGACATTTAACCAGCTGAGCCCCCCAGGCATCTCAAGGCCGAGTATTTTTAAGTGCTTAGAAGCAGTAAAGCTCCGGCCTTTGCTGAGTGGCAGTGTGCATGTTGGGACACACCGTTAACACTCAGCCAGGCAGTTTACAGTTTTGCCTTAGCCCTCGTTTCATGTTTGCCCAGAATCTCAAGGTCAGCCAGAGGTGAGCCCTTACAGTCTTGCCAGATCTTTTTTGAGCATGTGCACAGTGCACATGTGGATTATGGCCTCCTGGATTCCCATCTCAGGAATATGTCAGAGGCTTTTGAAGCTCTCCATGGACAGCTCATTCTTAAACTTTTTCTTTTTAAGCTTTTTAGTTGACCTATTATTTGCTTAATTTTTTATCTGCTACTATAGACATCTGTGGTATTAAACAAGTGCCTCCTATTGTTTTTGGTAAATTGCCCTGGAGAAAAGGCTATTTGCACTGGGCAAGTTCTTTTTTTTTTTTTTTTTCCCCTGCCCCCCCCACACTGGGCAAGTTCTAAGTCAGCTCTGAAGATAGCCTTCAGAGGCCGTGCTGTGGCCTTCTAGGGATCTACCTAATAAGTCAGCTCATGATAGTTCTCTGGGAATAGATGGGGCTCTGAAGGAGAAGCATGTGTGAGGATAGGGGGGGTGGGTGGGTGTGGTTGTGGGTGGTGAGGGGAGACATAGGAGTGGGGCCATTTAAAGTGCCACAAAGTGCTCGCTTCGGCAGCACATATACTAAAATTGGAATGATACAGAGAAGATTCGCGTGGCCCCTGCGCAAGGATGACACGCAAATTCGTGAAGCGTTCCATATTTTTTAAAAAAGAAAAAAAATAAATAAAGTGCCACAAAGCTCACAGTTGTTACTGCGATTCAACAGCTTTTCTTGGATAAACTTTCTTCTTGCTGCAAGCCTTCGGTTAATTGCTGTAGTTTTGGAAAAGTTGATGATTTTTGCTAGGGTTTGGTTGCTTTTAGGTAGGAGAGGATTTTCAGAGGTCCTTACTCTACTTTCATTGATAGTCACTTCTCTCTTCATTTAAGTTTAGTGTTTTTGGAATTCTTGCTAAAAGTAGATTACTACTCATTGGGTAGTAATAGCTGAATGCCAAGACATGGATATCAGGGATTCTCAAGGAACCCATTTTATAATTGTAATTATGGACTCTGTTCAGAATCTCTGTTCTGCTCCCATACCCTATAGTATGCGTATACACAGACATACTATACTAGTATGCTTGTAGCTAAAAATAAGCTGATATGCACTGGTGCAACTATAACAGTTATTGGAATATTGAAATACTTTTGTTTGGTACACTGCTGCTGTCCCAACCCAGCCACATGTGTACCACACCCAATTTTTGCTCTTTCCCTGAACTTTCACTGTGCAGTAACTAAAGGATTAATATACCTAATCTAGCAAGCCATAGAACTCTGCTCCATTCTGATTATTCAGTGCTTATGTTGTATAGTTGATGCATATGTTATATAGATTCAGATTCATGTATGTGTGTGTTTACATATGTATATAGTATGTTGACATAGTTTATATATGTTTGTAGTTTATAGTATATGGCATGGTATGCATGTTTGATATATAATATTACATGTATTACATATATGTATACACAATATTCTGCAACATAGATTTTGTTTATCACCACACATGCAAATCATGCTACATATAACAGGAGAGACTTCTAAGGAAGTTTTAAGGAGTAAGAAGTACCCTTTAGAGGTGTGCGAGTTTGGCCTTTACACATATACACATACGTATATAATAGCCATTCTTTTGCCCCTTCTCCCTTTCTTTTCCCTGTATTTTGTGGCTTCTCTACCTTTTTTACCTGTAGTCATTGCCCACTTTTTTGGATTCTTATTTCTGGTTTCTCTCTCTTTATGTCTTCTGAAATGGAGCCAGTGTGCTAAGCTTTAGTGTTGTTAGGAGGCAGTAGTTCAGAGTATTTTATATAGCATTTTCACTTTAAATCTTTTTTATCTCAGTATTTCTTCACAATGTCTAGCCCAGAGTTTTAACTCTCTGCTCAATGATTTGTATTAACCTTGGGTGATCTCTTTAGAGTGTGCAGGAGGATCTGGGGCTTTTGTCGTCTTATTGGATCTGATTGGAGCTGAGAGAACTTGTTCTTTCCTTATACTGGAATGAAGTGATTTGTGTCGTCTTTCCTCCTGCCTGGTGAGAGGTATTGCTATATCATTTTTCCCTGACACACTTGAGACACCCATCTATTCTCTTTCTCTTGCCTTCCATACTGTAGCTCTGTTACCTGTTTCTTAGAGGTGTATGCATGGAAGTTTTTATTTTAATTGCTTTGCTTTAGTTTGCCTGGGGCAGAGAAGGCACAACTCTGAATGGTCAGAATTCTTGGTAAGCTGTGCCTTTCTCTGAATGCAAGGAGCATTGTGCCAAACCTCCCAGCTCTGTGTATGGCAGATTCTGCTCAGAGTTATCTGATGTGTGGTCAACTTAAAAGTGAACCCATAAGAGTGTAGTTCTGTGGAAATATTTCTGTTATATTTGAGAGGGTTTTGAGGCTACCTTCTGTTGAAGACTGCACCTCCTCCAGCACTCTAGCATATGATTTCTCAGTTCAAGTTATCACAAACCTGTAGCTGACTCATCGCACTGTGTCACATTGAAACTATTGCATTGCATTTCCAGTATTTAGTCATGTGATTTTAGGGGGGTTGTGTGTGGCCATTTTCTGTTTTCATTAATAGAAAGTGACTAGTGGTAGGAACATACTAACTTCTGCAGCTCTTAGGTGATTTGTTCTTGCATTCTATTTGTCTGTACTCCTCTTTCCCAACAGTCAGTTTCTTAAAATTGGGACAGTGCTTCTTAGGATTCTAAGCCCAGCACTTACCATAATTTACTTAAATGATCTTCCTTCCTTCCTTCCTTCCTTCCTTCCTTCCTTCCTTCCTTCCTTCCTTCCTCCCTCCCTCCCTCCCTCCCTCCCTCCCTCCCTCCCTCCCTTCCTTCCTTCCCTCTCTCTCTTTCTTTCTTCTTTCTTTTTTTTTTCTTTTTAAAGATTTTATTTATTTATTCATGAGAGAGAGAGAGAAAGGCAGCGACATAGACAGAGGGAGAAGCAGGCTCCATGCAGGGAGCCCGACATGGGACTCCATCTGGGGTCTCCAGGATTAGGCCCTGGGTTGAAGGTGGCACTAAACCGCTGAGCCACCTGGGCTGCCCCTTAAATGATCTTTTTCTCTAAACCTCTGCATTTGAAAGGAATAAATCAGTGCTTTCAATGTTTGTTGCCTGCTGTTGGCCTTATCCTGTCACCAATTTGCTTTATAAATTGCAGGAATTTGAGACTGTTTGGCCCTGCTGAGTAAAACACTGTGTCTCCCTCCACTATAATGTGGGAAGATAGTGAAGCCTTCTCTGAGCTTTAGTGACTTTGGCTGTTGGGCCCCATGAGGGCAGTGAAAGGTCCACTTTGCTTTGAAGCCCAGACCCTGCTTCATCTGGCATCGTAGTTATGGTTCCTGCCTACAGTTATCTCATTGGTGCCTTGGCAGATTATATTTTCACCAAGCAGTCCAAATGGACTTGTGATCTGCCATTTACCCCATTTGCTATTAGCTCAAGCCTGAGAAGCAGTTAATTTTGTTGGATCTGCCAGGATCATCTCCAAAATGACTCTGAGCCTGGTCACTTCAAACCTGAGGTGCTTCCCTTCCTGTGGAGAAGGCTGATGTGTTAATCTACTGGATGAGTGCTTTCTATACAGACTTGGAAATATTAGCAAACAGGACCCTGTTGGAGATAGTTGAAACTTCTTCTTTTTTTTTTTTTTTTTAAGATTTTATTTATCCATGAGACACACACACACAGAGGCAGAGACACAGGCAGAGGGAGAAGCAGGCTCCATGCAGGGAGCCCGACATGAGACTCTATCTAGGGTCTCCAGGATCATGCCCTGGGCTGAAGGTGGTGCTAAACCCCTAAGCCACCCAGGCTGCCCGATAGTTGAAACTTCTATAACCTCAGTACGACCATTGAAATCTAAGTTGGTATCAGAAGTTTCCATTTCTGATTCTCATGCTGAGATTAGGAGTATTGATTGTGCTGCCTGTACCCGCGCAGCAGTGAGTACCCAGGGCAAACCCTTGAGCTACTTACCCAAATCAGAGAATGGTAGGTAGTCTTGGAAACTGGAAGATATTAGAGAAGGATATTTCTGCCAATCTAGTTCTGTTTAAAATGCCTCCCAGAGCAAATGATTGCCAATAAGCTACTTATAAAACAAAACAAAAACAAAAAAACGTTGGGGGCCCCTGTGTGGTTCAGTCAGTTAAGCACAGACTCGATTTTGGATCAGGTCATGATCTCAGGGTCATGAGATTGAGCCCTGTATCAGGCTCCATGCTGAGTGAGGAGCCTGCCTAAGATGTTCCCTCTCCCTTTGCACCTCCCTACCATCCAGCTCGTGCACTTTGTCTCAAAAAAAAAGTCAAAGACATTTAGAAAGAGGGAAACTAAGCACCACTTCTATTTCATTTGTGTGTCTCCAATATTCAAGTCAGACTGCACTATGGCCCTGTGAGGCTTTTGTTGTCCATGCTGAGGAAACTAATCACCGTTAATTATATTTTTGTGTGGATTATGTGTTTTTAAGTTTCCAACAACTGATTTAACGTTCACGTTTTAGAATTTAAACTGAGGATATGGAGCATTGCCTGTAATGACACCTGGCTTTACCTCTGATAAAGTCTGATGGTCTAAAAAACAGTAATCATAGAGAATATTAACTTCCTTTCAGTTTTGTTGGCAAAGAGGGCTTTCTACAAAATACTACATATTCATATTCATAGCATGGCCCTAGTCACATTAATGCAGTCCTTAGGCCCCTTCCCTTTTTGGTCCTTTTGCTACTGCTAGTTGCTCTTGACCTCCTGAACCACTTGCCTCCGTCTTCATGTGCCCCTCACCTGCATCTGAGGCATGTCTCCTTGCATCTTTTACCAGTTTTTTGATGCCCAGCGTCTTCCTGTTGACTATTTGATGTGTCCTGTGTTTTTGAAACTTATTCTACATCTGAGTGGGCCTCAGAAGCCACCTTGATCACTTGTACATGATTGTAATGTTGTTTTGCTTTTTAATGGTGTGTAGGAAACACAGGACGAGTCAGCTGTGTTGTGGTTGGATGAAATTCAAGGTGGAATCTGGCAGTCCAACAAAGATACCCAGGAAGCACAGAAGTGTATGTATCACTTGCTTGTTTCTGTTTCTGTGGAGGGGGTGGGGGGGTTGGTGCCATGTTCCCCATCTCAGTATTGAGTTTGATAGAGGGATGGAGTGGGGGCAGGGGGGCGAACAGATTGTGAAGATGTGTGTGCTTTAGACACTTTCTGAACTATTCTGGTGATAATTCTCTTCTGAGACAGTTGCCCTAGGAATATATGCCATTAATGAGGCAGTGGAGAGTGGTGATGTTGCCAAGACACTGAGTGCCCTTCGTTCTCCTGATGTCGGCTTATATGGAGTCATCCCTGAATGTGGTGAAACTTACCAGAGTGACCTTGCTGAAGCTAAGAAGAAAAAACTGGCAGCAGGTGAGTTATGGGGAAATATGTACCTGCGTTGAAAAGAAGAGCTTGAATCTATGAGGGGACAGCTGTAGGGAAAGATACTTTAGTGTAGAAGCACAGTATTTAGGCTTATTTTAAAGCCCCTAAGGAGATAATACCCCTATTTATATATATATATGTATATATATATATAATATTTTTTTTCTCACCTCCCCACCTCCTTGAGGGCAGCTGTGTTAAAAAAGGTCAATTTTCTGAAAAGACAAGAAGGATCCAAATATTTGACTCTTTATCTTTCATAGGGCGTCATTAATTCTGATTGCCTAAGTCTATAGATAGTTAAAAGTCATTTATCTGCAGAAAGAGGGGAATAGAGATAAAATTTTTCATCCTATTGCATGGCTTTTTTGTGTTAACTGGAGAAGCTGAATGTTTGCAGATCTTTTAATCAGAATAGTTTTCTGACACACAAGGTCTTAGATGCAGGCTTTGGAAGGAACAAAGTCAAGGTTAGTTCCACAATTGGATTTCATGTTTCCTTTTTATAACAGAAATGAGTGAACTAAATGAGACATGACAAAGCCATGATTTTAGAGGGACTTAGGATGCCTCTTTACTCTTAGAGATGCAAGGAACAGGCTTTTGGAATGGTTCTATTTAAAGTGTTAACCCTGGCCAGAATAATCCTGCAGTGTTAGATATATGAGTGTGGGAAGTGTGGTCCTGGGTTTCTTTTATCTTTCCTTTATTTTCTGTCAGGAGATAATAACAGCAAGTGGGTGAAGCACTGGGTTAAAGGTGGATACTATTACTATCACAATCTGGAGACCCAGGAAGGAGGATGGGAGGAACCCTCGGACTTTGTGCAGAATTCAATGCAGCTTTCTCGGGAGGAGATCCAGGTAGGTCCCATTTTCTCATGAGAGCAGAGCTGAGAGAATGTGTTCTAGAGCGAATATTAGTGAAGAGGACAGGGGCTATGGTTAGAAGCCTTAGACTAAAATGAAGGCTATGTAATGAACTATGTGGACTAGCTTTTTTCCTAGTGTTTGGGGAATGACTAGGGCCTAAGTTAGTAAAGCATCAGAACTGTAAGATGAAGTCAGGTAAATTGTGTGCTCATTAAAGAAAACTTAGATCAGGAAAAAGGCAAAATGAAAAGTTGTTCTGACTCCTTGTTAAATACAGTTACTATTAATCTCTCTCATTTGCCTTTCCACTCTCTTCTTTCGACTGCTCCACAAATTCCAAACTGCTGTTTTTTAATTTTTTTGAAAGATTTTACTTATTTGAGAGAGAGAGAGCACGTGAGCACAAGCAGGAGGAGGGACAGAGGGGGAGGGAGAAGCAGGCTCTCTTGGAGCAGGAAGCTCAATGTGGGGCTTGATTCCAGGACCCTGGGATCATGACCTGAGCTGAAGGCAGATACTTCACCGACTGAGCCCACCCGGGCACCTGAAACTGCTGTTTTAGAATATAACTTGTACTTTTAAATAAGCATAGCATTTTTTTAATAGCTGCTTTGAAATAGCTTTTTCCCCCATCCTCCGTGTGTTTGCTTATGCTGTTTTTTCTTATTGGAGTTTGCTCACTCATTTGGCAGTTACTTAACACCTTGATTGTAACAGGCTATGGTCTAAGCTATGGATAACACATGTCCCTGCTGTCATGGGATGTTCATTCCCTGCCATCTATATCTGTCAGACTTCTATCCTTCTGGATACAAGCATCTCAAATGTTACATCCTCCATGTTTTGTTTTGTTTTGTTTTTAAGTTTATTTAAGTAATCTCTACACCCTTATGGGGCTCGAACTCAGGACCCTGAGATCAGGAGGCTCATGCTTCTCACACTGAGCCGGCCAGGCACCCCTTCTCAGTGAATCTTTTTAAAATTCTCTTTTCTTTCCCCTCCCAACTTCATTTGAAGCCCCCTCAAAACTTCATATTAATTCAGAATTTAACCAACTTGGATTTTTTTTTAAGATTTTATTTATTTATTCATGAGAGACACAGAGAGAGAAGCAGAGATGTAGGCAGAGGGACAAGCAGGCTCCCTGAGGGGAGCCCGTTGCAGGACTTGATCCCAGGACCCTGGGATCAGGACCTGAGCCAAAGGCAGATACTCAATCACTGAGCTACCCAGGTGCCCCCTCTTGAGCACTCTTCACATTACTTAGTGCTGAGCTAATGCTCATTAAACTAGAATTGTCTAATGAACATTAAAAGAGAGGAAAAGGTTATTGAGGGGAAATTTTCAGTGAGGTCATATTTAGAAATGTTATTTTCATTTCATTTCATTTATTTATTTATTTTAAGTAATCTCTTAAAACTATGGGGCTCAAACTCATGGGGCTTAGGGCTCAAACTCATGACCTTGAAATCAAGAGTCAGGTAGAGGTGCTCTGTGGACTGAGCCAACCAGGCACCCCAAGATGATACTAATAGGCACAAAGATTCCTAGAGAGAGGACAGTAAAGGCCATCTGCTTCCCCAGATCCTGTGTAGAATAATTGTGATACCTACATATGTAAAAAGTGAAATAGTCCCATTATTTAGAGGGCCAGGTTTGTGTCCTATGCTTGAAGTTCTCCTCTTACCTTCCTGGCATTTCATCTTCTCTGCTAATGATTTCACCATGATGAAATTTAAGGAAAGCCCTCAGACTGGGTGAGTGTTCAGTTTGATGTAACAATGTAGCAGAGTCTCTGGCTTCCTGTTGTTCACAGTGTTTTGATGAAAACAGCCCAGAACTGAGTCCTGCAGAGTGAGGTGACAGAGACAAATGCTCTAAAAAACAGTGACGTAGAGGAATGTCTAGGAAGCAGTTAATCTTGTTCTGGAGAAAGCACAGATAATATTTCAGCAGGTGTGGAAAAGAGAAAGGGACTGTGTGTGGGGAAAGGCCCAAAGGACTGGGGAAACATGGGCCATTTATGGGGAGACAAGCACTGCCAGTATGCAAAAAGAGGCTCAAGTTGAATTCAAGGGCTTAACGTGCCACAGTAAGCAAGCCTGGCCACCTCTTTAGCAGAGTGATTTTTAGCTTTTTTTTTGAGTCACTCTTTTGTTTAGCTCATTAACCTCTACAGAGACACTCCTACTTAGTATTTTGCATATGGACCTATATAGAATTTAAAAAAGGGGAAGGGTGTTGCTTCATTTTGGTGCATGAACTAACCTCCCTAAAAAAAGAAAAATAGTGGCCATCAAATTGGATTCTCCCACTCCCCACTTCCTGTACTTTCAGTGAATCTGGATTTTCACTGAATCTGGATTTTCACTGAATCCTTCATCATTTTCTTTTCCAAAACTTATTGTTCATTTTGTCCCTGATTTCATTCTCATTTTTCTAGTTTATTATACAGCTTGTACTCCTCCTCCTCTCATAGTTCTGAAAATTCTTCTATGTCACCTGGATCTGTGCGTTTCTGAATTCAGAGTGGAGAGAAAGAGAGAGAGAGAGAGAGAGAGAGAGAGAGAGAGAGAGTGTGTGTGTGAGAGAGAGAGAGAGAGAGAGAGAGAATGTTCCCCAGGGATCTTGGTAAAGTGCAGATGGATTCTGTGGGTCTGAGATGAGGCCTGGGGATCTGCATTTCTGACCAGCCCTCCAGTGATGCTGATGCCATTGACCCAGGGGTATACTTTTAAGTAGTAGCCTGCATACATACATAGTCTTGTTGCCTTCATTGTAGGGGTTAAAAAAAAAAAAAAAAAAGACAAGTATTTTTAAAGCCTGCGGAACTTTCCTGATTTGGCCTTGCCTACAAACTTGTCACTGTTTCTTCTTGCTGAATGCCTTAAAAGTTAATCTGCCCCTCACTAATTCATTGCCCATTACCACTCACTTAGCTCACAGCAATACAGTTTCCTGTCCAGCCTTTACTTTAGTAAAACTTTTTTTTTTTTTAAGATTTTATTTCAGACAGAAAGTGTGTGAGCAGGAGGTGGGCGGAGAGAGCAGCAGACTCCCCACTCATGATCCCCAGGATCATGACCTGAGCCAAAGGCAGGTGTTTAACTGAGCCATCCAGACACCCTGTAAAACTCTTACTTTAGAACTTCTTGATAGCCTTTTAATTGCCAGGTTCAGTTAGGAAATCTCCTCATATTTGACCTCTCACTGTGTTCTCTTCCTTAAACTTGCAACTCTTTGGCTTCCTTAATGTGATTCTCTTCTGGTTCTCCCACTTCCCTCTTCTCTTCCATCTTAATCTCCCTCGATGCCTGCCTTCGTTCCACTTGAACCACAACAGGATTCCATTGGCCTCCTTCTCCTTTGTTCTTCCTCAGGGGCCTCATTCAGGTCTGTGGTTCCAGCTCGCTCCTTTGTGCTTGTGAACCCCAGATTTTGTACCTCCAGACTCCTCCTTCTAACCACCAGCTCTGCCTTTCTATTTGTCTAGAAGTCCAGCAGACACCTCAGACAGTCTCACAGAAAAACAGGCTGCGATAGTATATAAAGGTGTATTTTTTTCTCACATAAAATAATCCCGGAGTTGGGCAGTCCAGCAAAGGTGTGGTGGCTCCACCGTGGCATCTGTTCCCAGGGTCCATCTGTCTTTCTGCTCTGACATTCTTACCATGTGGTTTCCACTCTCAAGGTCACCTTGTCATCCAGAATGACAGCTTGGAGCTCCTTCCATCCAGTTACCAGGCAGAGTAGGAGGAAGCGAAGGAGAGCAAAGAAGGCATGAGGCCAGCTGTCTCTCTCTTAAGCAGCTTTCCCAAAGGTCTTCCCGAACTACTTCTGCTTACACTGCATGGGCCACTTACATCCCCAGCTTATGTAGTCTTTTAACTGTATGTGCTATTGGCCAGAAAAACCTATCAAGGCTCTGATACCAAGGAAAATGGGGGGGTGGGGGGGAATAACCAGATGTTCTTGCTGCCCCCACTCAGACCTGGGTCACCCCTTCCTTGGATTACAGTAACCACATTCTGATTCACCCGTTGACACCAACCTGCCAGCTCCTCTGATAACAGTGCTGCTTTTCTAAAAATAAGACTCCTGGCTGGATTCCTTTGTTGGAAATTTTGCCGGTTCTCCAGTGCCTGTGGTCACAGCCCACATGCTCTAGGCTACTTGTCAGGGCCATTTGCAATCCAGCCACTTCCCCCTGCTTCCTTCCTCCACTGTGAGCATTGTAGGGGCTTCTGGGACTTGGTACCCAGCCCTGTGTTGTACCTGCCACTCCGTCCTCTCGTCCGAATGCAGTTCTCGGCAGTCAGTGTTGGCCCTGAGAAATAGATTTGACATCTTCATTCCTACAGCCCCCTACTGTGGGACAGACTTGGAAAGCCCTGAGGGTCGGTGTGTGCGCTGTGGGTGAGATTGGTTAAAGTTGTGTCCATTCTCTGCTATGTATGTCTCCCAATATGGCTGAATGCCTTTTCAGAGCTCCATCTCTGGGGTGACAGCTGCATACAACCGAGAACAGCTTTGGCTAGCCAATGAAGGCTTGATCACCAGGCTGCAGGCTTGCTGCCGTGGATACTTGGTTCGACAGGAATTCCGATCCAGGATGAACTTCCTGAAGAAACAAATCCCTGCCATCACCTGCATTCAGGTATCCAGAGCCCGTTCTGCAGGCAGCCAGTGGGATTCCAGAGCAGGGGTAGTAGGCAGACAGCTCTTAGAATCAAATGAGAGTGATTATTGCCCTCTGACTTCTTGGTCTCTCCTTTTTTTTTGACAAGTGCATCCTCTTTATTACTGATACAATCACAATAATCAAAGTGTGCTAGATGGGGTAGTGGTGAGTTGTCCAGCCCAGAGGCAGTTCTTGGGTAATTTATAACACCATTCCTTTGTGTCAGATTTGAATATTGAGGGGAAACAGCTGTGGTTTGATTACAGTGACAGGGTAGTGGCATCACGGGAAAAATTTTGAGTTAGGAATTAAGGCCCCGCCCTGCCAGGGAGTGCTAAGCCTCCTCTTAAGTTGCTTCTTCATCTGTGCATGGGGATACTAACATTTATCGTCTTCACCTGATTTGCTGTAAGGAGCCAAGAAGAGAACTTGTGTGGGTGCCCTTAATAGGAATGAAGGGCTATGGCAATATTAGGGAAGTGGGAGGTAGCCATGTGCCCTCCAGTACAGCCCGTGCCCTCATTCCCCTGTCACTGCTGGGCATAGTCCTTTGGAAGTTTCATCATGAATTGCTCTTGGGTAATCGATGAAGATGAGATTTTTTTACTTCCTCTGATCCTTGGGAAGTAATATATCAACTATAACTTTTGATGATTTCAGTCACAATGGAGAGGTTACAAGCAGAAGAAGGCATATCAGGACCGCTTAGCTTACCTGCGTGCCCACAAAGATGAAGTTGTAAAGGTATAGTAGTCCCATAGTGTTTCTCAGTGTGGAGTTTTGAGTGCACTAGGTCTTGAGAAGAAGGACTGTCCTAATTTTCAGGCTCTGTCTTCCACAGATTCAGTCCCTGACTAGGATGCACCAAGCTAGAAAGCGCTATAGAGATCGCCTGCAGTATTTCCGAGACCATGTAAGTACCCTTGGGTATAAGGACCAGTAGAATTCGTTTTGCTGTATTTTTGATGAACAAACAAAGGAATTTCTTCTTCTTTGTTGCTTAGATAAATGACATTATCAAAATCCAGGCTTTTATTCGGGCAAACAAAGCTCGTGATGACTACAAGACTCTCAGTGAGTAACTGTGCTCGGCAGACAGGAGTTGAGGCCGTGGTTGAGAGCCATCAGGTTCTGGGTATTCTCCACGGATCTCTTTTCTGGTCCTGAAGGCAAGGCTTGGGGGCTAGGGTGCTGCTCGTGACGTAAGTCTCTCCATTAACCCGTGGCTACATGTCTTGCTGCTTGCTGTATTAACCTGTGGCATGACCAAAAAGACTGCACTTGCTGGTTGTCTTTGCATATCTCAAAAATAAACATCTTATGTGTGTATAAAGTTATTATTTCAAGACAATGCTGACATTTCCCCAAGACTTAGAACTTTTTCTGGTAATTCCATTACCCATCTCACACGTTCTTTCTTTCTGTTAGTCAATGCCGAGGACCCTCCTATGATTGTGGTCCGAAAATTTGTCCACCTGCTTGACCAAAGTGACCAAGATTTTCAGGAGGAGCTTGATCTGATGAAGATGAGAGAAGAGGTCATTACCCTCATTCGTTCTAACCAGCAGCTGGAGAATGACCTCAATCTCATGGATATCAAAATTGGACTGCTCGTGAAAAATAAAATCACACTGCAGGTATGGTCCAGCGCCAGCAGAGGCCTCGGGGCCCTTCGTCCTACTCAGTACCCCCTGCCTCACCTATTCTGACTTGCAGGGAGGGTGGAGGCTGGCTTTCTTCTTGGCTAATGCCACATATCCTTTAAAAATTACGTAGGAAACTAAATAACTCAGTAGTGAAATTTTAAATAGAGAAAAGGATTTAATTAAAGGATTAAAGGATTTAATCATAAACACTATTTTTAATGGCAGCACCCATCAGACATTTAGGTTGTTTTTCAAGTTTTTATTACAAATAACATTGCAGTTAATGTCTCAGTGAATATGTAGCTTTTATGGTATTTAAGACTGTATTTTTATTATAGATTCCCAGAAGCTGGTTTCCTGAGTACTTGGATGTTTTTATGGTGCAAGTTCTTAATAGGGAGGTGGAAGTAAGAGATTTGATTGGTGTGCTGAAGATAGGGTACAGTGTAGTGATTCTAAAATAGTTAATGGGATCTGCCAGTGCAGCAGATGTATTTTTTTTTTTTTTTTGGTGCTAAATGACCTTTCCTACAGTATCCAGTTTCATCTTTCAAAGCTTTTTGATTTATGTGTATGCTTTCGTTTCCAGGATGTGGTTTCCCACAGTAAAAAACTTACCAAGAAAAATAAGGAACAGTTGTCTGATATGATGATGCTGAATAAGCAGAAGGGAGGTCTCAAGGCATTGAGCAAGGAGAAGAGAGAAAAACTGGAAGCTTATCAACACCTGTTTTATTTATTGCAGGTGAGTGGCTGGAGTTGATCTTGTAAGATTTAGCTTATTTCCCACAAGGAAGCCTTTCCCATACATCTCTATTTCTGGCTTCCACTAAGGGGTAAGGAAAGAGCTGTGTTATTTTTATTTATTACTAATGCACATTCTAATCCTTCAAGTTTAAAAGAACTTGAATATTTGTGCCAGCCTTTATATTACCTAGAAATTACTTATTCCTTGGTTTTATTTCAGACCAACCCCACCTATCTGGCGAAGCTGATTTTTCAGATGCCCCAGAACAAGTCCACCAAGTTCATGGACTCTGTAATCTTTACCCTATACAACTACGCATCCAACCAGCGAGAGGAGTACCTGCTCCTTCGGCTCTTTAAGACAGCACTCCAGGAGGAGATCAAGTATGAATGGGTTGCTGCTGGGCATGGGACCTGTCCCACCATCACTCACACTCACAGTTTGAGAGTCAGGCCTGCCCATACCACTGCCTGACCTCAGTTAACACCATGATCTATGTGAGATGCATACTTGAGAGAAGCTTCTAGTTTTTACATCACGAGTCTAATATGTTGCTGCTTCAGGGAGGTGGTAGATTAAGAGATTTACTAAAGTGATTTTAGGAAGATTCTATATTAAGATATGATTTTTAAAGAACTGATCCAAACATGAAGATTCCACATATTTATCTAATAAAGGACCATTCATGTTCCCATGATTGAGTCTGCAAACAACAGGAGGGTCCTGGATTCAGGTTTGTCAGGGAATGTTTCTAGAGAAAGAGCACTCTTTCAGCTGTTTCTCTTTCTGGAGGATGGAGCCTTTCTTTAAGTAGAAACTCTGTCTTTACATTAATAGATTCTGTGATTATGGGATCCCTGGGTGGCGCAGTGGTTTGGCGCCTGCCTTTGGCCCAGGGCACGATCCTGGAGACCCGGGATTGAATCCCATGTCGGGCTCCCGGTGCATGGAGCCTGCTTCTCCCTCTGCCTGTGTCTCTGCCTCTCTCTCTCTCTCTCTGTGACTATCATAAATAAATTAAAAAAAAAAAAAAGATTCTGTGATTAGTTTAAGTTTGTATCTGATGTTTTATAGGTCAAAAGTTGATCAAGTTCAAGAGATCGTGACAGGAAATCCTACAGTTATTAAGATGGTTGTGAGTTTCAACCGAGGTGCCCGGGGCCAGAATGCCCTTAGACAGATCCTGGCCCCTGTCGTGAAGGAGATTATGGATGACAAGTCTCTCAACATCAAAACTGACCCTGTGGATATATACAAATCTTGGGTCAATCAGATGGAGTCTCAGACGGGAGAAGCAAGGTATGGTAACAACTGCAACATCTTTTCCTTTCCTATTTTCATGATTTTCTTTTTTAAGCAGTTAACCTTTGATTTGTAATGTTCAAATAGCTTTTCCTTAGAAACCTCTTCTTTAAATTTTTGACCTGGTAATTGATCCATATACTCAGCAAATTACTTATTGAGTGCTTATTGTGTGCCAGGCACTGTGTTAGATATATACATATAGTAATACAGTAATGAACAAAACAGGCTCTCTGCCCCCTGTTCATAGTTTATTGCATGGGAGAGACAGGTGCATAAAAATGAAATTACAAATTAACAATTTTACCAAGCCTTGCCTGGGGAACTATAATGGAAAATTGCAAGAGGGAGCCAGCTCAGGCAGAGTGGGTAGGGAAAGCCTCTCTGAGAAGGTGAAATTTCATTTAGCTGAAACCTAAAGATTAAGATGGGGCCAGACTTGCTGAGAGCTTGGAGCAGAGTATTCATGCCCGAAGGTGGAAGGAGCTTGGGAGTCCAGGACCTAAAGGGACACTGACATCACTGAAGATGCAGTTGGATGGGAAGACTTCTGTGTGTGAGATCACCGTGTTTCATTAAAGAGCTGCGGGGACTCTGGGGGTAGCTCAGTGGTTGAGCATCTGCCTTTGGCTCAGGGTGTGATCCCGGAGTCCCGAGATCGAGTCCCACAATAGGCTCCCTATAGGAGCCTGCTTATCCCTCTGCCTATGTCTCTGCCTCTCTCTCTCTCTGTCTCTCATGAATAAATAAATAAAACCATTTTTAAAAAAGAAAGAGCTGGAGGGATCCCTGGGTGGCTCAGCAGTTTGGCGCCTGCCTTTTGCCCAGGGCGTGATCCTGGAGTCCCGGGATCGGGTCCTGCATCAGGCTCCCTGTGTGGAGCCTGCTTCTCCCTCTGCCTGTGTCTCTGCCTCTGTGTGTGTTAAATCAATCAGTCAATCAATCTTTAAAAGAAAAAAAAATAATAAAGATCTGGGGATGGTGTGGGGCTGCCCTTGAATCCTGGGGGAGGGTTGGGCCAGGATGGGAGTTGAACCACCAACATTAACATATCTAAAGAAAGGTGTGTCAGTCTGATGTGCATAATGCTGGGAAAATAAAGGTCAGAGAGCCAGCATGTTTCTGGTTTTATCCAGCTTGAGTGAGGACAAGAGAGGGTTGAGCAGCTTGGTCAAGGGTGGTTTCTCCCGGTTGTTGTAGAGAGTTAGGTCTTGCGTGAAGTTTTCTGGAGCTGAGGAGTGGCTCTCCGTACTGTTGCTACTCAAAGTGTGCTCTGAACCAGTAAGTGAAAAATCCACTGTGTCTCTCAGCACATTGCTTAGTTCAGCTGGTTTTTTTCATAGCCAGATTTACTAGGGAAGGACCTAGTGTGTTGATTACATCTGGCTCAGGCCTCTTCCCATCCTGGACTGATCTATAGACTGGTACCAGCTCATACTTTGAATAGTGCTGCTCAGCATCATGCTCCTTTCCAGGTACCTGGCCCCCAGGCAAAGAGGAAGGTGCACTCTGGGTAGAGAACAGACATTCTACTGACTGAAAGGGCCTTAGCCCCTGTTGGGATCATCCAGCACCTGATCCATTTCTCAGTAATGTGTCAATCTGTTACCTGGAGGGCAGCCCTGGTGGCGCAGCAGTTTGGCGCCGCCTGCAGCCCGGGGTGTGATCCTGGAGACCCTGGATCCAGTCCCACGTCGGGCTCCCTGCATGGAGCCTGCTTCTCCCTCTGCCTGTGTCTCTGCCTCTCTCTCTCTCTCTCTCTCTCTCTCTCTCTCTCTCTCTCTGGGTCTCTCTGAATAAATAAATAAATAAAATCTTTTAAAAAAAAATCTGTTACCTGGAGGCAGATCATTGCTGATGTAGTGAAAAGTCCATTTTTGTTTTGCCTTGTACTCCTCAGGCTCAAATCTTGGAATGTGGCCAACAGATTCAGTACTCGCCTGGGAAGTTTTGCTGGCAACCCAGGCCATCCTTAGATGACAGGGCACTGACTGGCTCAAGGGTACTAAGATATCCTTCTCGCAGTCCATGAGTCCATTTTAGATCAAAGTTCTAGTAGACATTTCAGGGTTTTTTTTTCTTCTGACTATCACAAACTGGTGTCTTACTTTGTTTTTCATAAAATGGAAATTGGTTTCAACACATTCTTGCTACTGATATCTGGAAGGTGCAGTGGGTGCCCATCCTTCCTGTAGGTATCATGGATCCTTGAGCTTAGACCACCAGATACAGAGCAGACTGAGCCTGGTTCCCTCTAGAGAATTTCACCTCTAAAATCTGAGGAATGTAACATTCTGCTTTGTTGAGTATGTGTATTACCTTTCTCATTACTACTTCTTTTTTTAAAATTTTAAAAAATATTTTATTTATTCATGAGAGACACAGAGAGAGAGAGAGGCAGAGACACAGGCAGAGGGAGAAGCAGGCTCCCTGCTGGGAGCCCAATGCAGGACTCGATCCCAGTACCGTGGGATCACGCCCTGGGCTGAATGAAAGCGGCGCTAAACTGCTGAGCCACCCGGGCTGCCCGCATTACTACTTTTTATAAAATGTCGTTTACACATAAAGTTACACAGTTTATTGATAGAAAAGAGGTATGGAACACAGCTTACAAATAATAAAATATATGATAATCTTATTTAACCAACAGAAATTGACTCTCTCCTTGTTCAGGAGACCAGAAATCTGAAATCAGTACCAGTGGGCGGAGAGCACCATGTCAGCAGGGCTGAGCTCCCCAGGAGGCTCTAGGGCAAAATTCGTTCCTTGCCTCTTCACTCTCTGGGGGCTGTTGGCATCCTTGGCTTGTGGCCCGATCACTGTAATCCGTTGCTGTGGTCACATTGCTGCCTCTCCTGGGTATGCCAAGTCTCCCCCTGCCTCTGTCTTGATGGGACCCAGACCACCCAGCTTATCTAGGATCATCCTTACTACTTTTTGACCTCATTGACGGTTCTGGAACCTTGGCCCCTGCATTTCATTTTTGTCTTTCAGTCCCTCCTATCTTCCCCAATTAAGCCTAGCATGCCTGCTGTTTTCCTGCCTGTTTCTTCAAGCTCCATACTCTCTCCCTGAGGGATCTTAATAGCTCTTCAGGCTTCAGTTCCTCTATGTATCTGTCACTTCCCTCACCAGTACCCAGAGGGTCACCAATTCCCACTGACTGTGTCCCCATAGCATCTCAGACCTGTCCCCTTGGTCCCCACTGCTGCATCCTTGTTTGTGCCCTCATCATGTCTTGATCAGGCTGTGGCACTGACCCATCTCTTCATCTGTGACTATCCATCTTTCATTCATTCTTCATGGGGGACCAGAGAAATCTTCCTCAAATTCATGTCTGCTACCTGTTAGTAGCTCTCCCTGGCTTCTAGGAGAATGCAGACCTTAGTGTTATATACAGGGCTCTCCACAAGCTGGCCCCTCTTTACTCGACCACCTTGTTTCTCCTTCTCTTCCATTGTTTTGCTTTTGATATTCCTTCCTGGAAGACAGTTTTTTTCCCCCTTTATCCTGAATTCAGGTGTCCTTTCCTTAAGTTTTCCTCAATTCCTCCCATCTGTGTGGCAGCCCCTTGTCTGTGAATCTGTGTCACAATATGTTTACTGGTATCTGTGTGTCTCTCCTACCAGATTGTGAGAGACTCAGGAGCTATCATGTCTTATGTACCTTTTATCCCAAGGGCCTATCATAGTGCCTGGAACATCGTGATAGGCACCCAGTTCACAGCTGAAAACCAGAGCTCAGCATCTGGCGCTACCATTTAGCAGCTCTGTGAGCAACGAACAACTTACCTTATCTCTCTGGGTCTGTTTCTGAAAGACACAGTCCTGCCTCAGGCTGCTCCTGGCTGTTAACTAACACAGTTGGGGATGATTTTTACTTTCCCAGCAAACTACCCTATGATGTGACCCCTGAGCAGGCTCTGGCTCATGAAGAGGTCAAGACACGTCTAGACAACTCCATCAGGAACATGCGGGCAGTGACAGACAAGTTCCTCTCAGCCATCATCAGCTCTGTGGACAAAATCCCGTGAGTGCCATGGGTTGTGACCCCAGATAGAGCCCAGTATGACTCCCCCCGCCCCCATCCAGTATGATGCCTCCAGTATGACTGTCCCCTCGGTACGATCCCCCTCAGTATGACTCCCCCACCGGTATGATCCCCCTCAGTATGACTGCCCCCACACCTAGTATGACTGGCACCCCTGTTCCGGCCGCTCTCATGGCAGTCTGTCCATCCCACAGGTATGGGATGCGCTTCATTGCCAAAGTGCTGAAGGACTCATTACATGAGAAGTTCCCTGATGCTGGTGAGGATGAGCTGCTAAAGGTAAGAATCTGGACATTGGCACGTCCTTGTCCTTCCAGTAGCCCTTTGAGGAAAAAGTTAGAAAACAAGGCCCAACCTGAGAGCTTCAGCAAGTGTGCAAGCGCAGGTTCCAGCAGTAGTTTGCCATTGGCGGTGAGCTCTTGAAAATGATTGTAAATAGTAAATGATACCTCTCCTAGTCCCTGTGTAGTTCCCTTATTGTTTGGCACACAGACATCAAACAAGTAGAGGAGGTGACTTTCCTGTCTTGAGAGAATTTCTCCGAGTCCTGTCTTTTCGCTGAAGAATTGCACCCTCTGCTGGTGGCGGGGTGAATGGCAGCAAGCACCGTGGTTTCTGCTAAGGCTGTTGCTGATCACTCTTTTTCTTACTTGGCTGTGCTCCTTCCTTTCCCCCCCTTAATCTGAACGCTTTTTTCTTCTCTCTCCTAGTTCTGTGCTTTCCTACAATGAGGCCTCGATTCTAGACTTTCTATTCAGGTGAATTAAATTTTTTTGTTTTGTTTTTTGGAATGAAACTCCAGGGGAAATGCTGTGACTGTCCTTGAATTCTTCTGTGGAGGAGATGTGTGTTGAGTGGCTTTAATTTCAGAGGCATGAACTTGTCCACCACTAAAGTCAGCAGCATGAGGATGGGGTGTGTGTGAACATATAACACATTGCTAATTAGGTCACGTGGGTGATAGTAGCCTTATTTGCTGCCCTGATATGTGAACAAAGGATGCCCTAAAACGCTTAGTGACAGATTTTAAGTCTATAGTGATTACCTTCTGGACCTGCTCTTTCATTATAGTGATATTTGGTTCTGTTATTTTCTTTTTGTCTGCATCCAACCGAGGGATCTTCTGTTGTTTTAGTTTCAGCCTCGAGAGAAAGTGTGTGCATGCGTGCATGCATGCATGTGTGTGTATGCGTGCATAGTGTTTTACTTTTCCTCACAGGACTGCATTTTCTGGTTTTCTTTGCTAGCAAAGTCATTTGTGGCTTACCTGGTGGAGTGGTTTTTCACAGCTGTCTTTCTTTTTCATCTGTTCCCAGATTATTGGTAATTTGCTTTACTATCGATACATGAATCCTGCCATCGTTGCTCCTGATGCCTTTGACATCATTGACCTGTCGGCAGGAGGCCAGCTCACCACAGACCAACGCCGAAATCTGGGCTCCATTGCAAAGATGCTCCAGCATGCAGCTTCCAATAAGATGTTTCTGGGAGATAATGCTCACCTGGGCATCATTAATGAGTATCTCTCCCAGTCCTACCAGAAATTCAGGTAGGGGAAAAGGAATAAGGTACTTAAAAGGTCCTGTGGGTGTGTTTCTATCTCTGAATGTCAGGACAAGATTAAATACATACTTGACTTTGCCTGGGCCCTGCCATACTATAGGATAGGTGTTTGATATGCTCATAGCCCCTGGAGGGTGGTAAAGGGGATTTTGAGCTGTTAAAATGTATTCCAACAAAATAGACCGCACTTAACATAAATGCAGTGAATCCACATTAGGCATGTGTTACTTTGTAATCAGCAAAGAATCAAGAGTGCTTTCAACATTAGTAAATTAAACATCCAGTTCTGAGTTCATGGCATTGTCTTAGAGATAAAGTTGGTTTGCCTAATGACTCCGGTATTCGCAAACTGTTTTAAATGATGGGTGAGCGGTTCTTGTGGGTGGAATTAAAACTGGGTGGAGGGAGAAGTTATTAGAACCACCACCCCAAGGCCATGAAGCCCAGCGGACATGTGTAACTTCTTTGGAATCAACGGCCTTGCCTGGCTTCTCTTTGAACTCATTGCTCCAGAGGTTTGTGGGATGTCCTCTGGCCAGCTTTTCACATATGTGTCACCCAAGGGTCTGGCTCTCATGTTTATTTTCAGACGGTTTTTCCAAACTGCTTGTGATGTCCCCGAGCTTCAGGATAAATTTAATGTGGATGAATATTCTGATTTAGTGACCCTCACCAAACCAGTGATCTACATTTCCATTGGTGAAATCATCAACACCCATACTGTAAGTATTTTTTCTTTAATTACTTAGTTTCATTGCTCTAGCCTTAATTGCCTCCCCTGGGTGCTGCTTACCATCTCTGGAAAGCCAGATACCTTACCTTCCTTTGATCTTGCAGACCTCACATCTGCCTTGCTGTTTCTTTCTTTGTGTATTAAAAAGACCTTCTAAATATCTCAAAGTGATCCCAGGCCCTCTACATCAGAGTCACCTGGGCTGATAGTCACAAATGAAGTTTCCGGACCCCACCACAGGCCTGCTGAAACAGTCTCCATGGGTGGGCTGCATAGTCTCCATTGTGAGCACCCATCTAGGGACTTGATAAAATACTGTTTTTACTTCTTCTGTTTATCCTGGCCCTCGGTGTTATTTTTCTAGCATCTGAAATACCCACTTTTTCCTCTGTGGCCCTTAGGATTGATTTTCCCTTGAGTGTTCCTCTTTTCCTCAATATTTTTATAATTCATTCCTTTCTCCTTCGGGGGTATATAGAACAGGAAGTGAAGAAGTATATAAAATGTAAGGGAAATTTCTGAGGGCATCTCCTAGGGTAATAGTATCTTAAGTCTGCTTGAGAACCCTTAATATGGGGACAACATGGATCCTGTGCACTTTTCTCTGAACTAGGAGATGCCGTATATGGTACACATTAAGTATAAGTATGCATGTGAGTTATTTGAACTGGTTGTAGGTACGTTGGTGACTTTGAACATAGAAGTCTGTAGTTTTGTTGTTCTCTCCCTTGTAGGGTCCACTTAAATCCCTTGTATCTACAAGGTTGAGAGAGTACCGGTATTTCCTCTCCATGCATTATCCCATAAGTCATTCAACAGAGGCCAGCACGATGCTTTGTAGTATATCATTTACTTACGTTAGTTTGCTGAGGATGGCCTGCCAGTTCTTTGAATGCAGGAGCTTTGTTATCTGACCCCTTGTATGCTGTTTGGCCTTGTTGGTGGGGCTAAGGGCTGATGGGCTGAGTGTCATGCATGGACTTGACTACTGGGTATTCGATGCAGCTCCTGTTGGATCACCAGGATGCCATCGCTCCAGAGCACAATGATCCAATCCATGAGCTGCTGGACGACCTGGGCGAGGTGCCCACCATCGAGTCCCTAATAGGTAAAGTTCTGACTTAACTGCCCAAAAAGTGACAGGGAAGGTGCTGGAAGAGTGCTATAACTGCCACCTCGTCCATTTCTGCACTACCCGAGCTCTGCGTGTGCATGAGGGAAGAAAACAGATGAGATCCACTCCTGTTTGTGAGGAATTGAGATCCAATGGAAGAGAGAAGTTTACATGTGTATAATATACACTTAATCCTATAATTAAAATAAAAGTTCTGTAAAGGAAATGAACAGAATATCTTAGGAGAGATTTGTCATGTTACAGTTATTAAAATGACTTGTTAAACATTTATGAAATTATTTTATTATGGATCCTTTGTTTTTATTATTTGGCATTTAGTCTATTTCTCAGGAAGAGTGTCCTTGCCATAGTGTAAATGTTGGCTTATTCAAGTATTTTCTTAGGCTTGCATTTTCTTTTCCTTGTATTAGTGTATCCTCTCCAGTATCTCTTCTATTATACTGATCCTCTCTACTCTCCCCAAACCGTAGGAGAGAGCGCTGGCAATTTAAATGACCCTAATAAGGAGGCACTGGCTAAGACAGAAGTGTCTCTCACACTAACCAACAAGTTTGATGTGCCTGGGGATGAAAATGCAGAGATGGATGCTCGGACTATCCTGCTGAAGTGAGTACTAGAAGTGAGAAGAATGAGGTAAACATAGCACAGAGATCCCTTGGCCTCGGCGGATGTATCCACTTGTTCATACCTGAAGCCATCACCTTGGCCTTTTAAGCCCCTCGTGGTTCTGGTCTCTTTATCTATTATCCTCAGCACAAGACTTATGTCCCTATTTGCTAAGATGCTAAAGTGAGATTTACACCTAAGAAATCCTAACCCTGGTACTCATGCTGTTGTTATTGAATAAATAAACCTGGGCCCAGGAGTGCCTTGTGTTTGCAGCTACTCGGTGGGACCTTTGGGAGATGGCATGTACTCATGTACAGTTCAAAGTGTACTGCTGCTGCCTAGCTCCATTTGAGAGGAAGGTGGAACACCTGGTGATTTTACACTCTTCCCGCATCTCCTTTCAGCACGAAACGTTTAATTGTGGATGTCATCCGGTTCCAGCCAGGCGAGACCTTAACTGAAATCCTAGAAACACCAGCCACCAGTGAACAGGTAAAAGTCAGGGGTTCAACATGGAGGTGGAACCCAGATACTAGGAGGTAGCAACCTGCAGCGGGGACCAGAACACAGTAATCCAATCCAGCAGCTGGTGCATGAGCTGGGTGAGGTGGTGATTAGGGCCCTCTGAGAACATTGTTGGCTCCTACATCAAGAGGCAGGTGCTCTTAGGGCGTGAGGCTCAAGGCACATAACCTGCAGTCTGTGTGTGTTAATTTAACTTACTGAAGCAGAGTCAGCGAGTCTGTCTAGGAATCTATCAAATATTATATCGTTAGAATTTTGTTAAGTGCCTTGGTAGATAGAAGAAAAGTACAGGATGTGACTCCAAAACTCAATGGACTCATGATCTGGTTGGAGAAGTGTGGTATATGTACCTGAAATAATTAGAAAACCAAATGCGGCAGTTCTGGAAAGAGGCCAGTGAGGAGCAGAGCATCAGGAGGAAGCAGGATTCAAGCCTCCCTTAGTGGGCAGGGATGGGTCTGGTTGTGCATAGACGACGAGAGGTGTCATGAGCAGGAGAGTTCCCACAGGCAGAGGATGAAGGAGGGAAGGGCACGATGTGACCAGACTGACATATCTAGAATGAAGATGTAGTGAGGGCGAGTCATGAGGAGTAAGACATGAGAACAAATGAAGTAGGATCAGGCAGATCCTGAGTAAAGAGCTTTTGTAACTGTGGGACCATTTAGTACTGATCAGTTAGGCAATGCTATCAGAGCAGACAAGAGCTGAGCAATCTAGGTGTGTGATAGATAGAGTCCCAGGCCCTGTTGGCTGGGGGAGGGGGGGGGCAGTTCAGCAGTGGGAAGGATGGATGATGCACTTCATGTTTAAGACACCTCTTTTGCATTTGTGAAATGTAGGTCATTTGTTTCAAATTTTGAGCACAGGAATCCTTTTTGTTAGATGAGTGTTTACCCGGAAGCCCAAGTATAAAGCAGGAAAAATGGGAGCTACTCTGGTAGCACCAGGAATGGGGCTCTTGCAGCCCCACCCTCTGGGACTTCAAGATCGTGTGGGAATCCCTTATGGCTGAGCACTCTTCGAAAACCATTGTTTGAATGGTTTTCAAACCATGAATTCTCAGCTTTTAGATGCTATGATTAGTAATTGACTAGATGTGTGTGAGAGGCAAGAAAAGAATCATAGCCAATACTGCACCTTGTTTAACCTGAAAGGAAGTTTGAAGCAGGGAATGTTTGAAGCAGGGAACCAGTCTTTAATGAGAGCCTACTGTTAGTTTGGTGCTTTCACCTGTGTTCTTTCATTTCCTCTCCTGCTATTCCCATCTTCCACAGATGAGGTGAGTCTTGTCATCCTCTCCTGCTATTCCCATCCATTTCACAGACGAGGAGTCTAAGACCCTTAGAGGTCACATAGCTTGCCCAAGATCATCTGCTTGTAGTGGCAGAACTTGGATCACGTTCTGACACCAGGGTTTATGCTCTTCATGTTTTGTGAGGCAGAGTGGTCTTGACATTAGGAGAGAAGGGTGATCTGGAAGAAGGAGTTGCTCCAGTTTGGGAAGAATTACAAGGCATTCCAAATGTGAGCATCCTGGTACAAATAGTTCAAAATGTGGACCAGAGCCTTAGCCACGAAGATTAGGATCTGTCAGCATAGAGGTGATCACTGAAGTATTGAGAATGAACAGTTAGAAACTGCCACAGGTCACTTGGAATTACCAAAATCATGCCTAAGGCAAGGAGAAAATACAGAGGGTACGAGTAAGGTGACAACTAAGAAAAAGCACTAGATTCAGCGTGGGGGGCGGGTAATAATTGGCCATGGGAGTGGAGATGTAGAAGCCAGATTGCAAGGAGCTAAAGAAGAAAGAAAGCAAAAAAAAAGAATGGACCAGCAGTGTGGGTCCTGTCTGGCAGGGACATAATGGGCAAATGTTGGATGTTGACTGGGAAAAAAGAATCAAGGACAGGACTTTTCATTCTGTAGATACTGGCATTTGCAGCATGCTTGGAAGCAAAGGGAAGCCTTCAGCATGATCCAGCCTGGCCAACATGGCAAAAAGCATTAGCAAGAATTGACTGAGCACCAGTATTGCTTGGTGTGATTATAACATTCACCAATGGATAAAGCTGTGTTTCAAGTAAAATTAAATAGCTCTCACATCCCAAAATGTAATAGAAAAAAACGAGGGATTTCGTAGCCACTGGATCCCAATCTCTAACTGTACATGAGGATCCAGGAAAGAAGTCCTAGAGGCCATGTGACTTCATCAATGTTATCTCTAGATGAAAAGAGATCTGCCTGTGCTCCATGCAGTTTCTCTGTCAGTTGTCAGAGGGCAGGTTTGTTCCCTTGTTTCCAGAATGGAGTTTAACAGCTGTATAAATCCACGTGTGGATATGCTCTGTAGATTGAAGTTTTGGATTAGTGTGGTGGACTTGCCAGCAACTTCTTTCTCTTTTCTGTATCTTTAGGAAGCAGAACATCAGAGGGCCATGCAGAGACGTGCTATTCGTGATGCCAAAACTCCTGACAAGATGAAAAAGTCACAATTTGTGAAGGAAGACAGCAACCTCACCCTTCAGGAGAAGAAGGATAAAATCCAGTCAGGCTTGAAGAAGCTAACAGAGTTGGGGACAGTGGACCCAAAGAACAGATACCAGGAGCTGATCAATGACATTGCCAAGGTACTACATATGGGGGACAGTGATGGCTTGGCCATGTGTAAACTCAGTCTCAGAGGCTTGTGAAGTGACAGTAGCTATTCAGATGACAACAAACCTTCAGGGCGCAGGCAGATTGGTGTCTTCTTCTCTGAGGAATTGTTTTTGACTTTTCCAACACCAGGATTTTGCCTGCCCTTTGATGACTTATTCCATGACCTAAATCAATAGGGAAAAGACCCTAACTAGAGCTTCCTGTGTCTTGATTTGTCTTTGGCCTTAAAGAATTCCTCTAGATCTTTTTAGTGATTACTGTGACGTATAAATTTACATCAAGTTGGTCGTGGAATTCTTGATTTGTGTGCATCTTCACAAGTAAGGGGCCCTGGTGCAGATGTTCACTGCTGGCCCAGTAAGGAGGTACCATGCCCATCAGGGAGGTTGGTGATTGAGGTGGTAAAATGGTGTTTTCTTCCCTCTCCTGACAATATATTTGAGAGATTTAAGGCAGCTTTGCAAGTAAATGCTAAGAATGTGGAAGTCTGTAAAAGTAACACATTTCCCTATCTCTAGAAAATACAGATGGGGGAAAAAGACTGATGAGATCTGAATTTCTTTGCTAATTATTATTTTTTTAAAGATTTTATTTATTTATTCATGAGAGACACAGAGAGAGAGAGAGAGAGAGGCAGAGACACAGGCAAAGGGAGAAGCAGGCTCCATGCAGGGAGCCTGACGCGGAACCTGATCCTGGGTCTCCAGGATCACGCCCTGGGCCGAAGGCAGGTGCTAAACCGCTCAGCCACCCAGGGATCCCCCTCTGCTAATTTTTTTTTTAACATAAATTGCTTCCTGTTAAGAAAGTGTGGTCATGCAAGCAGGGCTAAGCACTGCTGGGCTCCAGTATGGACAATTCAAGAAGCATGTGATACCTACCATCATTTTCCTAATTTCAATGATTGTGTCTTAGGACATTCGGAATCAGCGGAGATACCGACAGAGGAGGAAGGCCGAACTGGTGAAATTGCAACAAACCTATGCTGCTCTGAACTCGAAGGCCACCTTCTACGGAGAGCAAGTGGATTACTATAAAAGCTACATCAAAACCTGCTTGGATAACTTGGCCAGCAAGGGCAAGTGAGTTTTTTTTGTTTTTTGTTTTTTTTAAGAATCGATGTCGGGGGAAAAGAAGTAGAGGCAATGGAAGTGACCTTGGAGTTTTTACTTAAAACATGCTGGGTCTAATTATTCCTTTAATTCTTTATTTTGCTTTTAATTCTTTGCATGATTTTCTAGTTCCATTTGTTGTTGTATAATGTAAATGAATTAAGTAGGGGGGATTTCAAGGTGCTTATTTCTAAGCAGCCCTTGTTCTAAAAGATCTTCTTGGCCCTAGAAATGAAAGAATCATGGAAAGAAGTTAGTTAGTGCTCCCCATACCCAGATGTGCCTCACAATCACTTAAGGAATATGATAGGTATTTTGATCTCTTGGCCTCTCTCTATACCACCTGGGGACACAGGATCCCAGACTCCAGCTTTTTTCCAGTCACCAATGAAAATCTGATGTGGCCTTCCTGGCACAAGCCACAACCAGCAACATGCCTGTTTTATAGGGAAGGAAACTGAGAACCCAGGGGGATGGGTTGATAGGTGCAAGTTCTATCCGTAGTACTGACTAGGGTTAGTTTATTTTGTTCTTCTCACTTTTCAGTTTAAGAATTTTCCAATTTGAGAAAGGTTGAGAGACTAGAATAATAAATACCCATTCGCCCTTCATCTAGATTCACCTGTTTTGGACATTTTACCTTCTCTGGCTTCCTTACTCTTCCACCTGCACTCTGGCTCTCTCTTTGCCTCCCTGGAAGACTGAGGTGGGGCAGGGCTGATATGCAGGGATAAAAGTCAGGCCTGGCTTACAGAGGGCTCCTGTGATCTTTTGACATTTCTTCTTTGACCACTTCCTGACTTTATATAGGCATAGGTGTTTCTGGTTCAACTTGTACTTTTCCCTCCCAGGCTTGGAATTAGCTATTTCTCCCAAGCATTGCTGGCCCCTTCAAATGAAGAATGGTGTTTAGAAACCAAGATCTAGACATTAGATGTGCTCATTGGTACAGGGTCGTCATTGCTTCTAGGTATTCTAAGCAGAGAGCTAAGTCTTTCTTTCTGTGTTAATGGCTTGCAGTATCCCATTGCACACATGGATATAACAATTGATATGGTCAGTTCTCTAATGATGGATATTTGTGTTTCCAGTTATTAAAAAATTCTGCACCAAATAACTTCTTGTACATAGATTTTGCAAATGTGAGAATATTTTTGAAGATAAATTCCTAGACATGGAATCACTGGGTCAAAGGTTTTATACAGTTGTAATTTCTGTAGATATTGCAGTTGTCTTCCATAGCAGTTCCCTTTGACTCCTGTACCAGCATTCCCGCCCTGTTTCGTGAGACCCTTCCTTTGGGAGTCCCAAATCTCTGGTTCTCAGGGATCTCTCTTCTTCCTTTGCTTGCTTTTGAAAATCACTTCTTACCTCGATTATCACAGTAGCCTCCTAAGATCTTTTTCCTTTTTCCCATTCCTCTGTATTTACTACACTGGAGGCATAAAGTCTTTTAAAAATTACTTATTCTGAGATATTTATTTTTGCCCTGCCAAGCCAGGGGGCTTACAGTGACTCTCTTGGGGTTCAATACAGTTCCTTCAGGCTGGTGTTAGAAGCCTTTATAGCTAACTTGTAGGTGTTTAGGTGTTGAGAGGGACCCAGGCAGATGACTCTCAAATTCATGGTGGGTTTGCAAATATAATTAAAGGCAAAGCAATTTAGTAATGTTTCCCCTGTTTTACAGAGAGATTCCTCAGGCTAATCCTAACACTTATTTGCCATTTTAGAATCAGTTTGTTACTGAGGCTTATATGTGGGAAGTCCATTTTCTGACCCCATATCCTTGAACTACTAAGAGACTTGTAGTACACAATTACAGATAGAAAGTGATATGGTGTGATTTTTTTTACAGGGTCTCCAAGAAGCCTAGGGAAATGAAAGGAAAGAAAAGCAAAAAGATTTCTTTGAAATACACAGCAGCAAGACTACATGAAAAAGGAGTCCTTTTGGAAATTGAGGACCTGCAAGTGAACCAGTGAGTATTTACTTCTTTACTTTGTCTTATCATTATCTTACTGCCTTTTCTTTCTGTTATGTGGATGGTCGTTTTCATATTTTCTATCTACTTATCTAACTATTGAGGTGAAACATTAGGCCTAATAGCCAGACTTAAATTTGTCCATCATAAAAGGGAAAGTATTTCTTCCCCTTTGTTGTAGAATATTTGCCCCAGGCTGTGTTCACACCTGTGTGGGCCCCAGCTTAATTTTTCCTCTTTAAAGCAGGACACCATTTCTTATTTATCCTTGTGTCTAAACCAAGAATAAATAAGAATAACAAGAAGAAGGGTTTACTTTATTCCACCTGAGGCTGGGGATCAGGGACTTACCCTCATTCTCTTTCCTGGGGATTGCCAGCTTGCTCTGTACAAGGTCTCTGGATCTGGCCTGGCTGTTGTTAGCAGGCAATATTAATACCTGCTCAATCTGCCCTGTGACCTTATGAAGCTGAGCTTGAGATTTTGTGTCTGTTAAAACAACAACTTTAGGGATCCCTGGGTGGCGCAGCGGTTTGGCGCCTGCCTTTGGCCCAGGGCGCGATCCTGGAGACCCTGGATCGAATCCCACGTCGGGCTCCCGGTGCATGGAGCCTGCTTCTCCCTCTGCCTGTGTCTCTGCCTCTCTCTCTCTCTGTGTGTGACTATCATAAATAAAAAAAAATGAAAAAAAAAAATTATAAAAAAAAAAAAAAACAACAACAACAACTTTGTTTAAAAAGAAACTTAACTTTTCTGATCCTAAAATAGTATGTATTTGTTGTTAACCTTTGGAAATTGGTAAAGCATGAAGAAAAAGAAAAGGCACCATCCACTTAATTTATCTACCTATTGGGGATCCCTGAATGGCTAAGTGGTTTAGTGCCTGCCTTTGGCCCAGAGCGTGTGATCCTGGAGTCCCGGGATCGAGTCCCGCGTTGGGCTCCCGGCATGGAGCCTGCTTCTCTCTCTGCTTGTGTCTCTGCCTCTCTCTCTCTCTCTCTGTGTGTGTGTCTCTCTCATGAATAAATAAATAAAATCTTAAAAAAGAAAAGAAAACTGATTTTTAAAATGGAGTTATATCAAACAATGAAAGAATATAAATCAATGTCTATCATAAATAAATAAATAAATCTTAAAAAAACTTATCTGCCTATTATTTTTTTAACATAAATTGTAAATATAGCCCTGTATCCCCATTTTTTTTCCCCGTAACATTTTGAGGATTTTCACTTTCTTTGAAAGCATGCTTTTTAATGGCCACAAAACACTCCATGTTGTAGTTAAAATTTAACCATTCGCCTACTGTATGACATTTAAGTTTATTTTACTTTTTACATGATTACATTTGTGGTATACCTTTATATGTAAATCTTTGGTTTTACCTATGATTATTTTTTTATGATAGATGCCTAAAAATGGAATTTCTAGCCAGAGTGTTAACATTTTTTCATTATAAAAAACACAAGGCATAAAATTTATCATCTTAACTATATTTTTAAGTGTGTAGCTTAGTAGTTTTGAGTATATTCACCTTGTTATGCGACAGATGTCCAGAACCTTTTCATCTTACCAAATAAACTATACCTGTTAAACAACAGCTCTGCATTTCCCTCTCCCTCTCCCCAAGCCTGACAACCCAATCTACTCCCTGTTTTTATGTATTTGACTCCTCTAGGCACCTCAAGTAAGTGGAATCCTACAGCACTTGTCTTTTCATGACTTGGCTTATTTCACTTGGTTCATCCATGTTGTAGCATGGGACAGATTTCTTTCTTTTTTAGGCTGAATAATATTCCACTGTATGTATATGTACCACATTGTGTTTGTGTATTCATCAGTGTCCATTTGGATTTCTTGCCACTCTTGGCTCTTGTGAGGAATGAATGCATGGAAGTGTAAATATCTCTTTGGGATCCTGTTTTTAGTTCTTTGGAATATATACCCTAAAGTGGGATTGCTGGATCATATGATAGTTTTCAAGTTTTTGAGGAACTGCCATACTGTTTTAAATAGCAGCTTAAAAAAGTTTAACTTGTATATATATCCCTGAAGTAGTACGCTGGTTGAGTGTGTGTGTATAAGTGTGTGTGTGTGAATCATGGCTTATTATCTGTATTTTCTCCAATCATTTTTGGGGTTTTTATGTAGAGCAGTTAATGCACTTTACGGGTCTCATATTTATTATCTCTTCCCTTCTTTTTGTCATTATTTTCTATTGTTTAAATGCCATCCTTTTTTTTTGGGGGGGGGGCCTTCTTTTAATTTCTACTAGAGGCTTAGAAACCAGATAACAAAGCAAACTGATTCAAATAAAATCATCACAGAAAGTCTCTTTAAGGAATGACCTGTGAGGACCTCCTGTTGAGTAAGATGTGAATGTTCTAGTGTGTGGATTTTGTGACCTCTCTCATAGCTTCTCTGTGGCCTGTTTTATATCATTCATGGTTCTTGGCTCTGTTCTATAATTGAATTCTAGAAGTCTGGACCAACAGGCTTTGATCACTCAGGGAATAACATATCCCCACTGAAGTTTCTGGGCTTATAACATATTGAGAATGAGTAATACCTTAAATACTCTTGGTAAATAGCAATGTATCTTTGGTGGTACTTGGTACTGAGTGCATTTGTATCTATGGCACCCCCTCTCATGGCTTTTTGTTCTGACCCCTTTTTGTTTACTTACACACTTCTTACAATCCTCAAACATGCATTCATCCTTTCCTCCCTCTCCTTCCAGTCTAGTTTCCCCTTGATTATCCTTTTACCATTGGATTTAAGCAGTGGCCACGGGGAAAGCCAAGAGAATTCCTGTGACATCATCCTTTCAGAGGGTGGCATTCCTCCATGGTCCCTCTTCCCACAGCATGCAAGGGCTGCAGGGAGAGGTTCCCGGCTCTCCCCAAGTCTCCGAGCATGTGGTAGTTAGAGTAGTAGCCACACACTGTTCTACCTGTAGAAGTGTTTTGGGCCTTTATTTGGTACCCCTTTTCACTCTTGAAGAAAGATTGTTTTGTTCTTTTTAAGATTTTATATGTTTATTTGAGAAAGAGAGAGGGAGAGCGCAAGTGGGAGGAGGAGCAGAGGGAGAGGCAGGAGCAGACTCCCCGCTGAACAGGGAGCCCCACGTGGGGCTTAATCCCAGGACTCTAGGATCTTGACCTGAGCCAAAGGCAGATGCTTCACAAACTGAGCCACCCAGGCACCCCTTGAAGATTGTTAATATTCTTTCTACATTTCACAGAATATTTTTATATGAGAATGAAAAAAATCACACCCTTATGATGTTATGTTTCAACAGGTTTAAAAATGTTATCTTTGAAATCAGTCCAACAGAAGAAGTTGGAGACTTTGAAGTGAAAGCCAAGTTCATGGGTGTTCAAATGGAGACATTTATGTTGCATTATCAGGTGGGTATGCACCATACAGAACTGAAAACTTTATATGTGATGTGGTTGTGTTCTTTTTGGGGTGGACAGTAGGTAAAAAAGACACATGTTTGGATCACCCTGCATTGAGCCAGCGCCCACACAGGCGGGAAAGGAGCTGAGGGCTGCTGTGCATCTGACTTGGTCTGTACTCCCTGGAGAGCTTAGGCAGATCTGGACGTCTTCTGAAAGCTTTTATCTGAAGCTACTACTTAGTGTTGGCACTAAATTGAACTGGTACCTTGACGTTGAACAAAATGTTTAAGTAATGATAGTAGAAAATTGTAAACCTATTCAATAGCTTGAAATCTTTTCTCATTTTGATTTGATTTTGGGGACTTAAAAGTGTATTTCTGACAAGATGTGTATAAATTGCATCTTTGTAAACTGAATCCCATTTTAAATTCGGGAAGAACTCTGCAGTGAATCATTTATAACATAATTTAACCTATTTTTTATTCCAAAATATTTCTAGTCTTTACGCAGTAGAAAAGCACCAGGGTACCACAAGGCCTCCTGGGCTCTGTCCAGGCTCCACAGCTCCGTGTGTGTCCTCATCACTTCTGTCCCATTCCTTGTACTGCATCTCACTGCTGTGCTCTGTGGGCCTGGGCAGGGGCCATCTCTGAACGTGTGCTGGGCTTCTGCACCTGCTGCCCACCCCCCAGCCCTCTCATTTATTCCTGCACACATGCCTGCCAGACCGTGAGCTCCTTAAGGACCCACGGTAGTGTGTCTTCATTTCCTCCTTAGTGATGAGTAGACCTTCAAACATGTTAGCTGAACAAAAGTGAAGTGATTCTGTGATGCACATGCTCAGGTGCTTACACCCAAAAAAAAAGATCCTGTCACGTCTTTAGTCTCACCAGCGTTGCACAGGCCGACCAGCCTGCCTCGGTAGCATGTTGATCCGTGCACAGGCGCATTAAATATAGAATGAGGATCAGGTGCAGGTGTTCTGTCAGGCACAGGTGACACACCAGGGCCTTCGTTCTCATGGAGCTGCTAGAATTTTTCCAGAAGTTGCATTGTTTGAACTTTGGGTTCTTTCAAGTGCCTTGACTCATTCTGTCTCTTCTGAAGTTCATGTGCAAGACTACTCACTTCCTAAATGTGCTCTGGACAGTAGAGGGCAATGGGAGAAGCAGGGGCTCTAGATCCAGATCCAGATCCACTCCATGCCACTCTGAATATCTCTGAGCCTCATCTTTAAACTCGGGATAATCACACCTATAGGACTTTTATCAGGACTTAAAAAGACACTATCTGATGTGCCTACCCAATGTTGAGCACACTGGAGGCACCTAATAAACATTTTGTCCTTCTTCCCCTTGCCTTCAAAATATAGAAATTTTCTCACGTGAAATAAAAAGTAAGACTCTAGTGGATACTATTGAGATGACGTTAGTGGCTGTATCCTGTCTTCAGTGATTAGTATATTTTATCATAGATTGAAATGCCTCCCCCTTCCCCAGGTGACCCATCACTTAGACAAACTGGAGACACGTTATTGTCAGCTCTGAAATAGGAAGTATGTGTGATGAGTGAACATGCTGCTTTTTCTTTCCATGTTTTGTGTATTTTGATATACAGATGTACCAGAATATTCTGTTGAGCAGCATGTCCCATTCCTTGAGTTCTCAGGGTGGTTGTGCAGTGGACCGTTCTGTGGTTGGGCACCTCTTTTTCACACCACTTCACATTTGTCATTCCTTGTTCCTTCTGGATCCCTCCCTACATCATGTCCTTTCTTATTCCACAGACTTGTTTGACTGTAAAATGTTGTTTTTATAGGACCTGCTGCAGCTACAGTATGAAGGAGTCGCAGTCATGAAATTATTTAATAGAGCTAAAGTAAATGTCAACCTTCTGATCTTCCTCCTCAACAAAAAGTTCTACGGGAAGTAATTGATCCATTGCCACCAGACCAGAAGGATGAAGGAAAGAAGCTCCTCACGGTGACCTTTCTTGGGTCCTTCTTTACTCATTGGAAGCAAAGACCCAGGCCACAAAAAAGCCTCAACTTGATACACTCCCAACGCCACGTTTTTAACCCTCCCACTCTGATGGGATGTCTATTGCCCTTTCTTCATAGTGAAACTGTATTTCAGGCTGTCCGACCCTCTTGTCCCCTCATTTTCTTCCGTCACTTAGGAAAGAGTGGAGGCTCCACTAAAATCTCTGTTGTTATGGTCTTAGAGGCTGCATTACTCTATTGTAAGCTTTGGTGTTTAAATTAGCAACAGGGATGGTGGGGCTTGAATTCTTGTTACTTGGAAGTAGGATCTATCAACACGAATAACACATGCACATAAGGCACACAACTCACAAGTCAGGTCATCTCCTGGCATTCAGTTGTCATTTGAAGGTGAAATTCCTTTACGTTTCCATCCCATCGGTCAAATGGAAGGATCCAGGGGCTCATTGGTTCTCTTCCACTGTTTTCCTTTATGAGCAGGAGCTAACAGAAGTCAGTGCTCTGTGTTCAAAGAAACATTTCTAGCAAAGGGGAGACACAGTTTTAAAATGTTACCATTAGGGCAGCCCCCGTGGCGCAGTGGTTTGGCGCCGCCTGCAGCCTGGGGTGTGATCCTGAGACTCAGGATCGAGTCCCACATCGGGCTCCCTGCATGGAGCCTGCTTCTCCCTCTGTCTGTATCTCTGCCTCCCTCTCTCTCTCTCTCTCTCTCTCTCTCTCTCTCTCTGTCATGAATAAATAAATAAAATCTTTAAAAAAAAAAAATAAAATAAAAAAAAATAAAATGTTACCATTAGGGCAGCCCGGGTGGCTTAGCAGTTTAGCGGCACCTTTGGCCCAGCGCAGGATCCTCGAGACCCGGGATTGAGTCCCACGTCGGGCTTCCTGCATGGGGCCTGCTTCTCCCTCTGCCTGTGTCTCTGCCTCTCTCTGTCTCTCATGAATAGATAAATAAAATCTTTTTAAAAAATAAAATAAAATGTTACCATTAAAAAATAAATAAAATAAAATGTCACCATTAAATTTGAGCAGTACTGTTGGTGTAGTTCTCTCATCAGCGGGAGGGAGAGTCCCATCAATAAACCCAGCTATGTAGGCAGGTTTGCAGTGGTCTGCGGTGCCTGCTTGTATGTATTGATGCACAGAAGGGGGCTATGTTCAGGAAGGCAGTCCACTCTGTCCCCGTGGCAAAAGGAGGGGCCAGCCCTAGCATACGTAAAATGATTGTCCTCAAATCTGTTTTATGTTGTAAGAGTGCCTTATTAAAGTGTACATTTATTTCTTGAAATGTGGGTGATAGGAATTTTGAAGATTTATATAATGCTTTAAAAGCCTTTAGAATACTGTAAGAAAAGGATTTTTAAAAATTGGCTTATCTGTATATCTGAACTCTTAAAACTTTCTTATAGCTAAAACACTAGGATTTATCTGCAGAGTTTAGGGAGACAGTCCTGCCTTATATAGACCAAAACAAAAAACCAACCAACCGAGGTTAGCTTGGTATCAGGGTCTCTTTTTCCCCACTTCTTTCTTTTGTTGCTGCCCAGGCCATGCCTTTATTTTATGAGCTCCCATTTTCTGGGTTTAGTCAGAAACAATTCAATTCTAAACATTGAATTTAGGAAGCGTATGTTATTACATTAAAAAGTCATATACTTAAAAAAAAAGAAAAAACTATCCAGGGAAATATGTTGGAAATCATGCTACTGAGGCTCCATTTTCTCTGATGTTTTGGTTCGGTATTTTTATCATAAAACAATAAAGCTTAAAATAATAAACTTACGCTTAAAATTTTCCTGATAGGGGATCCCTGGGTGGCTCAGCGGTTTGGCGCCTGCCTTCGGCCCAGGGCGTGGTCCTGGAGACCCGGGATCGAGTTCCACATCGGGCTCCCTGCATGGAGCCTGCTTTCTTATAGCTTTGCCTGTGTCTCTGCCTCTGTCTCTGTGTTTCTCATGAATAAACAAACAAAATCTTAAAAAAATAATAAAAAATAAAAATTTCCTGATGTATATTGAAAGCCAATAAACTTTCGTTAGTAATTATGTGATGTGTCCCTATTATAAATGTAAGCATTGGAGATGTGTTTTTCATGTGTTTACTCAGTCAGGTCCACCGTCGTGCAAATGTGAGTTGTTGAAGTCTTCACACACTCCAGACAGGAAGAGGTGAGGCATGGAGCTCCATGACCGAAGACTCCACTAGACTGACTTCGTTTTTTACTGTATTTTGGGAAATCATTTTTCAGTGAATATTTTCCTCAGATCAAAAGCAGATGCTATTACAAGTAGCATCACCAAAAAAACTGGGACCAAAGTGTCAGCCCTCTTACTTTAAGAGGATACCCATCCCAAATGCCCATGGAGCTCCAAGGCCACATCCATGACAGACCATGAGCAAAGTTTACAACTCCTTTAATAATTTCCTTGATACAACTCCAATGCAAAATAGCACAGAATACACTTCAAGATTTCGATGGTAACTGTAGAATTACAGTTCTAATGGCATGGAGCTTGCCCAGACGAACTCAAGTGGTGGCATTGAGACCATGTAGCTCCTCCTCTTATTTATTAGCCATAGCGTTCTCTGTCTCAGTCTTTTTCCTTCTACCTTGTCTTCCGACAGCTATCATGACATTTATCATGAATTTACGTCCAACCATTTGGACTACTCATCAGACCACTGCACACAATTGCCTTTGTATCTCTGTATGAAATAAAAGGTCATTTGTTCATGTTTGTGTTTATTTTTCTCAGTTTCATTGTTAACAGTTCCTGTTCAACAGCGTTGACTGGAGTGAGATTTAATGATTGAAAACCACAACAGAAAAAAAAAACCAAAACCCTTTACAATCTTCCTGAAGCAGCAGACCCAAGTCCGCTTTCCACTCACATGTTTAATATGAGAGTTTAGCCTTTTTAAGAGAAATAGGCTTTAACTACCCTCAACAGAAAAAGAAATAGGGGGTGGGGAGAGCACACGATACCACCTCTGTTTGGCCAATGGGGCGGGGGGGGGGGGGGTTTAAAACTGCTACGGCCTATGACCCTGTTCTGTGAGCAGCAGCACCCCAGGTCATAGTACATCCTTCAGGGGATTTCTCTGCTCCACCCAAGTCCCTGGAAGGGATGAGATAAAGTTGCATATGGAAAAAGTAAACAGCCAGAGTGGGGGGGAAACGTGGCTTCCTTTTAAGTAAGCCCCCACGGACAGCCTCACTCAAAGATACAAATATGTATGTAAGCATCCTGTTGTGTTTATAAACTGTGGCCAGACTTTATTGGAAAATTAGGGACTAGGAAAGAAGAGGAAAAACAGAATAACTCCAAAGTAAACAGCCGTGGAAAATGAGAGACTGGTCTGTGTAAGTGGAGTAGTGATGAGCGCTGTGGTGGGACTGGGCCTTCCCACCCACCAGCCTCTTTTTTTCATCCTGAAGTGGGGGTGCTGCTCCCCACGCCTGTGTCATTGAGTCAACCTAGGCTCTAGTTGTCCTGTGGGTAAAGGAGTTAGAGAGGTGCTCATCAAGACCTAACGGTATTAAATAAGGAAACCAGGATGGGGTGGGGCGGGAATGAGAGGAAGGGAAGCGGGAGCCCCTAGTGATGCCCGCCCTAGGCCAGGGCCGCTCCTACCTTGATGCCTGTGCAAACCTGGGGGGAGTTTGGGGCAGCTGTACCCCTCCACGGATTTTAAACTTGACATCTAAATTTTGTGATGTTTCAATTATGAAGTGTGCAATTGCCAACCTACTACGAATTTCAAGATAAAAATGACCTCACTTTAAAGGTATGCAACAGAAGCCCGTCTAGTTTGTTTTACACTCAGAGCTCAACTGCAGGGAGTGTAGTCACAATCTGTCATCAAGCGCTATTACAGCCTTACTGACTATTCCCTATGCTGGATTTCCCCGCCTCCCTTTTTTTTTTTTTTTCTTTTGAAGATTTTATTTTATTTTATTTTATTTTGAAGATTTTATTTTTAAGTAATTTCTACACCCAAAGGAGGGGCTCCAATTCATAACCCCAAGATCAAGAGTCACTGCTCCTCAGACTGAATGTCTTGGGCGTCCCTGTATGTGGTCCTTTCCACCTTCATGACTTACTTATTGAAGGTTTATAGCTCCTAATTCCTTGTAGTTCACCTACCCACCCCAACCATCAATTTGATCCCTGTAAGTTTTATTTTTTCTCGATCTGTTTGTTTTGTTTTTAGATCCCAAATGAGTGAAATCATACTGTATATGTCTTTCCCTGACTTCCTTCTCTTAGCACAATAGGTGCATCCGTGTTGTCTCAAATGGCAAGATCTCTTTCTTTTTTTACAGCTGAATAATATTCCATTGTGTGTATATACCACATCTTTATTCATCCATGGATGGACACTTGGGTTGCTTCCATATCTTGGCTATTGTAAGTAATGCTGCTATAAATATATATATATATATATATATATATACACACACACACACACACACACACACATGTTTTCAAATTAGCATTGTCATTTTGTTTGAGTCAGTACTCAGTAGGGGAGTTTTGGATCATAGGCTAGTTCTATTTTTAATTTTTTGAGGAAACTCCATACTATTTTCCACAGTGACGTCACCAATTTCCATTCCCACCAACAATCCCCAAGAGTCCCTCTTTCTCTATATCTTGCCAACACTTGTTATTTCTTGTCTTTTTGATTCTAGCCATTCTGACAGATATAAGGTGATATCTCATTTTGATTTGCATCTCCCTGATAAGTAGTGATGAGGAGCGTCTTTTCAAGTGTCTTTTAGCCATTTGTATGTCTTTGGAAAAATATACAGATCCTCTGCTCATTTTTTTAATCAGATAATTTTTGCTGTTGAGTTTCATAAGTTCTTAATGTATTTTGGGTATTAACCCCTTATTAGATATATCACTGGCAAATATCTTCTCTCATTCAGTAGGTTGTCTTGTCATTTTCTTGATGGTTTACTTACCTGTAGAAAAGCTTCTACTTTGGTGCTGTCTCAATAGTTGGTTTTTGTTTTTCTTGCCCAAGGAGACATATCCAGAAAAATGTTGCTAAGGCCAATGTCAAAGAGATGACCACCTATGTTTTCTTCTAGGAGTCTTAAGGTTTCATGTCTCATATTTACGTCTTTAAGCCATTTTGAGTTTATTTTGGTATATGGTGTAAGAAAGTGGTCCAGTTTCATTCTGTGGCTGCCCAGTTTTCCTAGCACCATTTATTGAAGAGGCTGTCTTTTTCTCCATTATATATTTTTCTCCTTTGTTATAGGTTAATTGGCCAGATAAATATGGGTTTATTTTTGGGTTCTCTATTCTAATCCATTGATCTATATGTCCATTTTTGTACCCTATCCATTTTTAAAGGTATGCGAACAGCTATCAGCTCAAACCTTTACATCTTTTTTCCTCTTTAAACTCATGTTTCCGGGATGCCTGGGTAGCTCAGCAGTTGGGCATCTGCCTTCAGCTCAGAACATAATCCTGGAGTCCCGGGATCAAGTCCCACGTGGGGCTCCCTGCATGGAGCTTGCTTCTCCTTCTGTCTATGTCTCTGCCTCTCTCTGTGTGTCGCTCATGAATAAATAAAAATCTTAAAAATAAATAAACTCATGTTTCCATTCCACTTCCCTCAGAATTTTGCCCTAATATTTATTTATTTATTATTTTTTTTAATCTTTTTTTTTTAATTTTTATTTATTTATGATAGTCACTGAGAGAGAGAGAGAGAGGCAGAGACACAGGCAGAGGGAGAAGCAGGCTCCATGCACCGGGAGCCCGATGTGGGACTCGATCCCGGGTCTTCAGGATCGCGCCCTGGGCCAAAGGCAGGCGCCAAACCGCTGCGCCACCCAGGGATCCCTGCCCTAATATTTAAAGCCTAAGTCTTACTTTTCATTATTCTGTCATGATTATCTAGCAAAAATTACAATGTGTTTTATTTCCTTTGACCTTAGGCTATTAATGCAATCCAGAAAAATATTTTGTGTCATTCTAGTTCTTGTTAGTGCATATTTGATCAAAGTCATGTATTGTCTCGACAGTTGTAGAAGTAAGATATTTGAAATGCGGTTGTTGTTTTTTTTAAGATTTGATTCATTTATTCAGAAGAGACAGAGAGAGAGAGCGAGACAGAGGCAGAGGGAAAAGCAGATCCGTCTATGGAGCGGGGAGCCTAAGCGGAACTCGATCCCAGAATCCTGGGATCATGACCTGAACCGAAAGGCAGACACTTAACCAACTTGAGCCACCCAGGCACCCCTGAAATGCGTTTCTTAATGAGAAAAATGAAGATTTTTTTTTAAATGAAGGTTTAAGGAACTTATGGATAAATGTCACTACTTGCTAGAATGAGATAGGGCTCATGGCCAGTTCTTTTCTATTTTTCATTTTTGTAAATGTAAGCTCTGAGAATTTTTGTTGTCAAATAAGCATATGGCAATGGAAGGTGTTTTGTTATAATGATGTCACCCATTTCGGAGGGACTCCTTTGTTTATCCAAAGAATCTCAGTGATTTGTAATAATTGGGACATGATTAGGTCTTCCAATTTTGTTAAAAGCCAAAAAAAAAAAAATTACCTAATTTTATTGTTCAGTCATGAGATCATCCACTTTCTCCAGGCTTGGGAAGTAGACAAGGGGCTTCACTAAGACTTATTAAATAACTGAATTAAACTTATAACCTTTTGACTTAGAGACAACTTATTTAACCCAATATGCTAAAGATGCTTGGGAAAATGGAAATATTTTAATACTCCTTCAGCATTACAGTTTTAAAACTTTTATTAGGGAAAACTAACCTATAAATAGAAGGAATAGTATAAGGCAGCCTGGGAGGCTCAGTGGTTTAGCGCTGCCTTCTGCCTGGGGTGTGATCCTGGAGACCCGGGATCGAGTCCCACATCGGGCTTCCTGCATGGAGCCTGCTTCTCCCTCTGCCTGTGTCTCTGCCTCTCTCTCTCTCTTTCTGTGTTTCTATGAATAAATAAATAAAACCGTTTTTTAAAAAAGGAATAGTATAATGAACTCCCATGTGGCCTCAGTGATTATCCATACATAGTCAACTCTTTTTCTTCCTACTGTCACCCCAATCCCCCTTAGGTTATTTTGACAAATCCCAGATATGGTATCATTTCAGCCATAAATACTTGAGTATGTATCTCTAGCATAGTGTTTCTAATTAGGGAGCAATTGTGTTCCTAGGAGATATTTGGCACTATTTGGAGATATATTTTGTTGTCCCAACTAAGAGAGTGCCACTGGCATTTACTGGGTAGATGCCAGGGATCCTGATTAGCATCTCACAATGCACAGAACAGTCTCCCTCAACAAAGAATTAACCAGTCCAAAATGTCAATAGTACCGGAGTGAGAAATCCCACTGTTTACTTATAAGGAGTTATGAAGGAAATCCCTAAACCGTTATCACACCTAAACAATAATTTTAAAGTACCAGATATGTGGTTAATGTTTCCATTTTTCTACTCTTGTAATTGCTTAAAGAGTTCCTATCTTTGGGGGCAGCCCCGGTGGCGCAGCAGTTTAGCACCGCCTGCAGCCCAGGGCGTGATCCTGGAGACCCTGGATTGAGTCCCGTGTCAGGCTCTCTGCATGATGCCTGATTCTCCCTCTGCCTGTGTTTCTGCCTCTCCCTCTCTGTCTCTATGAATAAATAAATAATAAAATCTTAAAAAAAGAAAAGAGTTCCTATCTTTGAATCAGGTGCCAAACAAGGTACACATACCACGTTTAATTGACAGGCCTTTTTTTGTTTGTTTTGTTTTTTAAAGATCTTATTTATTTATTCATGAGAGACACAGAGAGGAGAGAGAGAGAGAGGTAGAGACACAGGCAAAGGGAGAAGCAGGCTCCATGCAGGGAGCCTGACGTGGGACTCAATCCCAGGACTCCAGGATCACGCCCTGGGCTGAAGGCAGCGCTAAACCGCTGAGCCACCCGGGCTGCCCCTAATTGACAGGTCTTTTAAATCCTTCATCTATAAATTCTCTTTTTTAATATTGTAGTTTTTTGGTGTTGATGTTGATCCACATTCTGGGTTTCTGATATATTTATGGATCACATTTCATTTCAACCTTTTGGCAAGAATATTTCAGAGTTCTTATTACATCACACCAGGGGCTTATCTTTCCATCATGAAAAATAAAAACTGGTCATTGGGTTCAAATGTTGCCTGATTGACCTATTTTTTAAAAAGTTTCCCATCAGCTTTTCATCACATACCATGTGGATTCAGCAGCCACTGGTGATGACTACCTAGATTTCTTATTTTACTGGAGCTTGCAAAATGGTGATGTCCAAGTCTACCACTCTTTCATTTATCAGAATTCTTCCATGAGAGACACACTGAGAGAGGCAGAGACACAGGCAGAGGGAGAAGCAGGCTCCGTGCAGGGAGCTTGATGTGGGACTCAATCCCGGGCCTCCAGGATCATGCCCTGGGCCGAAGGCAGATGCTCAACCACTGAGCCACCCAGGTGCCCCTAGTTGATGGATTTTAAGAAGAACAAGAAACATTCAGATTTGGGCTTTAGACACGTGGAGGAAGAATGGGGATGAGGTGGGACAACTCAGGACAGCATGTGCTAGGTATCTTCGGTGTGTCTCTCCACTCTCACTTTCCTCTGTGCCCTGGGCAGCTGGACACATGGGTTGCGTCACCATCTCCCTGAAGCTTCTGGTTGCGTTTGGCCAATGGCAGGTGTCACAATGGATTGGAGGTCTTGGGGGGTATGGGGGGAGGCAGAGTTAGGAAATCTCTTTCCAAGTTACTGCATTGCCTGCCTCTCCCAACCAAAGGGCAGAGCTCTGATCAGGTGTCTCTTTCCAAACACTCACCCTCTCCCTGGGGCAGTAAGCAGTCCTTCCCTGGCCCTTGGGCACAAAGTGCTAATGGCTTTGCTGTAACTAGCCCCAGGGGAGCAAGATCCCTAAGCCTCCCCCTCTTACTTTATTAACTTTTCTTCAAATTACCAGTTTGAGTGTGCTGTGTGTTTCCTGCGGGACCCCAAAACACAAGTGGACCAATTAGATCTCAATTAGTGAGAGATTTGGTGGCCTGAAGTGGATAAAAGTAAAAGAGTGTTAGGATGGACAGAAGTGGGTGAATTCTGGAGATATTTGGGAAGTAGAGTCAATTTACTGGCTGCTGGGACCAGTGGAATCCTGTGGAACTCAGCCAGGACGTGCTCCGCAGGAGGTACTCTACCATCAAGAAAGTTTGGGGAGTGCTGTGTTCCCTCTTTCAACACACAAGTCACAACAGACATCAGGAAACCAAAAAGCTTTGAGAAGTCCCATGGGAAACCTGTCTAACTTCCTATTACCTAGCTTTTCCCCTAAATGTGTTTGACAGTGTAATTCCACCCCTGACTTTGTAGGAAACTCCTGTTGGCCACCTGTGAGACTCTGCGTTCAAGGAACACTCTCTGAAGTGCTGGAGAAAGAAGAGGCTGGAATAAACCCAACCTTAAGCTTTTAATAACTAGTAAATATTACTTAGGAAACAAAAAAAGCAAAGATGTACATTTGTATCTCACATTCACTAATGATTTTTGGATTCCAATACATTTCAAGTTGGGTAAAATCATTTGTTAAACAATAACAAATAATTTTAGTCGCAGATATGTACTCTCTGTTTTGCTCCAAATCGTCTAGGAAATAATTTTTTTAAATATTTTTTTTCTTTATTTATTTATGATAGTCACACACAGAGAGAGAGAGAGAGAGAGGCAGAGACATAGGCAGAGGGAGAAGCAGGCTCCATGCACCGGGAGCCCGATGTGGGATTTGATCCCGGGTCTCCAGGATCGCGCCCTGGGCCAAAGGCAGGCACCAAACCCCTGCGCCACCCAGGGATCCCCGTCTAGGAAATAATTTTGATATGAAAATATAGGCATGGGGATCCCTGGGTGGCTCAGCGGTTTGGCACCTGCCTTCGACCCTGGGCATGATCCTGGGGTCCCGGGATCGAGTCCTGCATCAGGCTCCCTGCATGGAACCTGCTTCTCCCTCTGCCTGTGTCTCTGCCTCTCTCTGTGTGTGTGTCTCTCATTAAAAAATAAATAAAATCTTTAAAAAAAAAAGAAGATGTAGGCATATATGCTTGATAAAGGTTGTACTTGTTCATAGCCACTGGCCTTTGTCTCTGGAGAAACACATTCCCAATTCCTCTAGTTGCAGAAACACTGAGGTCTGGATAGGGAAGGAAAAATCTGCAGATAGGGGTTGAACAGACATATAATAGAAAGGATGATGTGATACGAATTAAAGGATAATTCCTCTTCTAAAGGCCAACTGAGAAAGAACTAGTTTCCGGGGAGCTCAGCTGGTTAAGTGTCTGCCTTCGGCTCAGGTCATGATCCCAGGGCCATGGGGTGAAGCTCCATGAGGGCTCCCTGCACAGTGGGAGTCTGCTTCTCCCTCTGCCTCTGCCCGCCCTCCTGCTTGTGCATACTCTCTTGCTCTCTCTCAAATAAATAAAATCTTAAAAAAAAAAAAAAGAACTAGCTTCCAAAAATAAAGAAAACCAGTCTCAAACACCTCTTTCCACAGAAAGAAACCAAGTTTACTTAGAGAAATAGCTGATTTGGGGGCTAAGCAAAGATGTACAAGATGAGCCTCGATCATTTTGTGTCCAGAGGGAAAATAAAAACAAAAATACTAAAAAGCAGATGGGGACATGTTAAAAGGACATGGAAGCCAGCTTGAAGGTCAAATCTGGGATAATTAAAACACAAAAATAATAACACTATTGGATCATATCCAATTGGATAAAATAAGACTTTGTGAGCCCATTCTGATAAAACAAATAGGGAAAGGGCAAGAATAATCAATGGGTGCTAAAGCTAGTGGATACACATTTGTTGAGTAACAAGATATTTATAGGGATGTCTGGGTTGAGCATCTGCCTTCAGCTCAGGGCGTGGGGATCAAATCCCACATCAGGCAGGGAGCCTACTTCTCCCTCTGCCTATGTCTCTGCCTTTCTCTCTGTGTCTCTCATGAATAAGTAAATAAAGTCTTTTAAAAGAGATTTTTATATAGTCTCAGAGTCTCTCCCTTTAAAGGTCTGATTACAGAGGGAAAAATAGAAACATCACAGTGGAGAAAACAGACATCCTCTTAACCAAATGAGCCAAGCTTTTTTTTTTTTTAATTTTCTTTTTTTTTAAATTTTTTATTTACTTATGACAGTCATACAGAGAGAGAGAGGCAGAGACATAGGCAGAGGGAGAAGCAGGCTCCATGCACCAGGAGCCCGATGTGGGATTTGATCCCGGGTGTCCAGGATCGCGCCCTGGGCCAAAGGCAGACGCCAAACCGCTGCGCCACCCAGGGATCCCATGATCCAAGCTTAACATCAATCATGGGACAACTAGACATCATTTGCCACCTAATGGATAAGTTGAGAAGAAAACAACATTGTTCCTATGTTTTTCCCACCAAAAATGCATCATCTGAAATGAACCATGAGAACATTCAAAATGAACCCTACCGAATGGAAATTCTACAGGATAACTGGCTTGTCACTTCAAAAATTTTCAAAATCATGAAAGACAGAAAACTGAGTGGCTCCTGGGTGGCTCAGTTTGTTAAGTGACTGACTCAGGTGAGTTCAAGGCCCGTGTTGGGCTTGAAGCCTACTTTGAAATTAATAAGTAAATAAGTAAATAAATAAGAAAAAGTTGAACAAGTGTTCCAGATAGAAGGATTCCAAGAAACATGACACCTGAATATAAATGAGCGATCTCAGATTTTCTTTTGCCATAAAGAGTATTATTGGGACAGCTGGTAAACATTTTAATACTATCTGTAGATTAGATAACAGTACTGTATCAGTGTCAATTTCCTGATTTTGATAATTACACTGTGATTATGTAAGGGAATATCCTTGTTTTTATGAAATAAACACTGAACTATCTAGGAGTAAAGGGGCATCATATTATTTTCAAATGGTTTAGAAAAATATATAGGGATGCCTGGGTGGCTCATTCTGTTAAGTCTCTGACTTGACTTCTTCACAGGTCGTGATCTCAGAATTGTGGGATCCTACATTAGAATTGAGATTCTCCTTCTCCTTTTGCCCCTCTCTGCTTCAAATAAATCTTTATATATATATATATATATATATATATATATATATATATATATACACACACACACACACAGATAAAGAAATGATAAAGTGATTTTAAGATTTTGTTTATTTATTCACGAAACGCAGAGAGAGAGAGAGACAGAGACAGAGACACAGGCAGAGGGGGAAGCAGGCTCCATGCAGGGAGCCCAACGTGGGACTCGATCCTGGGACTCCAGGATCACGCCCTGGGCCAAAGGCAAACACACAACTACTGAGCCACCCAGGTGTCCAGAGAAAATTTTTTTTAATTAAAAAATTTTTTTTTAGAAAACGAGAAGGAGGGTGAGGGGAGAGGCAGAGGGACAGAGAGACTCTTTTTTTTTTTTTTTTTCAGAGAGACTCTTAAATAGGCTCTGTGCTCAGTGGGAAAATCATCTCAGGACTCGATCTCATGACCCTGAGATCATGACCTGAGCTAAAATCGACAGTCAGTCGCTTAATCAACTGAGCCATCCAGGCACCCCTCTTTTTTCTTTTTAAGATTTTATTTTTAAGTAATCTCTAAATCCCAACGTGGGGCTTGAATTCACAACCCCAAGTTTAAGAGTCACACACTCCACTAATGGAGACATTTGGGCACTCTAAGAATTCTTTAAATTATTGCAACTTTTCTATAAGTCTGAAATTATGTAAAATAAAAAAAATTTAAAGACATGACAATCCTTACATGCATCAAGAATGATTTTGGCTGCAAGAAATGAAAACTGACTTCTAGTGATTTAAACAAATTTATTTCACATGAATTTATAAGAAAACTAAGTATTGGTTTAGCTATTTAACAATGGCAACGTTGTTGTTGTTTTTTTGAATCTTTCTTAATACTGAATTTGTTTTTATGTTTTTTCTTTCCATGGTGGTAGGATGGCTCCAGAGGTCCAGGCATCACCTCTGTATTCAGAGTATACAGAAGAAAAGGGCTAGTCGCAGCTAAATGTGTCCCTTGTATCAAGACCAGAAGTTTTCCTATAAGCTTTCCATTAGGCTTGCCCTTACGTCAATAACCAAACTGACTGTGTTGCCAACCCCACGGATGAGGGAGGCAGGATGTGGCATTTGCCTCTCTGGTCTCTGCAACAGAAATTGGAGGGAGTGTTTGCCAAACTAAGAGGTTGAATAGTTGAATAGTTTTAATTTGAAAACTACAGACTGTATTAATTCTTTGCCCCATCCTATGATTCCATTCTTTAAAAAAAAAAAAAAAGATTTTAGGGCAGCCCCGGTGGCTCAGGGGTTTAGTGCCGCCTGTAGCCCAGGACGTGATCCTGGAGACCCTAGATCGAGTCCCGCATCGGGCTTCCTGCATGGAGCCTGCTTCTCCCTCTGCCTGTGTCTCTGCCTCTCTCTCTCTCTCTCTCTCTCTGAATGAATAAATAAATAAATCTTTTTAAAAAAAGATTTTATTTATTTATTTATTTATTATTTAAGAGAGTGAGCAGGAGAGGAAGAAGCAGACTTGCCACTGAGCAGGGAGTCTAATGTGGGGCTGGATCCCAGAACCCTGGGATTGTAACCTGAGCTGAAGGCAGGTGCTTAACTGACTGAGCCACCCAGGTGCCCCCTATGAATCCATTCTTAAAGACAGCATTTCTTAAGGTTTGGCCTCAAATCAATCCGTACAGAATCATTTGTTATAAAGACAGAATCCTGGGCTACAGTCCAGTCTATAAAAATCATAATCTCTGCAGATGGGATCCAGAAATACAAATGTTAAACAAACACCTGGATTCCAACAAAGTCATAGACAAAGGTAAATGGAAAACAATAAAACACCTAGAAACTGGAGAAGACATAACAAAAACTGTAATGCATATTTGAATTCACAAAAAAAAATCCTCAAGCAACTAAAAATCAAATAGTAAGCATGTGGTTATGTATTTCAGGAATCTAGGAGCTTCAAGGTTTGTTTGTTTGTTTGTTTTTAATTAACTAAATTCCATACTTCCTTTTTTCAATTTCCTTAGTTTTTACCTATTATCTTTTTTCTGTTCCAGGATTCCATGTGACATTTAGTCATCGTGTCACCTTAGGTTCCTCTTGGCTGTGATGGTTGGAGTTTCAGTTTTTTTTTTTTAAGATTTTATTTATTTATTCATGAGAGACACACAGAGAGAGGCAGAGACATAGGCAGAGGCAGAAGCAGGCTCCCTGCAGGAAGCCCAATAGGGGACTCGATCCCGGGACTCTGGGATCATGCCTTGAGCCAAAGGCAGACACTCAACTGCTGAGCCCCCACGCATCTCTGAGTTTCAGTTTTTAAGGCCTAGAGAGTTAGACCTGGAACCCAAGCCAGGACCTCAGAAGTGTTGGAAGAAGCAATCCTCTCTGGGATCTGAGCACTGGTTGGTTATATTGACATTCTGGTTGGTTATATTGCAAACGCAAACCTCTGTTCTTTACGGGGCCATTTCCCAGGGTAGTGTTTACAGCAAGCAACCTTGAGAGATGAGGTAATGCCTTCTTCTGGCACAAAGAACAGGCTCATTCTTCTGTAACAAAACCCACTGTATGCGTAGGCATGCAAGTGGGCCCTTCTGCATCATCCCCCTGGTGGGACTTGGTGGGTAAAGTGAATTGACACAAAAATGATGCTCATCCTGCTTGCTGTATAGTGTCTCTGACCCAAGAATCTCTTGCCTCCTGCCAGAATCCATGAAACAGTAATAGATTAATGTATTATATTGTAAGTAAGGTAAAATTTCAGCCTGAAATAGTGAAATCTACCCACTGGCAAAGTTAACAAAGAAGCTTGGCTATCTCTGGCTGAGCTCTGGGGAGGGAAAACCCCTTAAGAAATCAACAACTTGGCCCTACATGAGTTAAGATCTGCACTTTGAATATCCATATAATAAAATCCCTGTGTCTAGTAACTGATTTTCTATAGCTCATGGAAAAAGTATAACAACATGAGCCATATCACACTACTCAGGATTCTCACAGGACCAAAAAAAAAAAAAAAAAAAAATCAAGACCCCTTAAAGATGAAAGTATAGTTTAAAACTTTAGGAAATAATCCATCATAGCAAGAGCCAGAAGTTACAACAAATAGGATCAGAGCTCCCCACACATGGGCTAATAGAACTACATGCTAAAGGAGAATATAAAATTAGTATAATTAAGGCCTAAAAGAAGGAATAAAAAATAAGAAAAGAAGAGGACTCTGAATAAAGATCAGGCTAGATTTGGAAGCATTAGATGGGAAAACATAGCTCTTAAAGAAGATAAAACTCAAGGGACAGGTTAAACAGCTGGTTAGATAGAACTGAAGAGAGAAGTTAATAAATTGGAAGATATATCTGAGGAAATCACCCAGGGTGTAGCATAAAAATAGAGTGGAAAAATATGAAAGGGAGGTAAAAAGAAATGAAAAATAGAATGAGAAAGTTTTATATGCATCTAACTAAACTTCTAGAGGGAAAGAATAGAGAAGAAGCAGCAGCAGCAATATTTGAAGAGATCTTAGAAAATTTTCTAGAACATTTGAAAAGTGTATAGCAGTCTTTCAGTTGTTCTCCAGTGTATGTTCTCCCTTCATCTAATACAATGGGCCTCAGAGTGAGGTCCCAGAACAGCAGCATTGGCATCCCCTGACAACTTGCTAGAAATGCAAATTCTTAGCCTCATCCAAGACCTACTGAATCATATACTCAAAAGTGGGGCTCAGGAATCTGTGATTGATTGATTTTTATTATTAATTAATTAACTTATTTATTTATTCATTCATTAGATACACACAGAGAGAGGCAGAGACATAGGCAGAGGGAGAAGTAGACTCCCTGTGGGGACCCTGATGTAGGACTCGATCCCAGGACCCTGGGATCACCACTTGAGCCAAAGACAGAGACTCAACCACTGAGCCACCCAGGTGCCCCAGAATCTCTGTTTTAATAAGCTTTCCAGTGATTCTGATAAATGATAAAGTTTGAGAACCACTGTTCTATCATAATGGAATCTTGATTTTTATTTTAATTAGTTAACTAATTAAAGAATGAGAGAGCACAAAAGAGAGTGGGTGGGGAAGGGGAGAGGGAGGGAGAGAGAGAGAATCGTTTTTTTTTAAATATTTTATTTATTTATTCACGAGAAACACACAGAGAGAGGCAGAGACACAGGCAGAGGGAGAAGCAGGCTCCTCACAGGGATCGCCATGTGGGACTCAATCCCTGGATCCAGGATCACACCCTGAGCTGAAGGCAGACGCTCAACCACCAAGCCACCCAGGCGTCCCAGAGAGAGAGAGAATCTTAAGTAGGCTCCACACTCAGCAGTGTGGATCCCAACCCAGGGCTCGATCTCATCACCCTGAGGTCAGGACCTAAACCCAAATCAAGACTCAGAGTGCTAACTACTCCTTGTACACACTTTCGACCACTATTTATATTTTCAGCCTTGTCCCTCCACTCCTCTGCTGCCCCGGTCCACTTTCTGAAGTTCTTTGATGTAAATTATCTCGTTTCTTATCATCTCTCCCCTCTTTCCGCAGGTTCTCAGGCCATTTGTTTTGGGCTTTCTTTGCTCTGTTTGGTCACTTACCACAGGTCTGTGCGTGGTGGGCCATGGTTAGGCTTTCCGGCAGAAAGCGCCTATCTGGACAAAAGTGAAAAGTTAAGGCATGGACAAGGAAATGCTGCAGACGCTGGACACACCAAGAATTTCAAGTCCCTGAACCTGAACCCAGAATCAGGACCCAGATGCCCCAAGCTGTTTCCAGGTGCTGATACAGCTGCTCCAGCAGAGGTGGGATTGTAAACCTGGGAGCTTTATTTGGAAGCTCCTCAGGCCTGTTGACTACAGACGGCACCAGCCCAAGCATCTGCCTGTGAAGGACAGAAGGAAAACACAAGAATTCACACTCACTGAGTGTCTCCTTTGTCTGAGTCAGGTGTTGGCAAACTTATTTTTATGAAGGGCCGGATAGTAAATATTTTAAGTTTTGCAGGCCATCAGGCCTTATCTCCTTGTAGCTATTCACCTTTGCCATGGCAGCAGGAAAGCAGCCATAAACAACACATCAATAAATGGTTTTGGCAGCATTCCAAGAAAACTTCATTTACAAAAACAGACAGTGGGACACATTTGGCCCATTGACTGCAGATCGCTGATCCCTGGTCTAAGTTATTCTCACAACTTTTCATGTTTGATGAAGACTGTGAGACAGTTGTTCAGGATTTGTGGCTATCAGTTATTTGAAAACGCAGAAGTTTGAAGACTTTTTAAAAATCTTCTGGCTTCTTTTGCTGGTGTTGTCAGCTCGATAGCTCTTTTTTCATAGATAATCTTTCTCTTCTTGGTTACTTTACGGTTTTGTTATAATAAATATGTTGAGTTGTGGATTTTGTTTTATTTATCTTGTTTAGAACTCAATATGTTTCTTTTTTGAAAGATTTTATTTACTTATTTGAGAGAGAGAGAGAGAAAATGTGTGCACAAGAGTGGCAGAGGCAGAGGGAGAAAAACAGGGTCCTTGCCAAGCAGGGAGCCTGATGTAAGACTTGATCCCAGGACCCTGAGATCATGATCCAAGCCAAAGACAGACGCTTAACCAACTGAACCACCCAGGTGTCCTAGAATTTAATGTATTTCTAACTGAAGATGTGTATCGGTTAGGACTAGATTTAGCTATAACAGAAAACCTCCCAAAAAAGTGATCTTAGGCAGGATAAATATTTATTTCTCTCTCATGTAAAAGTCAAGCTATTATATTGGGGCACCCAGCTGGCTCAGTCTGTAGAGCACATGACTCTTGATCTCAGGGTAGCAAATTCAAGCCCCACATTTGGCATAGAGCTCACTTAAAAAAAAAAAAAGTTATCTTGTTGCTCTGCCATTCACAACCTGAACTTGTGGTGCAAGATAGTGGTATCTACATTCTAAGCAGCAAGATTCTCACCTTCCTGGTGAGAATAGGGAAAGGGCATTATGTACTGTATCTCTTAAGGAAGGTTCTCAGAGGCTGCTGCATTACCTTCTTTTTATAACCATCCCATTGAACAGAACTTACATGGCCACACCTAAATACAAGAAAGTCACATGCCCAACTAAAAATCAGGATTCTATGGGGCCCCTGGGTAGCCAGTTGGCTAAACATCGGACTCTTGATCTCAGCTCAGGTCTTGATCTCAGGGTCATGAGTTCAAGCCACATGTTGGGCTCCATGCTGGGTGTGAAGCCTACTTAAAAAAAATAAAAAAGCCACACACATGCACACATAGCTTAAAGTATTGTTTAAAACTAAATGGTATTTGTTCTTTATTTTTTCCTGATGTTAGTAGTACTACATACTTGGAGGGTTTTTTTTAAAGATTGTATTTGTTTATTCATGAGGGACACAGAGAAAGGCAGAGACACAGGCAGAGGAGAAGAAACAGACTTCCTGTGGGGAGCCTGATGCGGGCCTCAATCCCAGAACCCTGGGATCACTCCCTGAGCCAAAGGCAGACGTTCAGCCACTGAGCCACCTAGGTGCCCTACATAATTTTTTTAATGCATTATCATTTAGAAATGTGTAAAGCAGAAGATAAAAGTTTCCCAGTAGTCCCTACACTATATCCCCAAAGGCAACTATTGTTAACCATCTCTTGATATGTTCACACATGTTTTTCTATTTAAGTATAAGAGGTCCTGGTATTTTTTTTAAAGATTTTATTTGTTTATTCATGAGAGACACACAGAGAGAGGCAGAGACATAGGCAGAGGGAGAAGCAGGTTCCCCTTTGGGGACCCCGATGTAGGACTTGATCCTAGTACCTTGAGCTGAAGGTAGATGCTCAGCCACTGAGCCGCCCAGGCGTTCCAAGAGGTCTCAGTTTGATTCCTGTAACAACGGCCAAAATAACAGTTTTTTTTTGTTTTGTTTTTGTTTTTGTTTTTGTTTTTAATAGCAGGGTTTAAAACAAAATCAATGCTTCTCTCTCAGTCACATAATGGTCTAAAAGCAGTCCAGAGCTAGTATTGTAGTTCCACAGTGCTGGGATCCTAGGTCCCTTTGCTACCAGTTTTCTGTCATTCTCAACACATTAGTTTTTATCTAGTGGTCTAAGAGAGCTGCTAGTGATCTAGTTACCACATCCATATTCCAGCCAGCAAGATGAGAGAATCAAGGCCACTCCCCCTTTTCATGCAACTGCCTGAGAAAGTTGCCTGTAATACTTCTGCTCACACCCTATTGGGTGGAACATAATCACATGACCACACCTATTTGCAAGGGAGAGTGGGAAATGTAGGCTTTAGCTGGCTCTAGTTGGGCAATGATGTGCCCAGCTGAAGTTTGGGATTTCTTTTAAATAAAGGAAGGAGGTGAGAATGAGTATCAGGAGACAACTAGCAATCTCTGCTATAGAGTATTTACATATACATATTTAAAAATATTTTTATTTCCAGAAATAAGGAATCTATACATATTTAGCATCTCTGCCTTAATTATGAATTTAGAGTCAAGGATCATCAGAGATTTGGGGAAAGCCCCTAGATGGAAGTCAAAATGAACTAAAAAATGAACTCAGACAAAACAGAGGCAGACAATGTAAGGAGAAGAAGAATATGTAACAGCAGAAATAACCTGTAATTTATAGCTCATCTATGAAATGAGTAGAGGATGCTATTAAAAAAGAAATACTCAGGGGCTTCTGGGTGGCTCAGTTGGTTAAGAGTCTGCCTTTGGTTCAGCTCATGATCCTCTCCTTTCAGGGTCCTGGGATGGAGTTCCACATGGGGCTCCCTGCTCAGCAGGGAGTCTACTTCTCTCACTCCTCCCACCACGCCCATTTATTCTTTCTCCTCTCAAATAAATATAAAATCTTTAAAAAAAAAAAGAAATATTCAGAAACCAGGACAAAGCTCTTAGAAGTTAAAAATATAGCAGAAATAAAAGTTCAATAGCAGGGCCAGAGGAAAAAGTTCAGAAAATGTATCAGGAAACAGCAACAAAAGAAAAAGAAAATAGAAGAGAAAATAGAAGAAAATTAGAAGAGTACCTTAGAAGATCTATTAACTGACTAATAGATTTTCCAGAAAGAGAGAGCAAAGTAAATGAGAAGAAAATTATCAAAAAATAAGAGATTTTTGTGGTGCCTGGGTGGTTAAGCAGTTGACTTTGGATTTCAGCTCAGGTGGTGATCTCAGGGTCCTGGGATGGAGCCCCACAATGGGCTCTCTGCTCAGTATGGAGTCTGCTTGAGGATTCTCTCACTCTTTCTCTGTCCCCCCCCTCCCTGCTTGTGCTCTCTCTCTCTCTCTCTCTCTCTCTCTAAAATAAATCTTAAGAAGAGATGATTTTTCAGAACTGAAGGATACAAGTGTCCAGTTTCTACACACACATCACTGCCCAGCACACTGGCCAACAACAAAAGCCCCACACCAAGACAAACATCATAAAACATCAGCACATTAAGCCTTCAGAGAATGGGGGTGGAAAAACACAAATAAACAATAAGGGCCCTCAAAAACCAGGTCACCCACAAAGGAAACAGTGTGAATGGCCTTCTCAATAGCAATGCTAGAAGTGAGAAAACAGTGAAGCAATGCATTCTCAGATCTAAGTGAACAGGATTTCCAATGAAGAAGGCTATTCTTAGCCACACTATCAATCAAATATGAGGGTAAAATAAACAGACGCAGACACACACAGTTGCGAGGATTTTGCTTTATGTACTCTTTTTCTCCCCCTCAGGAAACTATTGGAGAATGTTATCCACTAAAATGAAGGAGTACATGAAGCAGGAGTACAATCTGGGGTGTGGGAAGCAGGTCAGAGGACCAGGGATGAAGGGATCCCTCAGGATGATGGTGGGAGCAGTGCCAGCACCAGGGCAGGGCAGCAGGCCCACAGAGTGACCAGTCCAGGGCGGAACAAGAAGTGAAAGTGCTCTAGGAGAGAAGGTTCCCCCAGACTGACCATTCATAGGCTCAGTCATGTCTTCCACTGTTCTACTGGAGAGTTTGGGAAAGGATTTGTAATGGGGTGAGAGAAATCTAAGCATACAAAAACCAGAGGCAGTAATTAACTCCCCCCTCCCCCCTGCCCCACAACTGTACAAAAAACGGAACTATAGTACGCTATTACAAACACTTACTACCGACATACCAAAAATGATCATATAACGACATTGAAAGAATGGGAGCAGGGAACATCATACTTTTGTTGAGAATACAAAACAGCCAGAGCGTCCCCTTCCATAATAGAAAATGAATAGTCAAAATCTAAAACTGAAAAACAAAATCAGAAGACAGCAGGACAAGCTTATTTATAGTGGGAAATGGGAATTACTTCTTTTAAAAAGTATAGGCCTTGTAAAACTGTTGTAGTCACAACAGTACTTATTTGATTAAAAAATTGAAAATGATCAGGTTAGCCATAATAAGAATGGAAATGGGATGAATATCTTCCAGATCAGATTAGGGAAATGTGAAAGTAAAAACCAGCCATTCAATACCATGAAATGCAGATGTGGCAGCTAAGTGAGTTGGGGAGTTGCTGGACGAATATGATGGAGTTAGCTCATTACCCATTCCTGGGTCCTTCTGGGCCTTCTTGTGTGTCAGAAGATAGGATTCTGAATGCTATTTTGGTTCTTCCAGTCAAATTTTCTCTTATTTTACTTGTAAGGTGGAAGTGAAGCAGAGCCTGGGCGTGTGCTGTTTCTGTGGGCGAGGACTGCTGTGGAAGTGTCTGATTTCTCCGTGGTGGCTTATCATGACACAAGCTAAACGGTTTCAGGAGCTGGCAAGTGTAGTGACAGCTTTCTAATTTAATAAGTGGCTTCCAGATTTCAGAAGGGCAGTGGCTCTTTAGGTGGCCTGGTTCTACAGCATGCCTCTCAAAGTCACTCCTGAATGTTCAACCTAGAATCTGTTTCTTTGGCCCTCAAGAGAAATCCTCAAGCTATTATTTTTATTTTATTTTATTTTATTTTATTTTATTTTATGTTTTTATTTTATGTTTTTCTTTTAAAGAGTTTGAAGATTTTATTTATTTAATCATGAGAGACACACAGAGAAAGGCAGAGACATAGGCAGAGGGAGAAACAGGCTCAAAGAGGAGAGACCAATGCAGGGCCCCAGGATCACCACCTGACCCAAAGGCGGATGCTGAACCACTGAGCCACCCAAGTGCCCCTCAAGCCATTTTTATACCCTATAATAAATCCTTTTGGACTTCATCTAGAATGAATTCTGTTCTCTGAAACTGAACCCAGACAATATAACAGGAAGGTAGGAAATAAGATGTAAAGTACCGTAGATACCACAACATATAACAGAAAAGTTCAATTATAATTGGAATTAATCCAATCATAATAAGACAAGCTAAACCCTAGCTACTAGAGATATAGCATCGTATTAAAATTTCTAAAAGATCCAGCTGTATGCTACGAGACACACAAAACACGGCGAAATACTGTAACACAGTAGTTAAAACAATCATGAACGCAAACGAATCTCAAAAACATAATAGGAAATGAGAAAAGCTGCAAAAGATTATTTAGCAGGATGTCAGTTTTGTAAAACCGAAAGACAGAAATTGGCATTCTGTGCAGTCGGCAGACCCACACACACATCATATGTAATAACACTATAAAAACGGGAGCAGGGGGATCCCTGGGTGGCGCAGTGGTTTGGCGCCTGCCTTTGACCCAGGGCGCGATCCTGGAGACCCGGGATCGAGTCCCACGTCGGGCTCCCGGTGCACGGAGCCTGCTTCTCCCTCTGCCTGTGTCTCTGCCTCTCTCTCTCTCTGTGTGTGACTATTATAAATAAACAAAGAAAAAAATATTAAAAAAAAAAAAAAACGGGAGTAGGGATGATAGGCACCAACTTGAGCGCAGTGACTGGGAGAGGAAGGAGAAGTGATGAGGGTGGGGTGGGGCTTTAGTTAGGTCTAATTTTGCATTTCTTTAATAAGTACCAAGTAAAAGGAGCAAAACGTTTTAAGTTTAATCCCGCGTGGGGGGCGTGGGTGTCGTCAGCATAACCTGCGCGGGTCCGCGTGTCTGCAGCGTGTCCTAGTTTACACAACACAGGCCCACGCGCTGCAGGGTCCCGGCGGCCTCCCGGCCCCGCGCGGTCGCGGGGGAGCAGCTCTGGGCTGCAGAGGCGGGGGGCGGCAGGGGGCGCCTGGCCGCAGCCGGGGTCCGCGGAGGCCCCCGGGGAGGCCCGGAGAGAGCCCGGACGAGGGGCCCGGGCTGGGGAGCGGAGAGCTGGCCCCGGGGCGGGGATGGCGGCTGCCGGCTGCGCTCGGCGCCGGGGGACTCTAAACCCCGAGACGCGGCTTGGGGAGCCCGGCCTGGCGCCCGGCCGGACCGCGAGCGGACCCCCCGAGGGCGCCGCGGCCCGGGAGCAGGCCCGCCAGCGGCCGTAGGCCCCGCAGCGCGGCAGGGCGGGCTCGGGCTTCGGGGGCGCCGCGGCGGGCCGGGCCGGGGGCGGGGGGGGGGGCGCGGGGCCAGAGCCGGTTCTGCAGCCGCGCTCCGAGCCGCGCGCCAGGGTCCCCCGCGCTGGGGCCCGGCGGGCACACGGCGGCTCCCCACGTCGGAGGCGGCGCGCTCTGCCCGCGGGGCTCGCGGGCCTGGGCCCGGGTGGGGGCGGCGGCTGCAGCGCGGGGCCGGGGCCGGGGCCGGGGCCGGGGCCGGGGCCGGGGCCGGGGCCGGGGCCGGGTCTGGGCCGGGCGGCGGGCGGCGGGCGGCGGGCGGCGGGCGGCGGGCGGCGGGCGGCGGGCGGCGGGCGGCGGGCGGCGGGCGGGCCGCGCCGAGGGCGGGGCCGGCCGCGCGGGGGCGGACCTCGGCGCGCTCGCGGCCGCTGGCTGGCTGTGGGGCCGCGGCGGCCGGGGTGCCGGGTCGCGCCGAGGACTGGCCTTCGGGCGGCGGCTCGGGCGGCCTGCGGACCCACGCGCGGGCCGACGCGCAGGCCCCGCGCGCGCCGTGTCCCCCTCCCGCCGGGCCGGGCCCGCGCCATGGCCGCCTCGCCGGGCTCGGGCAGCGCCAACCCGCGGAAGTTCAGTGAGAAGATCGCGCTGCACACGCAGCGGCAGGCCGAGGAGACGCGGGCCTTCGAGCAGCTCATGACCGACCTCACCCTGTCGCGGGTGAGCGCGGGGGCCCGGGCGGGGACGGGGCCGGGGCCGGGGCCGGGGGCGGGGGCGCGCGGGCCGCGGCGGCGGGGCCAGGCCAGGGGCCGCGCGGGGGAGCGGGGCGGGGCGGGGCGGGGGCCGCGAGCGGGGCCGCCGCGGCCGCGGCCTGGGCGCGTCCCCTCCCGCCGGCCCCGGCCCCGGCCCCCGGCCCCCGGCCCCCGGCCCCCGGCCCCGGCCCCCGGCCCCGGCCCCCGGCGGAGCCCGCGGGGGCGGCTGGGGCGCGGGCCCGAGGGCAGGGGCCGGCCGGGCGCGGCGGGCGGCGGGCGGCGGGCTGCGGGCGGCGGCGCGAGGGCGGCCGGAGGGGGAGGGCGAGGCGAGCCGAGCCCCGGGAGGAAATCACAAACAGCTCGCGGGCGGGCGGCGCGGCTTCTCGTTCTCCGCACATCCTCCGCCGGCCGCCGGTGCACGGCGGGGCCGGGGAGAGCCGGGGGCGCCGTGAGCCGGGGCCGCGGTGCGGGCGGGGGTCGCGCGCCGAGCGAGGCTTTCCTCTGTGTCCCGCGCGGAGGTGCCTCCTCGGTGGCTGGCCCGCGTCGGCCCGGGGATTTAACGAGACCTGGCAAGGTGCACGGCGTCGCTGGCGACGGAGGAGGGTCCAGGAGCAATGAGTAAGGCGCGAGCCGGGACAAACACCCGGAGGTTGGGAAACCGTTGAGGGAGGCAGTGGAGGATGGAGAGCCAAGAGGAGTGTCCGCGCAGGGCTGCGGGGAGGAGGGTCAGCGCGAGCGGGCCAGGCCTTGAGGCTCCCGCGCGCTGACCTTGAAGGACCGTCGAGAACCCGGGGGAGGACGCGCAGATGCTGGGCCGGGGGCAGCCTCCCCGGGGAGCTGCGAGCGGACTTGCACGCTGCGGGGGCCCGCTTGCCGGCGGCACACGCGTTACTTTTTTGGCCAAGCACGGTGTTTGGGAAAGCTTCTTCTCGAGTCTTGTTGCCAGAACTTTTTAATTGGGAGATTTTCATATAAAACCCTTTTCTTTCTTTCTTTCTTTCTTTCTTTCTTTCTTTCTTTCTTTCTTTCTTTCTTTCTTTCTTTCTTTCTTTCTTTCTTTCTCTTCCTTCCTTCCTTCCTTCCTTCCTTCCTTCCTTCCTTATTTATATTTATTATTGATTTATTTTTTTATTTTTTTCCCTTCCTCCCTTCCTCCGGGCCCCTTCCCCAGTCTCCCCCCTCCTTTTCTTCTTTTCCTATCTTTATATACATATACATATACATATATATATTTAAAATTGGGAGACATGGTAGCAGTTTTCCTGAATTCCCATACGACAGCTTTTGGCTGGAGCTGGATGATGGTCGCCCCCTCCCCTGGAGTGTGGATTCTCTCTAGTTGACCACACCACACCCTGTCATGAGCTCCCACACCACAGCTAGGTGTCATTTGCCATTTATCATGTTTTTGATGTTTTCTTTAAGTGAAGTAAAAGGGAAATGAAATATTTATTCTTTTTTTCTCATATTTTTATGGTAAGAAAAATATAGAGAGATAAAGAAGGCCGAGAGGGTTTTTTTTTTTTTTAATATATTTTATTTATTTATTTGAGAGAGAGAGAGGGAGAAGCAGACTCCTCACTGAGCAGAAAGGCCTGATGTAAGTCCTGGATACCAGGATCTAGAGATCATGACCTGAGCCCAAGGCAGATGCTTCATGAACTAAGCCGCCCAGGAACCCCAAGGCTAAGGATTTCAATAAAATTATTTTTTAACACCCTGAATAGCTTTACTCATTTATTATCTACTTGGTGTCCACAGGCATATACATACATGTGTGACCTTGGTTAGATTCAGGGATGAGCATGATGAGCTAGCTGAGAGCACATTGAGAATGGTTGGGTGAAAGCTGAGGCTTAACGCTGGGATGTGTGTTGTTATGTGTTGTTTAGCTAAAATGTGTATACGAGTATAGGCACTCTGTATATATACCTAGAGTTGATCCAATCTCCACCAATTCATGAACCCTCTTTGTTTTTATTTATTTATTTTTTAAAAGATTTTATTTATTTATTCATGAGAGACAGAGAGATAGGGAGGGAGGCAGAGACACAGGCAGAGGGAGAAGCAGGCTCCATGGAGGGAGCCCGATGTGGGACTTGATCCTGGGACTCCAGGATCACGCCCTGGGCCGAAGGCAGGAGCTCAACCGCTGAGCCACCCAGGGATCCCCTGTTTTTTATTTTTATTTTATTTTTATTTTTTTAAATTTATTTATGACAGTCACAGAGAGAGAAAGGGAGAGAGGCAGAGACACAGGCAGAGGGAGAAGCAGGCTCCGTGCACCGGGAACCTGACATGGGATTTGATCCCGGGTCTCCAGGATCGCGCCCTGGGCCAAAGGCAGGCGCCAAACCGCTGCGCCACCCAGGGATCCCTGTTTTTTATTTTATTTAAAAAATATTTATTCATGAGACACACAGAGGGGGAGAGAGAGAGAGAGAGAGAGGCAGAGACATCAGCAGAGGGAGAAGCCGGCTCTGTGCAGGGAGCTGGATGTGTGACTCGATCCCAGGACCCCGGGATCATGCTTTGAGCCAAAGGCAGATGCTGAACCATTGAGCCACCCAGATGTCCTCAAGAACCCTCTTTAAAGCATCCCTGATAGATAAAGCCATGAGTAATGTATAGACTTTTTTTAAGGCAAAATTTTTTCACAGATCCTCTGTTTATTTAAATGAGTTTAGTTATGTTACTTAAATATGTTCAGACATACACTTGTATATAAAGTCCTCTGATAGTGGCTGTGGTACAAGTACCATAACTAAAAGACATGCACAAAAAAAAAGACATGCACAAAATAAATTCACTCAATGTTAAAAATGCAATAAATTCAAAATCATGTTAATTTTATATGACATAAGCTATTTTGCTGAACTCAATTGAAACTCTCAGTATGGATATGATGCTAGCCCCTATAGCTCAGGTTTTCTTGAGTTAGCAAGGCTGATCTGGTATGCCCCATGGGGTAACTCAATTCAGCCACTACTTTTCTCTATTCTAATTACGATAGAATTATGATGTCACTTTGCCCCTCACCTGGAACAGGGCATCATTTACATGTTAGTTCCTCCTGTGTTCTTTTTCTGCTACCAATTACAGGTACAGTAATACTGTTTTGGTCCACTGTGTTTATATTTTTTAATATATTAAAAAATTTTTTAAAAGTAATCTCTATGCCAACCTGAGGCTCAAACTCACAACCCCAAGATCAAGAGTCACACGCCCTTCTAACTGAGCCAGCCAGGCACCCCAGGTCCAACATGTCTATAAACACAAGGGCAGAAGAGAACATTGAATTTGCCATGTTGTATTTGCTTATTTAAAAATTTTAAGGATTACTTTTATAATGAAATTTACAAAACTGAACACTTCTCATGGAGAACTCTTAAATTTCCAGGCATATGTCCATAAACCTCCAAGGGTCCAAAGATCCCAGATGGAGAAGAATCCATCTAGCTCATTATTGTATGTATGTACGTATTTATGAGAGCAGGGGAGGAGCAGAGAGAGGATCCTAAGCAGGCTCCATGCTCAGTGTGGAGTCAGTCTCACAACCCTGAGATCATGACCTGAGCTGAACTCAAGAGTTCAAGTGCTCAACCACTTAGCCACCCAGGCAGCCCCCAACCACTTCGTTATTGGTACTAGATGGCAGATACACTGACTCTCCATTATCAGCCCATGACAGACATCAATAATCAATCTAGATATTCTTTCCTCTCTGAGCCCGGGTTGGGTTCCAAGGCATTCTCTGCATAATCAGAGCCAATCCTTTGGAGTTAGGATTAAATCCTATTTACCTAGTAGGTGGGGTAGACTAGATTATGGGGAATATTTCACTCTAGCTTTAGGGGTTCAGCCTTATTAGGAAACAGTGGGAATATTTGAGAAGAGAATACTAGGGGGATTACTTTAGTGGTGGTACCTGGGATAAAAAGTAGAGGCAGATATGCCTGGAAAGATGCTGTTCTGTTGTTCATTCATTAATTTGTCATTACTGGAATACCCTCTGTGGTTAATGGCAGGGAGAGGTGAAGACATGGTGTCTTGCTTCAACGGTCTCATTTATTTGTTTATCAGATACTTATTGAGTCCCTAGTGTGTTCCAGAGGTTAGGATGGACACTGGAGATTTCAATAGTGAGCAAGCAAAATATAGTCTCCTCATGAATTTTAGGATTTAATGGAGAAAATAGTCCTTTGACAAGTAAGGACACGTTTTGATGAATATTACAAAAGGGGAAACAGATATAACTCTGGGAATGGATAGTAGGAAGTCCTCAACTCTTCTAGTGGCCTGAAGGATTAGTATGGGGGTGGCAAACTGTTCCAGGGTATGAGGCTCAGCAGGGGGACAAGGAGGGTGATTTGAGTTGAGGCATTCACAGGGATCTGATTGTAGAGACAGGATTTGGGACTTGATCCTGAGGACAATGGAGAATCATGAAGGGATGGGAGCAGGGGAGATTTGCATTTTATTTTTTTTTTTAATTTTTTTTTTAATTTTTTTTTTAATTTTTATTTATTTATGATAGTCACACCACAGAGAGAGAGAGAGAGGCAGAGACACAGGCAGAGGGAGAAGCAGGCTCCATGCACCGGGAGCCCGACGTGGGATTCGATCCCGGATCTCCAGGATCGCGCCCTGGGCCAAAGGCAGGCACCGAACCGCTGCGCCACCCAGGGATCCCGAGATTTGCATTTTAAAAGGATACCTTTAGCTCCAGAGTGGTGGATAGAACTGAGGGGAAGGTGGCAGAGAAACTATTTGGAGGTTGAGATAGTAGTCCAGGAGATGTGATGATGGCCTTGACACTAGGATGGGAACAAGAGGGAAGCAGAGGGGCAAAAAGATCAATAGGGAGCTAGAAATGACCAGACTTGGCGAATGAATGATCCCCAGCTTTGAGACTAGAGCCATTTCAGGGTATCCTCCAGTAAGAACTGGAGCACTGGCTGGAGCAAGGTGGGAACAGAGGCCTCAGTGTCAGGAGTTGCTGGTTTTAGGTGCCTGTGAGGCATTTAAGTAGAGATGGTCCTGTAGGCAGTTGTTTATATGGCCCTGGAGCCATTGAAGGATCTCCAAATAAGGAGGGAAGTCTAGGCTAGTGATATAAACGTGGGAACCTTCAGTGTGTAGTTGTAGTAGATTTCAGCTGCCTAAGAATTTCTAGAACGCATCTTGCAAATTGGTGACCTAAATTCTAATTTGGTCCTTGCGGGGATGTGGGGGTATGTGTGTGCCTGAATATGTTTTAAAAAAAAAAATTAGGACCAACAGTGAATATTGGGATTTTACATTACAGTCTGGATTCTGGATTCTTTTGAAAAATGAAATAATCTAACAGCCCTCATCCTACATTTCTGCATGATAGCAGTTGCCTGGAGCCCCATGGTGGCTTCCCCCATTGGAAAGTGCATAGATGTGTTCAGTTTGCCACAGTTCCTTATGATTCCAGCAGCTTCGCTTACTTCTCTTCTGCACTTGGCCCCTGCAGACGTTTGAGTTTGTAAGCCCTGCTGTAAAGTGAAATGTGGAAAGGGCCAAGAGAAGCCCAGGGAGCTCTACCTTATAAAGAGGAGGTAGAAGGGGGGGGGGGGCAGCAAAAAAGACCAAAGAACAACCAGAAGGGAAAGGAGAGCATGTCAACCAGCTGAGCCCAATGCTGCTGACTCAGTTTGACATGATAAGGACATGTCCTTTGGTCTAGTCAAGTGGAGGCCATTGGTAATGTTGGCGAGAGCCGCTGTGTTCACAGTGAGCTGGTTGGAATGGAGGTTGTGAGGCATCCAGGACTGAATGGAAGGAAAGAGAGACAGGACAGAGAACTTGTTCCAGAAGTTCGACTTTGAAAGACAACTTGTAGTTTGGAGAAACCACAGGGTAAACACAGCACATCAATCTCCTGGAGCGTTAATTTAGCTGGAATATTTGGGGAGAATCATTTTTATATTAAAACAAACAAATATTAGATATGTTCTGTGGCAGTGAGGCCTCCAGGAGAGGAAAAAAGATTAGACATATTGGATCTGGGTTAAATATTGAGTGCTGTCTTTTTGCCAGGTGCTATGCGGACTCCTTTGCGTTCATTATCTCATATGATTTTCACAATGGCCGAAGGGAACATGTATCTAGAATATTCTTCATTTTGCAGATGAGCAAACTGAGACTTACGAGGTATGGTTACATGGCTGATTAGTGGCAGAGCTGGGGTTTGAATATGGCTGTGCCACTGAATGTCTGTGTACTCAACTGCTTTTATTGCCTTCTCCCCCCAAGGAGATCTACTTATACCAGCAGCATCTATTGAAAACACTTTCCCCATTGAATTGCTATGATACTTTTGTCAAAAATCAATTGGCCAGATATTGTGTGGGTCTATTTTTGGATTCTCTTTTTTGTTCTATTGATCTGTATATATCTCTCTCTCTGACAGTAGCATGCTGCCAGAATTACTGTAGCTTTATGGTAAATCTGGAAACAAGGTAACAGTCTTCCAGCTTTGCTCTTTTTTTAAAGATTGCTTTCACTGTAGGTCAGATTGCTTTGGCTGTAGGTTTGTCTTTCACAGATCCATAAATTTTAGGATTATGTTGTCAGTTTCTACAAAAAGACCTGCTGGGATTTTGGTTTGTGATTGGCTGTTATGAGACTTTTTAAAAAAACGAGTTAGTGAGGCTTGGATCTCATTTCATATAGATGTTGAAGGACATTAATCCACTAAAGTGTGTGACTACAGGCTAAAGGTTGCTAACCTAAGTTAAAAGGTGAGGCATGTCGTGAAGAGGAGTGGAGGAACCAGGAATGAAATAAATGGTTGCTGATGCTCATGCATAGTGGAGGAATAATAGGGTGCAGTGAGGTCTTGGGCAAATTATAACTTAAGCCCTGTGCAAGGAGGCAGCTGCTTCTCAACTCCATGCATTGTTGCCATGCAAGTACATACATTCAGTGTTGTTTGATCTTTCAGTCAAGAGGAGTTGGAAATCCAGATTTTTATACAGTCTTCCAGTTTGAAATGAAAGTTTAAGTGGGTTAAAGTTCATTTGTAATGAAAGTTTAAGTGGGTTAAACTTCATTTCATAAAGTTTGATTAAACTTTAAGTAGATTAGACTCACATGATACTGACCCACTCAAAATATTGAGTAGGTATCATGTGAGTCAAATAGAACCCTCTAAATGTGGCCCCTGCCCCGGCCAATCTGTGGCCTCTGCCTTAGGCTACTCATTCTTCAGTGCACATTTTCATCATCAGTAAGCATGCTGGTTTTGAAGACAATGTCTAAGGTTCTTTCTAGCTCATTGATTCTAGATTTCAAAAGAGGAAAATATGAAAGTGATTTAAGGGTTTAGAAGGTAGTTGAGAATATCAACAATGAAGATGATACTTTGAGAAGTTAATCCAGAGCTTTCCATGTTATATCCCACTGTCATGTCTGTTTTCTCTTTTAATCCTTCTTACATTGTTTTTGCAGAGTAGACGGCAGAATAACTTACCCAACCACGTGGGAGCCTCAGGTTACAGAGTCAGATCTTCCAGTTGTGAATCCAGTACTCTTTTCCCTATAGTACAACAGTCTCTGAAGACTTGAGAATAGGCAGGTTGGGAGGGAGAGCAGGTGTGGGAGGGCCTCAGGCTCAGGTGAAGGCAGGTCTCTAGCTAGATTTAGAACTTAGTTTGGTTGAAGTGTCAAGGCTTTTGGGTAAAAGTTGAAGCCTTTATGAGAACTCTCTGAAGGCAAGAACTTTGGCGTATACTCAATTCATCCTAGTAAGAGTGCCTGGCACGGTTGCTGAACACACAGTCAAATGTTTTTTTGTATAAGTGAATAAATGGATGGATTGATGGAAGAAGGAATCAGTCTTGAGATCAAGGGGGTTGAGAAATTTGTCTAGAAAATTTCAAGGATAGAGAGTCAAATGCTTCTGGTAAGAGTGCTTTGAGAATGCCAAGATCAAAAGCTGAGACTTCATTCTTATAATCCAGCTGATAGATGGAAAGGCTAACTGTGTCCTCCTTCTCATATTTGACTCTTGGATCTGGGTTTTGATGAATAGATTATAGCTGCCTCCCAATGCAGTGTGTTTGAGAAATCAATTAACGATGGTTATGAGGAAGTTAAGGCCACTAAGGCAGAGACCACAGATTGGCCGGGACAGGGGCCACATTTAGAGGGTTCTATTTGACTCACATGATACCTACTCAATATTTTGAGTAGGTCAGTATCATGTGAGTCTAAGTTTTGTATGCCTCTAAAACTTCCAACCAGATATAGGTTCTTATCTTTTGGAAATGCATATTGAAATATGGAATGATACAATATATGGATTTCTTTCGATGGGCTGCTATAGGTCATTGGAATAAAGATGAATCAAGACCGATCATAAGGGGGATCCCTGGGTGGCTCAGCGGTTTAGCGCCTGCCTTTGGCCCACGTTGTGATCCTGGAGTCCCGAGATTGAGTCCCACGTCGGGCTCCCGGCATGGAGCCTGCTTCTCCCTCCTCCTGTGTCTCTGCCTCTCTCTCTTTCTCTCTCTCTGTCTATCATGAATAAATAAATAAATCTTTTTTTTTAAAAAAGAAGACTGATCATAAGATCATCGTGGAAGCTAGAAACTATTGGATGGGGTTTCATTATATTCACCTCTCTATATATTTGAAATTTTTCATAATAAATATAAAAACTGAACAAAATCAGAGCTTCAAAGGCCCAGCAATGCTTTTGATCAACCAAACTTCATTTTTCTCTGAGCTTGTAAATAGTATGATCATTGAGAGAGAAATGGAACAAAGGAAAGGACTATGGCAGATATAAGAATGTGGTGTTTTTTGCTTTGTTTGTTTTTTGCCTTTTTTTTTTTTAAGAGAGAGAGGTGTGGGAGGGGAGGGGCAGAGGGAGGGAGAAAGAGAATCTTAAACAGGTTCCATGCCCAGTGTGTAGCCTGTCTCACAACCCTAAGATCATAACCTGAGCCAAAATCAAGAGCTGGATGCTTAACCAGCCAAACCACCCAGGTGTCCAAGAATGTGGGTTTTGAGGTAGCCACAGCTTGGCCTCCTTTAGCTGTGTGACCTTGGGCAAATGTTGAACTTCCTTAAGTCTGGGTCTTCAGGTCTGTAAAAGCAGGATGACATGGTCTCCCTTGGTGGTTGTGGAGAGGGTTAGGGATGAAATGGGCAAAGCATCCAAGGATAGCATCCGGTTCATCTATATAGTAGCTTTTATTTTTATTAGACAAAGGGACTAATAATGAAAGGCTTTCAGGGTTCCCATTGCCTCTTTATTCCCCACGTGAATTATAAGTGCCAAGGGTTATATAACCACAGGGCTAATTTATTATTTTAGAAACAGAGCTCTTAAAGACCAGATTGGACCCCTTTGGGGTCTGCAAGAACTGTAACCAGTTTACTGCCTTTTGAAAAATGAAGCAAGGAGGAACTTGGAGAAGAAAGGCGTATGAAGGACACCTGGGTAGCTCAGCCGTTGAGCGTCTGCCTTCAGCTCAGGGCGTGATCCAGGATCTGGGATCAAGTTCTGCATCGGGTTCCTTCCAGGGAGCCTACTTCTCCCTCTGCCTGGGTCTCTGCTTCTCTCTCTCTCTCTCTCTCTCTCTCTCTCTCTGTGTCTCTCATGAATGGATAAATAAAATCTAAAAAAAAAAAAAAAAAAAGGCATATGAAAGCAGTGGGATGCCATTTGATACCTGTTGGGTTGACCTCCTTCTTTGCCACAGTTAAGGATGATATTCAAGGTTAGTGAGTTTTCTTATGACACTGTTTTCTCACATATACTCTTTATACCTGCTGGGAAAGCATTTTGATGTTATGTATTGAGAGCCATCTAAAAGCCCTTTCCCAGAGACTTAGTTATCACTTTTTGTAATGTGTTCTTAGGAAATAATTCAGAAGAAGAAATGTTATCTAACCATTAAAAAATGATTACTGTCATAGAAAAGAGTTAAGTGTAAGCATGCAAGATTGTACCTGAGTTATGATTACTGCCAGGCAGGTATTCACACACACGTAAGTGGAGGCTGGACAAGAGTACATGGAAGAGAAAACAGTTACTGTGTTAGAGTCATAGAGGATGGCTTAATTTTCAAAAGATTCTTTTACTGCTGTTAGAGATTGTGCCTGCACACCTACATATACTCAGAGACCTTACTATCATGGCTCATGGAACATTTAGAACATGGGTAAATCCTTTCCAAAAATGGATTAATCAAAAGGAAACCTAAAGGTTTTCTACCTAACCTAAAGGTTCTACCTAAAGGTAGAAAAGAAATTGAAACCAAGACTTTCACTCTTGAACCATTTTGCTGCAAAATACGCCTACTTCAATGCTTCTCTCAGATCTTCGCTGTTATCTCTCAACCACCTTGAAATCTCTTTGTTTCCAGGTCCAATTTCAGAAGCTTCAGCAATTGCGCCTCACACAGTACCATGGAGGGTCTTTACCAAATGTGAGCCAACTACGGAGCAGTGCGTCAGAGTTCCAGGTACTTTCAGATACTTCCTTTCTCCAGGCTGAATCGAGTGTAAAAAGATAGGCAGCCATTGTCTTTAGGAGGATTGGATCTTCAAGGATAAACTGGGCATAGATACAGTTCAGTATTCTTCTGGGAAGCCCATCATTCTTTTCCTAGTTTCTACAGCCTGACATAGAATTATCTCACGGTGTATTTGTATTTGTATTTGCCTCATGCTAAGGCAGCACTGTCCAGGAGAAATATACTGTGAGCCATGTATGTAATCCAGTCTTCTCTAGTAGCCACATTAAAGAAAAAGAAACAGGTACAATTAATTTTACTATTATTTAAATAACTTAAATAATTATTTAACCCAGTAGATCTGAAATGTTACCATTTCACCATATACTTGGTTTAACAAACATAAATGAGATAGTTCACATTCTTTTTTTAAATCTATACTAAATCTTTGAAATCTGGTATACTTCTAGCACATCTTGGTTGAGACTGGCCATATTGCGTGACCTTTCTGTGGTTGGTTTCTACCATGTTGGACAGTGCAGATCAAAGGCCCAGATAAGTGGTCTCTTTTGCATGTAGATTATTGCAGCGTCATAGGGTGCCTCAGTCATTCAGATTAATGGAGAACCTTGTTCTGAACAACATGGAATCAATATTTCAGACAGTGGTATAGACTACTGTTAAGATCCAAATTAGATATCCTAGTCTGAAAAATTAGGGGCCTGTCATCCAATTAAAACAATTTAAGATTTGGTTTTGAAGTTGGGATATAAACTTTAAGATAAGGGGTGAGTTGATTTATTTGAATGCCTGTACATTTTAAAAATAATTCTTTCTTTGCTGTAAAAGCTGGGTTCACTTGTTTGATGATGGTCCCATAAGGCAAAAGTATTATTTGAAATAGAGACTTCCATCTGAGAGTGCTAGCAAGGGTTGTTAAATATAATGGTTATTAGAAAAAGCACAACGTGAACATATTTGTACCCTGTTACACTGAATCTTGTCTTTCATATATTGACATTGGTATCTTGCTGTACTATATATATATACACACACACACACACACACACTATATGTCTGGATCGGAGGTCTACCTCTAGACCAGACAATCTTCTACATTGGCCTATTGGATCATTCAGTATCCAGATAAAGTAGGTATCTGCTTTATGCTGGATCACATGCTTCTGAAAACAGAACACTGTCAAGGTTTGCTGTGTTTGAGATCCTGATTCTGTGATACTTTATAGTCAACTTTAGAGGAATATAGGTAGAACTTAATATCCTGCCCCTGTCCTGTTGCAGTGGGGGATGGGATGAACTAACAACCCTTGGCCTTCCCATGATTCTTTCTTTGAATAATTCTTCTGCTTCTCCTCCCCCCTCCTTCTTCTTATCGCTTTGAATCAATCACAAACTTATAGAAAAGTTGAAAGTTCAGTACAAATAACTTTTTTTTCCCCTTGAGAAAATACATTGCTAACCTGATTCTCTCTCAACCCCAAATATTTTACTGTGTATTTTCCTACAAGCAAGGACGTTGTCTCTCATAACCCAAACAGAGCCATCAAAATCAGAAAATTAACAGCAGAAAGTTATGACCATCTGATCCACAGACTCCATTCACATGTGGTTTTACCTCGAGTTCCACTGCTGTCCTCTGCAGCAGAAGGATCCAGTTTAGAATTGCATGTATTTATTGTCCTGAGTCTCCTTCAGTCTAGAACAGTTTTTCAGTCTTTTATTTTTGATGTTAAAGAAATTATTTTTGACTTTTATAACCTTAGCCACTTTTGAAGAGCACCAGCCAGGTGTTTTGCAGAATCTCCCTTAGTTGGGATTTGTCTGATGCTTCTTCATGATTCGATTCAGATTGGTGTCTTTGGCAGGAATAGCACGGAAGTGATGCTGTTATCTAAGTAGCCCTTTAAGTGGGTGATTGTCTTTTGTCCTATGACTGATGGTGTTCACTTTTATTAATTACGGTGGTGGTACTCTTCCCCTTTGTAGTTAACAAATGTTTTGTGAGGAGATACCTTATCCTGGTCCTTATTAAACTTTCATATGTCCTTTTATTTATTTCTGTAAAGCTGGTTTGTGGCTTCTTATTTTATTCAATGGGTTATAATCTAGAATTATTATTATTTTGATGATCACATTATCTCAGTGCAAGCCCTCTTCTTGGGATTCTTGACAAACTAAGGAGAAAAAGGGAATTCTAAACACAGATTTTTTTTTTGGTAAACTTTTTTTGAGGTATAATTTACCTACAATGCAATTGACCTTTCTTTTTAAAGATTTACCTATTTATTTATTGAGAGAGAGAGAGAGCACGAGTGCAAACGAGTGTGGGAGCAGGGAGAGGAGCAGAGGGAGAGGGAGAAGCAGACTCTCCACTGAGCAAGGAGCCCCACAAGGGATGCGATCCCAGGACCCCGAGACCCGGACCTGAGCCGAAATCAAGAGTTGGATGCTTAACTGACTGAGCCACCCAGGCGCCCTTCTTTTGATCTTTCTTAGGCATTACAGTTCTGTGTTGTATAACCACCACCATAGTCAATATATAGAACAGTTTCATCATCCCCCAGAAGTTCCTTTATGTTCCTTTGTAATCTGCCTCCACCAATCTGCCTTCTGGAAACCACTGATCTACAGTTTTGCCCATTCCAGTGTGTCCTATAAAGGGAATTAAAAGTGTGTAATCTTTTGAGTTCTTCTTTCACTTAGTATATTGCATTCAAGATGCATCCCTGTCATTGAGCATGTTAGTTTCCTAGAGCTGCCCTAACAAAGTACCATAAATGGGGTGGCTTAAAACAGCAGAAATTCATTCTCTTGTAGTTCTGAGGCTAGAAGTCTGTGATCAAGGTGGCAGTAGAAGCATGCTATCTGATGGCTCTAGGGAAGAATCTTTCCTTGCCTCTTCCTAGCTTCTGCTGGTTGATGCCAGTCCTTGATGCCCTTTGGTTTGTAACTCCCTCAATCCAGCCTCTTTCTTCATTCCATATAACTGTCTTCCTTGTGTCTCTGTCCAAGGCTCCCTCACCCTTGTCCTTTAAAGTCACCAGTCATTGGATCGAGGGCCCACTCTAATCCAATACGATCTTGTCTTAAGTTGATTACATTTGTAAAGATTCTGTTTCTAAATCAGATCACATTCACAGGTATGGGGCCTTAAGGCTCAAGGGTATCTTTTCAGGGGAACAGGATTCAACTCACTGCATTACATTTATCTATAGTTTATTTTTATTTATTTATTTTTATTGCTGAGTAGTATTCCATTGTATGGGGGTACTGTAATTTCTTTATCCATGCATCACTTGATGGGCATTTGAATGGTTTCCACGCTTTGGTAATTGTGAATAAAGATACTCTCACATAGGGTTTTTATGTAAATACCTAGTAGTGCCGGATCATATGGCAAGTGTATCTTTAACTTTATTAAGAAACTGCCAAACTGTTTTATAATGTTTCTGTACTGTTTCACATTCCCACAAGCAGTGTGGGAGAGTTCAGGTGATTCTGCACTGCTCTCCAGCACTTCATACTCCAGTATTTCAGGGTTGTTGTTTTTTAACTGTGACATAAAACACAACATAAAATTTACCATCTTAATCATTTTTAAGTATATAGTTCAGTGGTGTTAAGTATATTCACATTGTTGTGCCACCAGTCTCCAGAACTTTCTCATCTTACAAAACCGGAACCCAGTACCTATTAGACTACAACTCCTGATTCCCTCTGCCCCCACCCCCGCCCCCATAAGTACCTCTGTGAATTTGACTACTCCAGGCACTTCATGTAAGTGAAATTACATGCTACTTGTCTTCTCATGACTGGCTTATTTCACCTGGCATGATGTCCTCAAGGCTCACCCATATTTTACAGCATGTGACAAGATTTCCTTTTTATTTAAGGCAAGTAGTTTTCTGTTGTATGTATGTATCACATTTTGTTTGTCCTTTTACCCATTGTGGATACTTGGGTTGCTCCCACCTCCTGGCTGTTGTGAATAATGCCACTGTAAACATGGGTGTGAAAATATCTCAGAGACCCTGCTTTTAGTTCTTCTGGGTGTATTGCTGGATCATATGGTAATTCGATTTTAAATATTTTGAGTAATAGCCATTCTGTTTTCCACTGTGTCTGCACTTTTGCACTGGTTTGTGTTCCCACCCAGTAGTACATGAGGCTTCTTTAGTCAACATCCCACTAATGGGTGTGAGGTGGTGGTATTTCAGTTTAAAATATTTTTGTTATTCTAGTGCATGTGTAGTGGTCTTTTATTATGGTTTAAATTGTATTTTCCTGATAACTGGTTGTGTTGAACATCTTTTTGTGTGCTTATTTGCCACCCTGACATCTTCTTTGGTGAGGTGTCTGTTCAGATCTTTTGCCCAATTTTTAAATGAATTGTTCATTTTCCTATTATTGAAAGTTGGAGGATCCTTCCTTCCTTCCTTCCTTCCTTCCTTCCTTCCTTCCTTCCGAGGAGAGAGTACAGATGTGTATGCATGAGTGGCACAGGGGTAGGGGGCAGAGGGAGAATCTTAGGCAGGCTCCAGCATGGAGCCCATGATGGGGCTCGATCTCATGACCTTACCCGAAATCAAGAGTCAGGCACCCAAGGTGACTGAGCCTTCCAGGTGCCTCTCATTTTCTTAACCAAGTCTTAAAGAGCAAAAGTTCTTAACTTCAATGAAGCCCAGTTGATCAATTTTGCTGTTTTATGATTTGTGCCTTTTGTGTCTTGTCTAAGAATTATATGCTTAACTCAAGATCACAGATATGTTTTTCCTATGTGGTGTTCTGGAAGTTTTATAATTTTAGGTTATATGCTTAGATAATTTCAAGTTAATTTTTTTTCAATGTAGTACAAAGTATGAGTTGAGGACCATATTCTTTGCATATGGGGGTTGAGTTGTGCCAGCACCAGCACCATTTGTGAGAAGACTTTTCTTTCCTATTGAATTACCTTGGTACCTTTTTTTTTTTTAAATTTATTCATGAGAGACACAGAAAGAGGCAGAGACACAGGCAGAAGGAGAGGGAGAAGCAGGCTCCATGCAAGGAGCCCAACGTGGGACTCGATCCCAGGACTCCAGGATCAAGCCATGGGCTGAAGGCAGGCACTAAACTGCTGAGCCACCCAGGGATTCCCCCATCCTTGGCACTTTTGTTGAAAGTCAGTTGACCATGTTTGTGTGGGTCTGTTTCTGGACTTCATCTTCTGTTCCATTGATCTCCATGCCCCTCATTTTACTAATACCATACTTTTTATCTATTGATCTGCCTATTTATTTATTTTTTAAAGATTTTATTTTTGAGCAATGTGTATACCCAACCTGGGGCTTGAACCGATAACCCCAAGATTAGGAGTTGCATACTTTTCTGACTGAGCCAGCTAGGTGCCCCTAATACCACACTTTTTTAAGAAGTTGAGATATAATTGACATATGCCACTGTAAACATGGGTGTGAAAATATCTCAGAGACCCTGCTTTTAGTTCTTCTAAACATTATATTAGTTTTAGGCGTGGAATGTAATGATTCGATATTTGTATGTATTACAAAATGATCACCACAATAAGACTAGTTAACTTCTGTCACCAAACAGTTACAAAAATTTTTTTTTCTTGTAATGAGAAATTTTAAGATTTACTCTCTTAGCAGCCTTCAAATAGGCAATACAGTTTATTAACTATAGTCACCATCCTGTACATTAGCTCATGGCTTATTTTACAACTAGAAATTTGTGCCTTTTAACCCCCATTACCCATTTCATCTACCACCCACCCCTTTAAGATTCCACATAAAAGTGAGAACCTACTAATACCAAACTGTCTTGATTGCTATATCTTTACAGGAAGGCTTGGACTCAGGTACTGAAGTTCTGAACTCAGAACTGAGAGTTCTCCAACTTTGTTCTTTTTAAAAGTTGTGTGGCTTATTTTAGTTCCTTTACTTAACCATACAATTGTAGAATCAGCTTGTTGACTTCTATGAAAAAAACCTGCTGGGATTTTAGATGGGGTTGTGTGGAATCGTAGACCAGATTGGGGAGAATTGACATTTCAATAATAAATCTCAATAATAATGAGCCTCCCAGTCCATAAACGTGGTACAGAAGCATGAATTGTAATTCAAGTGAAGTTGCTTATAATGATTTATTTACACATAGTCAGTCCTCTTCTCTTCCTCTCGTGTTTATAGATCACTTTGTGGAGTTTACCAAATATTTTCACATCTATTATTTTACTTGATCTTCACTACAACATTTGTTTGGTAACCATTGTACCATTTTAATATCAGTTAAAGACCAATTTTCTATCCTAATGAAGGATCTCAAAGCACATTCTTTTCCTCCAACCCAATGGGCACTTTTACAGAGAACACAGACTTATCAGATGAGTAAGCCAAAGCAAGCTTTTCAGGCTGCCTTCTGATAATCTTCAGCGAGGGTTGGGTCATCAGGCAGGGGTGGCTAGGGGCTACAGCCCTCCTATCTCTAGGCAAGGCCCAGCATCTGTACAGTAAAGGCAGAGAGGAGGAAGTGGCATTATCTTCCTCTCCGAAAGCAAGGGCTGTGTCTTTGGGTTAGGGGAGAACCAACTGTTCTGCAGCATGTTCTAGCCTGCCTAAGAGCTCAGGCACCTGTTTGTTGTGTGACCTGATTGTCAGGCAGCTACAGAGAGAGGGACAGAGGACTTCTCTCTGCATAGGGATAACCCTTCAGAGCCTCCATGCAACCTACCTAGTCCTTTTGAATTCTATCCCTAAAAACTAATCATACTTTTTATATTTCTGATTACTACATTTTAACAAAATTGCATCATCTTGTTTATAACTGAGGGTATATGAGTTCTCACTGATTTAGAGAATAGTCTGGTAGCCAAAGGGAGAAAGGTGGGTTGCAGGGCAGTCAAGGTAGGGAAGGCCAGCTCCAGGCCAGTGATTTTTCTAGTCCTGCTGCCAACATGAGAGCGTAGAATGAGGCCCAGAGTTTGCACAGTAAGTACGTGAGAAAACCAGAACTTAAAAATCAAGTCTGGCTCCTAGTTCAATTTTTATGGCTTTCCTTTCAGTTTTTATAATATTCTTTTAAAAAAAATTGGTAAAATATGTATGAGTCAAATTCCAACAAATGGAAAACGTTTGTAGTAATATTAATCTGAAAATACTGTTGATAGTAGCTAGCATTTATTGAGCAGGTGCTGTGTGCCAGACACTGCATTACACTCTCTGCATAGGATATTTAATTTTTACAAAAACCCTTTGGGGCTCTTACTGTCGGGCTAGTCTCATTTTTCTAGAACATTTTGCTTTTCATGATTTGTTTTTGCGTTTGGCACATGAAACTTTAATCAGGCCCAACAGTTGCCAAATCCACAGAAAAGAGGTAACATCCCTGTTCACATTTTAGCTCTTTTCTTTCTCTCTCTGTCTCTCTCTCTCTCTCTCTTTTTAAAGATTTTAGTTATTCATGAGAGAAACAGAGAGAGGCAGAGACACAGGCAGAGGGAGAAGCAGACTCCATGCAGGGAGCCCGACGTGGGACCCGATCCCGGGTCTCCAGGATCAGGCCCTGGGCTGAAGGTGGCACTAAACCGCTGAGCCACCCGGGCTGCCCTGTCTCTCTCTCTCTCTCTCTCTCTCTCTCTCTCTGTCTCTCTCTCTCTTTTGTCTCTCTTTCTCTCTTTTGAAGATTTTATCCATTTGGGGTGCCTTGCTCATTTGGTTAAATGTCGGCCAGCTGGGGTCATGATCCTGGGGTCCTGGGACTGAGTCCCACATCTAGCTCCCTCCTCAACGGGGAGTCTGCTTCCTTCTCCCCCGCAATTTGTGCTCTCTCTCTTAAATAAATAGGTAAAAAATATTTTTAAAAGATTTTACTTATTGGGCAGCCCGGGTGGCTCAGCGGTTTAGCGCCGCCTTCAGCCCAGGGCGTGATCCTGGAGACCTGGGATCGAGTCCCACGTCGGGCTCCTTGTATGGAGCCTGCTTCTCCCTCTGCCTGTGTCTCTGTCTCTGTCTCTGTCTCTGTCTGTGTCTCTCTCTCTCTCTGTGTCTCTATGAATGAATAAATAAAATCTTTTAAAAAAAGATTTTAGGGATCCCTGGGTGGCGCAGCGGTTTGGCACCTGCCTTTGGCCCAGGGCGCGATCCTGGAGACCCGGGATCGAATCCCACGTCGGGCTCCCGGTGCATGGAGCCTGCTTCTCCCTCTGCCTGTGTCTCTGCCTCTCTCTCTCTCTCTGTGTGACTACCATAAATAAAAAAAAAAAGATTTTATTTATTAATTTGAGAGAGAGAGCACGAGCAGGGGAGAGGAGCAGAGGGAGAAGGAAGAGCAGACCCCACCCTGAGCAGAGAACCCCACTTGGGACTGCATCTCAGCCCCCAGGGATCATGACTTGAGCCAAAGATGGATGCTTAACCGACTGAACCACCCCAGGTGCCCTGGCTCTTTTCTTTCAATAGTTTTTACCAGGACATAAATATTTTTAACAAAATCAGCATCATATTTACTACACATACAGTTTTGTATCTTATTTTTTCACATCGTAAACATTTTCCCATATGTTTAAATGGTCTTTAAAAGAATTTCTGGTGGCCAACTGTATTCTATTACATGGGTGTCCCACAATTTAACATAAAGGTGTCCCTTATCGTTGGACATTTGGGTTGTTTTCACTGCTTATTCGTAGGACATGTGTGTATATAAATTGATCATGCACTAGGCCAAATAAATTCTCAGTAAATTAAAAAAAGAGAAATTGAATTTAAATATAATTGACAAAATTGTGATCGGTAATTTTTAAAAATCCAACCACTTGATCAAACATTTAAATCTTAAAAAAAAAACTATTAGATATGTTATCAGTGGCCAGTTAGAATACATAAAGAAAAAAAAGATCACATTTATAATAGCTTAACAATATATATGTATATATGTGTATAAAACATTTGTTTTAGTTAAACTTACAAGAACTGTATGAAAAAAATTGTATAAAGCATGAGAGAATATAAAAAGCTAAAGTTTCCCTTTACTTTGAAAATCTGATGAAAGCTGTGAATCCTACCTGAGAAAAGTACATATACATGTACACATGCTCTCTTTCACTTTCCCGTTTTTAAAATATTTTGTTTATTTTTTAAAAGATTTATTTATTATTATAGACAAGTAGAGAGTGGGGCAGAGGGAGGGAGAGAGAGAATTTCAAATAGACTCCCTGCTGAGCATGGAGCCCTTTTTGGGGCTGGATCAAGAGTCAGCCACTTAACCAACTGAGCCATCCAGGAGCCCCTCATTCACGTTCTTAAACTTTTTATTAAGGAAAATTTCAAATGTATTACACTCATGTTTGCACATATTTTAATCCCATGTGAAGAATTATTGGCCTAAAATGATTTGCATTTATTTATGTTTGTATTAAATATTTTTTAAAAATCCCTGTGCCTTATCTTCTTATGCCTGGTTTTCTGAATCTGTTAAATGCCTCCAAAGAAAATTGTGGACGGTATTTCAGTAACTTGGTACAAGGTTGGACAGGCAGAAAGGGAGTTATTTGAAATCTTTGCCTTAATTCTCAAGCAGCCTTTTAGCAGTTTTTGAAACCTCCTCTGTCCTCAAGCAGAAAATCCAGTCCTATACACATATTTTTTTAAAAGAATTATTAATTTATTTATTTGAGACAGAGAGAAAGAGTGGGGTGGGGGCAGAGGGAGAGGGAGTGAGAATCTCAAGCAGACTCCCCGCTAAGCACAGAGCCTGGTGTAGGGGGTGACCCTGATTTGACCTGATCCCATGACCCTGAGATTATGAGCTGAGCTGAAGAAATCAAGAGTGGGATGCTTAACTGACTGGAGCCACCCAGGTGCCCCCAGTCCTATATGCATATTTGGATGCCAGATCTTGAGAGCTGCTTCTTTGAAATTCAGGGTAATATCATAAGTAGCCTAGGTATCAGCATGCATAATCTGAAATACCTTCACTTCCTGCAGCCAAATCTCACCTCTCAGAGCTCTGCCAGCTATTGTCTGCACTGAAGGCTGTAAAGGCTTGAGAGGGGGCAGGGGAGCAATGGAGTGTTGAGATCTGCCCGCCTACCCCATGGTATAAGGAACACTCCCAGCCTCAGGAGCTGAATTCCAAGCAGGTGAGAAGCTATGCAGTGACACAAGAGAGATTGATTGTCTCTGAATATTCTTGCAGATTGCGTAGGGCGGGATGACGAGATGAACAGCACACCTGTGCATCTGGTGGCCCCTTTTTTCCAAAAGGAAGAGCTGAGGTTCTTCGATGGCATCCGGACAGCTCTAGAGGGGCTGCAGACCACCCTCCCTCTGAGTCCCCTTAGGCAAATCTCTGAACCTTATGATGATAGTGACAGTTACTTAATAGGATTGTTTAAGGATTTAATGAATGCAGAATAAAAGCAGAAAGACTTTGGAAACTATGATGCCCAAAGCAATCATCAGTTATTGACACAAATAGTGCTTAGAAACACTTATGAACCGAGACATTTGTACTGATCACTTTCTACTCCTTTTTTATCTGTGCTCTTCTTATCTCTTCTCCCCACACCCTGAAGACCTATGCTCTCTAGATACAGTAGTCACTAGCCACATGTGACTCGTTACATTTAAATTAATTACAATAAAATAGGGGCAGCCCAGGTGGCTCAGCGGTTTAGCGCCGCCTTCAGTCCAGGGCATGATCCTGGAGACCTGGGATCGAGTCCCACATTGGGCTCCCTGCGTGGAGCCTGCTTCTCCCTCTGCCTCTGTCTCTGCCTCTCCCTCCCTCTCTCTGTGTCTCTCATGTATAAATAAATAAATAAAAATCTTTAAAAAAATAATAATTACGATAAAATACAATTCAGAATTCCATTTCTCCATCAAGCAAGCCCCATTTCATGTACTAGTAGCCACATACGGCTGGCGGCTCTCATCCTGGGCAGCATCGCTCCAGCAGGGGAGTGTCCTCATGTCAAGCTCTGCTCCCGCCTCTCCACCCCAGCTGACCCAGGCACCCCCTTCCGGCCCTGGCTGGTGCTTCAAGACCATCCTCCCCACCCTCCTTTCCTTCATCACCCGATCAGGTTCCTATGTCCTGGCTGAAGTGCTTATTTGGATGATGAGAAGAGCATTCTGATTAAATTTCATACAGAAAATTTTCCCGGGGTGCCTTTATGGCTCAGCGGTTGAGTGTCTACCTTTGGTTTAGATTGTGATCCCGGGGTCCTGGGATCGGGTCTCGCATCGGGCTCCCCGTTGGTGCCTGCTTCTCCCTCTGCCTGTGTCTCTGCCTCTCTATGTCTCTCATGAATAAATAAATAAAATCTTAAAAAATTTTTTTGCCTCCTCTGAGGCACATGTGTTTCAAAAGGGGATGCAAAATCAAATCTTTAGTGGGCAGAATTTCTCACAGTGAAAGGTAGCAGTTAACCTGAAAGCCTGTGTGGAAGGGCTTATCCTTAAACTATAGCAAGTGCATGTGCACACACAGACACACACATACAAGTAGGTGTGCATCTAAATGAACAGACTGACCCAGAGAGGGCTTTCTGTCTTCTGCTCCCTCCTCTAAGAGAAGAGTTCACTACTCTTCTTTTTTACTTCTCATTAACTGAGATTTATTAAATAACAAATTCAGCATGTATTTCTTTTTTTAAATTTATTTTTTATTTTTATTTTTATTTTTTTTAAAGATTTATTTATTATGATATACAGAGAGAGAGAGAGAGAGAGTCAGAGACACAGGAAGAGGGAGAAGCAGGCTCCATGCCAGGAGCCTGGTGTGGGACTCGATCCTGGGTCTCCAGGATCGCGCCCTGGGACAAAGGCAGGCGCTAAACCGCTGAGCCACCCAGGGATCCCCTATTTTTATTTTTTTAAAGATTTTATTTATTTATTCATGAGAGACACAGAGCGAGAAGGCAGAGACACAGGCAGAGTGAGAAGGCAGACACAGGCAGAGGGAGAAGCAGGCTCCATGCAGGGAGTCTGATGTCTACACGTATTTCTTAAGTACCCTCTGTGGTGGCACAAATCTAACAGCTCTGTAACGAGGTGTGGGAACCAGAAACGATTATGTCAGCCAAGCCACAGAAGATTGGGCCCAGTTCGTCCTCGTGAAAAACGGCCAGTGGTGTGTCCTGAGCTTTGGTGGCCCATATCCAGCCACTGCCCCTTACTGAGGAGGGGAATGATCAGGAAGTCTCGAAGACTGTCCTCCACTGGTTCTGTCTTGAGTCACAGATGAGAGAGCCTCCACGGAGGCCCCAGTGCTGCCCCTTGTGCCATCTGTTGTTCCTCATTCTGTCTTCTCTGTCTTCAGCCCCCACCTCTTCATGTTGCCTGACTATCCCTCATCAGTTCTTTTGTCCCCTGGACTTTTGGTGGCCACTTACGAGGTGCACTGGCCGCAGGCCTCCCTGTCTGCAGGGTGCTCCCAGGAAGAGGCTGTGGTGCAGGGCGGGTCTGCTGGGCCCTCCTCCACCTCCCTCAGCCCGTTCATGCATGCATGCAATAAGGACAGTAACTGCCCCATAGGCTAAGCAGAGGTGGGGGGGTGCTGCACGGGGTAGGGGTGCTGACCCAGAGGGTAGGGAGCCGGAGGGAGCAATGGAAGCTAGGATGTGGAGATAACTGATGCCTTCCCAAGCCACTAAGTGACCTCTGTTTCTGTGTGCTCATTCGTCACAGTTCGTGGCTTCTGTGGCACAGTCATCTGCTCAGAAGTTAAAAGTGAGAGGGAATTTTGTTCCCAAGGTCATAAACCTTAGCTAGCCCTGCTCTTGGGTACAGCATGCTCTCTGCCAACCATGAAACAATACCCTTTTATCCAAATACTAAAAGATAAAACGAGATGGGCAGTGACCCTTTGCGTGAGATTTAGAAGACCTTTGCCGTTATCTTAGCCTTTTGTATGGAAAGATTTTCACTGATTACTAATAGCTATTTTATGTTATGTCTTAGTTTCCTTTTCAGAGAATGACATTTTTCTGACCTTGTCCCTAAATTCGGTTTAGGATCTTAATCCACATACACTTTGCAACTATGAATTTTTTTCTTTCCCTCCTTCCCTCCCCTTCCCTTCCTCCTTCCCTCCTTCCTTCTTCACTTCCCTTTTTGCCATCTCCATGTTTGATTTGTTCACCCATTTACCTTTGACTTTTGACTTCCAGCAGCATGTTCGCCTCTTCTGCTTGAGGAAATAGTGAGATGCACAGAAAGGGACTGATTTAATAGCTTTGGAATGTGCATCTTCCCAAAATAGGAGTTGTGACCAAGAATATGGTAGTTTTATTATTATTATTATTATTGAGTAGGCTCCGCGTCCAGTGTGGAGCCCAGCATGGGGCCTTGACTCATGACCCTGATATCAAGACCTGAGCTGAGATCTAAGAGTTGGGCGCTCAACCAACTGAGCCACCCAGGTGGCCCAGTTGTTGTATTTTTAATACAGATTTGGGCAGTTCTTTTTCTCCCTTCCTTTTATCTAATCTGTGTTGAATAGAAGACTTAGGAAATGAAAGAGAAAAGTAGACAACTCATGAATCTCTAGCAGTCGGGAATAAAGGTCTTTGAAATTGTACAAGGGGCAGGAAAACATCGGCCCCACACAATGAATTAGGAACATCTGCATCCATGGGAACTCAAACTAGGGGACTGGAATATTGCCATATTCATTCCGCCTTTCACGTGCTCCCAATTATTCATGCGCTGGAGGGTCAGGGTAGCATGGGTACTCCAAATACTGCATTTGGAGTTGATTTGTATTCCGTTAATTTCAAGTTTCAACCCCAGGAAAGTTGCAGGAGATGGGAACTCCTGCGAAGTCCATCTTTCAGACAAAATCAGTGAGAAGAAGCACCATGAGGATTAAAGCATCAACATAAGTTTTGTTTTCAAGTTAAAGCTTTAGGGCAATACAGAGGCTGCATGGTAGGCTGACCAGAAGGTCAGATTCTTTTTTTTTTTTTATTTTTTTTATTTTTTAAAGATTTTATTTATTTATTCATGAGAGACACAGAGAGAGAGAGAGAGAGGCAGAGACACAGGCAGAGGGAGAAGCAGGCTCCATGCAGGGAGCCCGACGTGGGACTCGATCCCGGGTCTCCAGGATCACACCCTGGGCCGAAGGCAGTGCTAAACCGCTGAGCCACCCGGGCTGCCCCAGAAGGTCAGATTCTTAATTCAAATCCTGCTTCTCTGCCACTTCCTAGCTGTGTGGCCCCAGGTGAATCGCCTAACGTCTCCCATTGCCTCAGTCTTCAGCTGTGCAAGGGGATGGCAGTCATGCTAATATCTGACTTTGGTCGTGAGGAGTAAATGAGTTAATATATCTAAGACTCTTAGAGCAGAGCCTGGCCCAGGGGGAGTATAGTGGGGGAGTCTCCTCTCACTCAGGATTGTCACCACCTCTGCTGCTGTAGTCCCCTCTGCAGTGGCTCCTGTACCGAGGGTTTGAGTTCTGGCCCTGCCACTTGCCAGCTGGGTATCCTCCTCAAGACTCCTAGCCTCTAAGTAGGGGTGTGAATAAGGTAAAACAGATCACACGTGGGAGGCGCCGGGGCCGCCTGGGGCAGTAGATGCTCCCTGCCCTGTCCCTGTTGTGACTGCGGCGGCGGCTCTCAGTGGCGACTCTCAGCGAGGGCGGCACTCTCCACTGCTACTTGTGTCATAGGTTAATTTGTTCTTATTAATAGCTAAAACTTACAAGTTTAATTTTAACAGGTAAAATGTATTTTTAAAAACTCATGACAGGGGTACCTGGGTGGCAGAGTTGGTTAAGCGTGGGATTCTTGGTTTTGGCTCAGGTCATGATCTCAGGGAGGTGGGATCCAGCCACCAGTTGGGCTCTGCACTCAGTGTGGAGTCTGCTTGGGATTCTCTCTCTCTGTCTCCCTCCTCCCCTTCATGCACACCTGCAGCACACTCTCTCTCTTTCAGATAAATAAATAAACTTAAAAAAAAAAAGTCATTAGGGCTAGGACAAGGTTATCCTCACCACCACATTATTGCTGTTCACTTCTCTTTTGGGAAGTGGAGGACACCTACAGAAAGCAGTCCTGCAGCCGCAGGGTTGGGTACACCCCAGGGATACCAGTTGGAACATGGGTCCAGCATCTGATTGTTGAGTGTCCTGTGTGGGAGCAGAAATCGTGGTTGAGAAACATGGTGTGATGCTGTGCTTTCTGCCACAGAGGGCACTACTCAACCTCCCACATAACAAACCCCTGGTCCCCTGCTGCTTACCAGATTATGGCCCCCAAAGCTGAGCCATTCTGTCCTTTTCAGACATATGTCCATATAAGGAAAATACATGTTTGATGCTGAAATCACTTTCTGTTATGGTAAACCGCTACTGTAAGTTGCTCTGACTTCTTGTTCATTAATTAGTATTTATTGAGTGCCTGTTATGAACGAGATATTATTGGGCTTATGAGGATTATTGAGAAAACATCATTAAGAAGCTTATAACTAAGCTTGATGGACATGTCATAGACATAAGAACTGCAGCTGAAAGACATTGATTTTAGAATTCTTTCTTTTCTTTAGCTTTCATTTTTAGAGTTTTACATTCAGGAAAAGTGATGCATTGTTTTGTTTATAGCTTGTTCATAATTCCTTGTTGTTCATTATAAAAGTAATACATGCTCATGGTATACAATTAGGAACATCTGTAAAAATTACAAAGGAACAGAAAAAATTATATTTCATCGACAAAAATTACCTTAATGTGTTTTTTTTTTTAATTTTCATGCAACTTGTAGATAGGTAGTATCATTCTCTGTATTTATATCCTATTGGGGTTTTTTCATCTCAGCCATTATGTAAGTAATCATTATTTCCCTATGTTATTAAAATACTTTATAAGTAGAATTTTATTTTTTTAAATTTATTTACTGAGAGAGAGAGAAAGGGAGGAGGGACAGAGAGAGAAGGAGAGAGACAATCTCAGGCAGACTCCTCACTGAGCACGGAGCCCAAACTGGGGCTGGATCCCCGGACCCTGAGATCATGACCTGAACCGAGACCGAGTCGGACGCTTAACAAACTGAGCCACCCAGGCACTCCTATAATTTTAATAGCAAAATATTTCATATATAATTTATTACCACTCCCCCTATATGTTGAACATTTTGGTTGATTCCAGTTTTTTCTTTATTATAAGCAATATAATAATAAACACCTTGGTGTATGAGTCCTCTGTATTTCTGATCATAGATTTCCATAGGTAGAATTATCCAGCCAAGGAGTAGAAAATTTGTGTTTCTTTTTTTTTTTAAGAGTAGAAATATTTGTAAGGTTATTAATACATGTGGCTTCATTGCTTTTTTGTCACAGATATTTAACCTAACATGATTCTTTTGTTTTGCCCTGAATATTTATTACCTTAACTATAAGAGATCCAAAGCCTTTGCACATGTAGCATTCTAAGTGTTGACTATTCAAGAATGACTCCAAAGTTCATGACATAAAGTAGTTTGCATATTTACTGAAGCACAGAATTAATCACACAGGCCCTGTGGCTGGCGTGTGTACAGTTAGGTCCCTTGGCTCTGAGTGACTCAGGCTGCCTGGCACCTGTTCCCTGGGGCCTCATGGTTCTGTGCAATAGCTCTCATGCATTGCTTTATAAACTTATTATTTTTTAATATGGAGAACTGTGAAAACAGAAATGGCTGTTAATTTTTGGTGTACAAATATGCAGAATATATCAATGTCAGAGAAATGTGACCCAAGAACAGAGCAGGAATTTGTACAGATATTTACATATTAACAAGAGCCAAGATTTGCAAAAGTCTACAGTTTCTAATTGCTTGGTAGTATGTATGAACCTGTCATTTCTGGAAAAAAAAAAAGTGCAGTTTCATTTTTAGTGCCAACTGAAGGAGTTACTATCTTTATAACAAATCATGAAATGGTTATGTGTATCTTTATAAGAAAATAGGAAAATAAATTCACGGGTGAAATAATCAGACAATGAGCTGCTACAGATAATGTCCCCTTACTCGCTTTAATTTTAAAACAAAATCCTCTATATTTTGGTTGGAAATGTCTTGTCCTCCAGCTAGGAAAGAGAGTGTGTGGAAAACAATTCCATCAATGTCTAGGAGTCTGAGAATGAGCGTAGCAAAAGAGACCTCGCTTTGGGCCAATCACACATTGATCTCTGCTTAACCTTGTACTTCTGAGTGTAGTGGCCACCCCGCTGGCCCTCCACACCACAATCTAAGAGCAGCTTCCTCTCCCCCTGTGTGAGCTGTTGCTCCTTGAGGTTGCTTTCTCTTTCAGCAACAGGGAGGTGGTGGTAGCTCCAGATGCCTCCGTCTGGCCTCCAGAACACTTCTTGCTTTTGTTTTGCAGTCCACTGGAAAACTAGCACCCCTAACTCTTCTCCTCCTGGGACCTGCCTTTTCCTCCTTCCCGTGAAGATCCCGGAAATGTGCAAAGTGGGGCCTCCTCTTGGAGGGACTCGGGATTTTGCACAGCTGGATCTTTCACAGAGTGATTGGCCTCGTGGCCTGTTCTTGTAAAAGGTCTAGAATCAGTCTGTAATATACCGACATCACCCGAAGATGTGGCTGTGGGTGCAGATGGAGTCAAGTATGTCTGGCTTCTGGCTTCTGTGGTGGGAGCCTTCTTTCCCAAGCTCCAGGGCCCCTGGATCCCTGCCTAGCCCGCCTGTCGCCATCTCTAGGACCCGGCCCTGTTCGAGGCAGAGGGACTGAGGCCGCCTCACACTCTGTAATTTGGCTTCGAGTCACCACGTTGGCCTTGTGCCTCAGCTCTGATAACTGGACTCTTGTCTGGTTCCTGGGTGCCAGAATCCCATGGTAACCTGCTCATATCCCAGTGCCTTGTTTTTTATCAGCTTCCCTCCCAGGGACTGAAGTCCTGCCCTGAAACACAGTGACCGATGCACTTTTCTGATTTTGCCTCTGACGGGATTCCAGAGTGCCCCAGATCTCTCATTGTTCTGCGGGGCCTGCAGTCAGGAAGCCTCTGTTCTGGACACTTATCTCAGCAAATGGCAACTCCATTCTTGCAGTTACTCAAGCCAAAACCTTGGAATCATCTTTAACTCCTCCTGGCATGCCCCATCCCACATCTGAGCCTTTGGCAAATTCTTGGTTCTACATTAAAAATCTGTCCAGACCCTGACAACCTGGGTCCGAGCCACCATCATCTCTGCCCTGACTTCTTACAAAGCGCCTCCTGACTGCCCTTCTGGCTTCTCTCCTTGTCCCCTTCTAGTTATCCTCAACACTGCCATCTGAGTGACCCATTTAAACTATGAGCCAGAGCATATCACTTCTCTTTTCAGAATTCTCTCATTCGGTGTGGGGCCAGGGTGCAAAGTGCAGCGTCACCCTGGAAGGGCCTGATTCCCCCTGCGCTTTCCAACTACACATCTATCTGTCTCCATCCTTGCTTGCTCCACTTCAGCCACACTTCCTTTTTCTCTGCTCCTTGAGCCCTCCCTAGGATCTCTCTGCCAGAAACAGCCTTCTCCGGACCTACTGTATGTTTCTGTTACTTTTTCTTGCTTATATTCTGTGTCTTCATTATCCAGTACTAGAACATAAGCTCCATATGGGCAAGGGTGCTTCAGTTCACTGCCTTGTTTCCAAAGCCTGGAACAGCCCCAGCCAGGGTACGATTACGTGGAACATCTGTGGGGTGCCCACACTGGGTAGTTGCAGATTTGCTACATGGCAGTACTGTCCTGCGCTTTGTACATGCGTTATCTCATCTAACCCTCAAAGTACCCTTGGGCGATGGTCCTTTTGTGATTCCCATTTTGCCAGTGATGAAACCGAGTCTTTGGTTGAGTGACTTGACTAAGAGGATCCAAGATGTGACACAAATATTCAGATAGGGCAGCGTGTTGGGACAAACACAGACTTTGTTATTAGAGTTACTAGACTCTCTCAGATATGGAGTTAAAATCTCTTCAGGCTTAAGTTCAGTTTTGAACTATGGACAGTGATTCTATCTCTTGGGTAAAAGGACTGTGTGAGATCATGGCTATGTGATTTGCATTTTTTTTAATTCTATATTATTTGAGAGAGAGCTTGTGCACCAGTGGGAGGAAGGGCAGAGGGAGAATCACATTCCCCGCTGACCTGGGAACCCAATACAGGACTTGATCCTAGGACCTGAGATCATGACCTGAGCTGAAGGCAGGTGCTTCACCGACTGAGCTACCCAGGTGCTCCTTTCATATGTATTTTCCTGATTGTGAATCTGAGGTTGATATTTTGTTCACATTTCTATTAGCCATTCGCATTTATTCTGGCAATTTCCTGTACATAACTTTTGCCCACTTCTCTCTTCTTTCTCACTCTTTCTCTCTCTCTTTTTTTTTCTTTTCAAGTTGCAGGAGTTCTTTAAATATTAGAGATATATGTCATCCTGTGTATTAAAAAGAGTTTCTCCCACATTAGCATTTGTCTTTTGATAATGTTTTTGGAATCTTCCTCTAGTTAGATTAGAAGTTATAGTTAGAAGTCCAGTGTTAGTGATTGGTCAAGTCAGTGAGAATAGAGATTATTCATTCAACAAATATTTACTGAGTGCTAGAACTCTGTGGGGTATTCTTTCAGTTGGGACAACTCTAAATCCTGGCTGTTGGTCTGCGTCACTGACGGTGGCTCTCCGCTTCGGTTTTAGCAGATTCTTGAAAGAGAATGTGTTTTCTTAGAGTCAAGTAGACCCAAACATTTCCCAGACTTTGGCCACATAATCAGAAATTTCAAAAGAGCTCTGGAATTTATGGGCTTGGCTCCAAATGGTCAGGCAACGTTGTCTTCTCTGTGAGCAGTTTGCTTCCAGCTCACCCCACCCTCCTGCAACTCCACAGCATGAATAGGGCAGCTGATGAATACCTCAGACGTCCCCTGTGGGGTGAACTGCAGAGGCAGCCTCAGAAACTAGATGCACAGTTCCCATGGTGCATGAACCCTAGAGGCTCTTCTACAGTCATGTCACGACATCACACCAGGCACCGGCCCTGCAGACCCTTGTGGTTCTGTGTGCTGCAGCCATGGGGAATGGGCACAGTGCCCACAGGTGGCCTGCCCACCATGCAGGTGCAGTTTAGTCTGAATCATGAAAGCACCTTGACAATCACCTGTGCTCCAGTTTCAGCTTTAGTGTGTGTGGAAGTCTCAGCCAAGAACTGTCCTGTCACCCACCTGGGAGCTCAATCCAGTGGGTCCCTCACAAACTAATGCCACACAAGTCCTTGCTCCAAAAAAGCAGCTTCGGGAAATCTCTTCCATAAATCTCTACAACCTGCCACCCAGTGTGTCAGAATAAACACAGTTTTTATGCTGTGCTTTGGTGTCTCAGCATGGTTGTCAAGGACCTGATTATCGGTCTCACCGCTAATCAGCATGGAGACCTTTGACACACTCCTTGACCTCTCTGTGCCTTAGCATGCTCGTCTGAGCTGTGGCTGTTCCATAATACCTACTAGAAAGCCGGTGTGAGGATTAAACTAGTTAATGCACATATATTCTTAGAACTGTGCCCAACACATAGTTCTTAATAAATGTTGTAGAGTTCCTGCTACAGACTCTCTTCCTGTTGAGTGAAGTCCTGGCAGCTGGGCCTACTAGCTTCTTCTTCTTCTTCTTCTTCTTCTTCTTCTTCTTCTTCTTCTTTCTTCTTTCTTCTTTCTTCTTCTTTCTTCTTTCTTCTTCTTTTTTTTTTTAAGATTTTATTTATTTATTCATGAGAGACACAGAAAGAGAGAGAGGCAGAGGGAGAAGCAGGCTCCCTCCAGGGTGCCCAGTGTGGGACTTGATCCCTAGACTCCAGGATCATGCCCTGAGCCAAAGGCAGATGCTCAACCACTGAGCCACCCAGGTGTCCTGGCCTTCTGGCTTCTAATTTGACAACAGAGGGTTGATACCACTGGCCTCTCTTTTTGTTTTTCTTTTCTTTTCTAAGATTTATTTATTTATTTATTTATTTATTTATTTATTTATTTGAGAGAGAGAGAGGGAGAGAGAGAGAGAATTCCAAGCAGACTCCTCACTAAGCTCAGAGGGGGCTCGACCCCACAATCCCAAGATGACGACCCGAGTGAAAACCAAGAGTCAGCTGCCCAACTGACTGTACCACCTTGGTGCCCTGTTCTTTCTTTCGTTGAAAGTACCCTCTCTGGGGCTAGAGACCAAAGCTTTAGCTATTTATATAAAGCTACTTATATTTCAGACAGGCTGGTTATAACCTACCCATTCTTCGCAGACTAGATGAAAACACTTTTACTGAAAATCTTCCTGGGCTTATCCGGGTGTTAGCCTGGCTGTGTGTCAATGTCCTGACCCTGTGCAGCTTCTGGGAGAGGCAGAGGGAAGACCTAGAGGGAAGACAGGCCTGGGGGGCAGCAGAGCCCATGCCAGGACACATCCCTGGTTCCCTCGCACTTTGACACCACACAAAGTTCAAATCCTAGTCATGTGAAACACCCCTCCTCCCTTCCTTCCGAGTCTATCCTTGGACTGCCAGGTCACAAAAGAGAGGGAGAAGCACTGCATGTAGAGCTGTGGCCATCTCTGCCTGAACTTTCAAGTTCTCACATTTTTTTTGGCCGTGGAACCCGCCAAAGTTTTGTCCCCGTTCCCTGCAGTTTCACAATAGCTGGGAGTCCAAGTCGGTCCCTCTGTTATGAAACAGCCAGTTTTCATACTTTAAACTTTAAAATGAAGCCTTTACTTGTTTATGATTACTTTGGACGTTTTCCAGGAGTCATGATAACATCTGTGGAAGATTCTACACAGGTCTTGATGCCAGATACCAAAGTGGTTTCCCTGTTCAAAGGCAACAGTCTTCGCTTCAAGGAACTCCCCTGGTATGGAAATCAGCCACCTGGGCAAAAGCTAGCTGACTGTGCCTCAGCCCTCTCCCATCTGTCTCCCCCACCCTCCCCGGCCTCTCAGGGACGTGACTGCAGAAAGCACTCTGCTCCCTGGGGGTATCACCGTGGCAGCCACCAGCCAGAGGGACAGAGGACCACCTCCCCACAGCTGGTGACCAGTGCAGCAGTGGCAGAGAGTCTGGGGGAGGCTCCATGTGCCCCATCTCACTGCATCCTCATGGCAGCCCCCTGACATGAGGCGTAGTGTCCCCGTTTCACTGCTGCTGAAAAGGTCAGGTGCCTGAGGTCACACCAAAGTTCAGTGATGGAGTCTGAATTCAAACCCAGAGTTCTCTTTCCCAGGCTTGTGCTCTTATTTTGCACATTAAACTAATAGAGACACACATTCATTTTCCGTTAGAAGTGTCTTATTCTTTCTTTTTATCAGCCTGGATAGATGCCTCTTTCTAGTTGCCGGGGTGTCGAGGGGAGCCCCCCATGTGCCATCCAATGTGATGATGCTCTGTTTGTTTTCTCCCTCGGCCACATGAGCCATCTTTGTGCTACTCATATCCTGATTTAGACCTTGCCTGACTGTCGAGGAAATCTCTCCTTTAGGTTAGCCCTGCTCCCCTCCGGACTAGGACTTTTCACCCTGGAACTTGGTCAGGCGAGGCCTGCGTCAGGACACTGAAGCCAGGCTGGGAGAGGGGGCTCGTGTGGAGAGGAAGGAGCTTGCCAGTGGGTTCCAAGAAATCAGAGTCCGTGGAGGGGGTGGGGGGTGAGGCAACAAGAGCAGGCATGGCCACACAGGTTGTGACTCGTCCTCCACTGAGTCTGCCAGGATGCCTGTGGCCTCCAGAGCTTGGGGATCCAATGTTGAATTAGAGGTTGTGTCACATCTTC